>NC_091121.1:68885786-69199786 GCF_040183065.1 Periplaneta americana
TAATGGTGGTTCCATTGTATTGGCTGAAGAATTTTCATTTTCCATATTACTCCATATGGACGGAAACCCACTACATCTGAACTCGGATATAGTATTTTTTTAACTTTGATACCTCTTGCAAGTATTGCAAGTAGTATGCTATGTCTAGACTTTTTGTCTGAAGAATATTGTAGAGTACATCTGTATGTGCGAACACTCTAGCATAGACTTCAAGAAGAAATATATTCTGAAACTGTGTGAAGAAATTCTAATATCCTTGAGCCTGCACAATTACAGCATCATCCCAGTTTTCTTCAGAGTCATTACAAATGATATTTTTAAAGAAAGCAGTCCGTTTTCTCTGTATTCCTTTACTGTATTTACAAGCCAACATGTAAAATTCAATCTAGTTGGTGCTACTTTTGGGAGTTTCTTGTTCATAAATTCCTTGAGTTTTCTGATCTTTTAGGAGATGATGAGAAAAATGCAGCTAAACCCGACAGTGTTTTGAAAAAAATGCGGCATTCTGGAATGGATGAAGTAGTTGTTGCAAAACTAAATTGAGAACATGGCTGTAACAATGGACAAATAGTGCTTGAGGATATTTTTCTTGAACTTTTGCTTTCAAGCCATTAATATTTCCCGCCATAACTGAAGCACCATCGTATGTCTGTGCAATTAACTTATTGCCGACATTGTATTCTGCTGTAACACCTTCCACATGCTGAAACAAAGCAGCAGCAGTTTTGTCCGAACTGACATTTGTGAATCCTATAAACCGTTCTTGAACATTGGCAGTACTGTCGACGTATCTTAAAACAGTGGACAATTGACTCTGATTAGAGCAGTAACTTGTTTCATCAACAACAATGGCCACAAAAGGTTTTATTTTCTTTATCATAACCCCACTTATAGCAAATATTAAGTCATTCTGAATTGCGGGAGAAGTACCACGAAATACTGTTGAACTCTCAAGATGATTGGCCAGTAAATGGTCAAATTCACTTAAGGAACTTAAATATTCAATATAATTTCCTATATTGTCTGATTTCACACTCTCGTTATGACCCCGAAAAGCCAATTCTTGTTTTCCTAGAAAGCAGACTGCGTTAATAAGACGCAGTAAAATCTCCCAATTTTTTTTTCACAAGAGCATTGTGTTGGTTGATGTGAGAGCTTTTTGCTTATCTAGCTGTAAATCAATTCTTGTCTTTCCAAAGTTTGCAAAGTTCATGCTACTACAAATATGAGCTTTTGATTTGTCGTATTCTAGGACTGCCGTTCGAAGGGAGTTCATATTAGAAAACCCCTCTTTTGACCACACATTAGTTTCGCGGCTAAATAACAAACATGGCCAGCAAAATAGTTTAGACAGTTTAGAAGTACCACACAACCAATTCCACTTACAATATGATGTTGAAGTGAAATGGCGTGTGTACTCACGCTGTTTTTCTTTTACGTCCATGGACAAATTTAACTCAGGAGTTGGTCTTTCCATTTTCACAATTTCAACTTTCTCGTTGTTATGTACGACGGTTAAAAGGCACTTTTAATAAACCTTTTATTACACAGTCATTTTCAACACAAACCTCTCCAGAAACTTGTTCTGCCATATTTTTCACAATATCAGTTAATTGGGAAATTAAAAACTTAATAATTCACAATTAATATAACTCTTAGACACTCGAACAAATCACAGATTTAAAATAATGCACTGCAAGAACACAATCACATTCAGAGCTAGCGTACTAAGCATATTGTTGCTTCGTGCCTGCAAAGAAACCGATCACGAGAGCGGCAACTCATGGCCTACACTGCACGATAGAAACAGTAGGGAGCGGGGGGGACCGGGCAGTTGTGCGAAGGACAGCGTGAGCGGAACGGTCACAGGCTACCTCACGTAACAAGCGGTTTCTCCAGCGATGCCGCCTTGACAACTTGTTTCTTTTCGAGAGCAGAGAGCACATATAAATCTAACAATTACTTTAATTTTAATTACTATGGTAAAACTAATAATACAAAATTATTACATTATGTTATATTATAAACTTTTTCTTTTGTAATTTCCTTGGGCTAACGCCGATAGCCCCGGTAGTCCGCAAAATACGCCCCTGCCTCGAACATGAAAACGTCAACATACCGCTCTTGTAACGTATGTTACTATTAAACTGCTGTTGCGTTTGTACATATTCTAAGTGACTAATTCTTCAGCATAATGGATTGTATTTTGCCATATTCGAATTCTTAGCATCTTTGTTATGGAGAAAATTTAATTTTTAGTGTTATTTTCTCTGAAATAAGTAAATGCTGTCATATAGAAAGTTAATCTGCCTTTGTATTATATCTTCATAAAACCAAAAGCATGTGTGCATGCTCATGTGCGCGGATTTTACTATAAATTTTGTACAAAAATGCATACCAATAATTATACATTTTATAAATACCTATAAAATTTAATTACAATTATATAAAGCAGAGTACTCTAAATCATCTTTTGACTATTTCAGACACATAAAACTTAGTCAGTAGTCTATTTATTTGTCTATGGTCAGTAGACTGAGAGAATCCTTAAATTATCTGTAATATTTAATTTTGATATATCGGGTGTCTACCAGTTAGGTTGATCGGAAAGAACTCAAACTGGTTGAACTGATTTTCCAGCATAATCAAGGTCAGCTGCCGTGAATCATACTAGTTGATAATCAGTTTCATACTCAGTTGAATTGTGAGTGTGGTGACAAGTTTATTGCTCTGTGCATGGTTCATTTTGTAATATTGTGTAATATGGTGAGAATTCGAAATAAATTAGAGCAAAGAATATTCATTTACAACAATTACGTGAAGAAAAAAAACTTTTTTTCATAGGTATCCTGCAAGAGAAAATTTCGTTGTAATTATCCTGGAATACTTCCATCATTACAAACAATTAACTTAGTGGAAAAAGTGTGAACAAGTGGCTTATAGACAAAAAGTACCGGTATGTAAGGCACAGGCCCAATTCTATTATAACAGAAGAAAAACTTTACGACTTAGGGTACTGATTACAAAATGAACTTTATGCAGTTTTCGCAATTTTTTTAACAGAATTGACGCATGTTTAAGAGGAGAGAGTCAACACTTCGATTGTCTGGTGTAAGTGTACTTTAAGTAACATTTGATTATTTCTAATTAAGTAATTACAGTAAGTACGTGAGTAAAGTAAGTTATTACAGCAATAACATCCAAGTGGCCAATGGAAAAACACTACTGAATCAACCTGACTGTGATGGACATCCATTACAATACTAAAGTTCTTATATTGCAATTGTGTAAACAAATTGTATTAACCTATTCAACTAAGAAAATTGCGCCGGAGTTTGCCATAAAAAAATAGGACTTTAAATTTGATGAGTTGGTTTGTTTACAGAGGCTGATTTCTGGTATGATAATTACTGTAACCATATATTGTGTACAGTACGCAGCATATATAACTTACCGGTACCAACATTATAACCAGTCATAACGTGCGTGTTTAGTGGGAAGATCTGATTGCTCTCTCGCATGGGAGGAAAACGAATCAGCAGTTGTTTAGATCTATAGTCTCGTACAAATAATGCACTGGTAAGAGATAATAAGAAAACGTTATGTTGATCTTACCTTTTATCAAATCATAACATGTTGAAAATGATGTCCACTTTTCTGTATACAAGAATCACATCAGTGTAGAAAATTCTGAAACACCGTCTGTAACTCTTTATTTGTAATTTCATTTGCAATTGCCTCATTTCATTCTCCAGCTCTTCAAGAGTATGTGGATTGTTCACATACACTTCTGTCTTAAATTCCCCTACAGATAAAATTCGCAAACATTTAAATCCAGTGAATAAGCTGGCAAACATCTGCGACTAATTACGAGACCATCAAACATTTTTTCTAATGCTTCCAATGATATAGCGGCTGTATGTGCAGTGGCATTATCCTGCTGGAAGTAAGCATACTGTTTTTAATCTTCAGTCAATATTGTAAAAAAAAAAAAAAAAAAGCTGCAATATGTCTCACACACAGTGGCGTGTGGTGATAAATAATCCTGGTGGTGCACAAATATTTATTATGATTATGATTATCATATTATTATTATTACACCCTATTATTATTATTATTATTATTATTATTATTATTATTATTATTATTATTATTATTATTACTATTATTATTATTATTATTGGTACTAACTACGACATAACTATTAATATATGTTATATAGGTATAATTTACATAATTTTGTTAGTCAAGAAATTGCAGTTAATCAGTTTCCTATGTAGGTCCAGTAATAGCAAAGTAAAGTGTTCAATTTCTATGCAGCACACCGTAAATAATATTGTTTTCGCTATACTGCGTTTTATAACACAGTTCACACGTTCACAAGCATTCGATACATGTGTCGTCTCATCAGCCTTAACTGCTAAAAGTCAGCAGCATTCTTTATTTCTTTGAAATCTCATCATGGCATACATCCAAAATGGCTTATTTCGTGCTGTATAGTGTTTGATGTGCTTTCAAACACTGCTCCTCTTTCCAAATGTTCCTTAAGAGTGCGTCTAATTCAGAACTAAAATTGACGAGGCCAAGAAAAATACTAGTGTTTCAAGATGAGTCTCCGTCTTCGTGACCTCTTAAAGCCAACTCAGAAGCTCCACAAAACTGCACGCACATATCTGTTCTTGGTAACTTTATCATTGTGAAGTTCGATAGTCTCATTGAATGCAATTGTGTCTATGTTTGTTTGACCCAATACTGCTAATTTAACATTATTGTTGATGTGTGCAGCTGAAGAATCGTGTTTTTTAATTTTCGTTCATGTGCTTCAAATCAATCATATCTGCAGAACGATAATCAAAATTATGTAGTTACTACGCACAGTCCTAAATTAAAACAGAAAAATGAATAAAATTCATAAAACGCACTTATTTTTGTCAGTAAATGTTCGCCGTCGATCAATAGGCAAGGAAAACAAAATACAGCGTCTTTTATATTGCAGCCACATATTGCATTTTTCGTAAGTCCGAATGTTGAATTTTCTTGTCACTTCTCTATTACTGTTCTTCGTCACTTATAATTTTAATTCATGTGTAGGTCTACCCATCTTCTTTATTTTTATCTTTTCGTGTAAAGTTCTTACAGAAAATTACATATTTAAAAGATTTTGCACACTATTCATTGCAATATTTATGATAGAACGGGCCAACTGCAGACAGCTTGAGAACACATCTGAAAGTGCTCCTAACCCCGCCTACGCACACTGTACTGCCTCCCTACCATGCTCCAAAGCCTGCCAGTGAAACTCTACTACTGCGCATGCTCGATTGGAACAGTGTGCCGCAAGTGTCGAGCGGTAAACATAAGTCCCAGGCGTCAACAAGACCAGTACACGTGCAGTGTTATTTTTACATAGTATTATAATAAATAATTATGTCGCTCACATAGTCTATGGCAGCTCATTGATATAACTTTAAAAACATGTGTTATTTGAAGAAGTGGTGCACTGCTCCTGTGCTCCTTAAGAGAAATCGCCACTGCTCACACATAATGTTGTGTATTGACTGTATTGTAAAATAATATGGGGCTAATTATCCTGCGTGCAGTAATACCATATACCCACTCTTTCTGATCATGATGAGAAATATCATGCATTAAACACGGAGTTTCATTGTTCCAGTGCCTTGTATTCTGAGAGTGGACATAACCGCTTAAATGGAACCAAACTTTGTCCATCATTATTAATTGAGATGGACCAACAGTACTGGCATAAATAGGTTGCCACTCACAAAAATTCACGCGAGTGGTTGGGTTCCGTTGCTGTAATCAATGAACCACTGTCACTCTATAAGGATAAAAGTACAGTATTTTCTGTCCTCTTAATGCTGATCTTTGTGATATGTCGCATTGTCGTGCTAATAGTAAGATTTTCTAGGGCTTAGCTGTATTCTTGCCTGAATATCTACAAGTTTCGTCGATAACTTTTGCATCCAGAAAGGTGGACATCATTTTCAACATATGCTTTGACAAAAATTAAAATCAACATAATGTTTTCTTATTACCTCTTACCAGCGTATTATTTGCTATAGGTCTAAATCACCGTCATTCACCACTCATTTGTTTTCCTCCCATGCCAGAGAGTAGTCGGATCTTCCCACTAAACAAATGCACTATGACTGGTCATAATGCCAGTAAATTGTATATGCCACATACTGTATTAGGTGCAAAATAATTGAATACTTCGGGGGTAAATAGTGATAACCCTCAAAATTGAGATTTACGTTTTCTGGTTGTTAACAGCCTATAAGCCACATTATCTTTGATTTGGTTAAATAATTACATAAATATGTTAACAAATGATTGGATTATGCTGCTTGAAAAATATGACAATCCTCTTGTGTTTGTAGTATAAAATAAAATGCATGCAATTTGTACCAGTATATGTGGGTTATCATTATTTACTCCCGAAGTCTTCAACTGCTCTAGATATATTTTGCTATTATATTATTAAGTCACTCAAACTGAAATTTTTTAAGTTTTAGTGTTCAATTGTATCTAAAATATTTCATTACACTTCAGATTTTGGGAAAAAATTTTATGGTATATAAAAGAATTCATATAGAATTTACCGGTAATATAGAATTTTTCCCCCCAGTAAGAAAGACTTCTCTTTGCTTTTCCTGATAACTTATCTGATCTCATAAGACAGATTATACATTCGTTAATAGTACTGTGAACAGTACCATCTTAAAGTGAAATAATATCAACAAATTGAGTAATACTACAGAATGCTCTTAATTGATATAGTACTATTATTGCTATATATAATGTATAACTATAATTATTATTGACAATAGAAATTATAATTTAAATAATACAAAACTGTACATCAATCGTTAGACACTTATTTCTGAAAATTAGGTTCAGTTCCATATTTGTTTGGGAGAGTGTAGGCCTTACTAGAGAAATATATATTCACACTAATTCCTTTTTCATATCTCTGTCATTGTCCCCACTCTACACCACACTTCTCTTTATATAAGGGAATAAATATTATAGGGTATCGATGTTCTATCATATGTCAAATATGTAACACATGTCTTTCTTCATGGAACTTTAATTTTTTTCGCATTCACAACCACAGTCTCATCACTTATTCATAATATAATCTTCTTGTTTCACTTCTTCTCTCATGTTTTTCGGTTTTCGTCAAACGTATCAGTACCAAAATGTAGATTTGGTTTGCAATATTTTAGATGCACTCAGATTTGTGTCATGTGACCCAATCACAATGAAATGTCGGTTATACACTTATTCCAATAGTTTTAATAATCACTGGTACATAATGTATACTAATACTTGTACAATTGAAGTAAGCTTCCAGCCAACACTGAGGACTTGTAGGCTTTTGTTATTATCGAATAGCAATGCTAACATTATAAGGAGAATAGAATTATCTCCAACAATGAATATGATGACACTTTTGCTAGAGTGTTTCGGTCCTAAATACTTCTGCACCAGTAGCAAGATAAAACAGAATTTACGTTATTCTGAACTTAATAAAATCTAAATAAGTTACAGGAATAAAATATATTACATAAGTTACCTCACAACTTGTGTATGTAGTATTGGAACATTCTCTTACACTCATGATATAAACCAAGAGAAGTAGCAATCTTCTTTTTCTAACTCTAGGATTGGGGACAGAATAATATGCATTTGCACGACATAGGCCATGATGCTAATGGCGGTACTATATAGATGGTGTTGAACAGTAACCTCGTATATCAAAATATTCAATTTTACAGGAGAGCGAAAAAATATTTTTATATCTTGATAACGAATAAATATCTCACATAAGAGGGTATTTAAATGTATTCTTGTAAAATCTGTATCCGTGTCTTGACATAAGATCTGTTTGCACAAGATTCGGAAATACTTTTTTCATTGATGATAAAGTGAAATATTATTTTGTTCATTTTTTTGATATGAGAAGTTGCTATTCAATATCATGAGTATAATATTTTGTGTGGACCCAGTTCAAACTTAGAATACTAATTCTGCACCTTAAACCACTAATTCTGTAACAGACATAAGTATATCATGTTATCATCGTCACTGAGGAATAAGAACTTGTTAGAATGTGGTTTCCATTTCCATTTACTTATTTATTTGAAATCTCTATTTGTAACAAAGAGGGGAAGGAAATTTTGTTTCAGACTTTTGGAAGACCCAGGTTCACCTATTTTACAATTTATATTTGGAAAGCCCGGTAAGTTCTACAGAACCTACTTCTGCAGTAATCTACAATAACCTTAGACTTATTACTCAAATATAGTTCCCAAGTCCAAGTAGTAGAATAATGATTCATGTGATGATGATTAAATATCTTATGTTATTTTTTTTTCCATTGCAGTAGGTTTACCAATATTAAGGCTAATACAAAATTTTCGTGAAGGAATTGGAGGTTTTGTTGTATGTACTAACTCCAAAGTCCTGATTATTTAGCAACATATTTTCTTTTGTTTCTAGTTACTACAGTAAAAGTTATATTCTGTAGTTTTGCTTCCCAGAATATGAATACAGTTAGTGTTTCATGATCAGGTAACTCTATCAGATAAGTTTCAATACCGGTACTCTGCTGTGCCGTGTACACCGGTACTCTGCTGTGCCGTGTAAAAATGATGGAAACATAGCAAGGAAGTAATTATTATGCATTATCTTACAGACACAAATGCTGTAATTAAACTAGAAATTTAAAAAAGATTGTTGCACTACGTCATGTCCAGAATATTTTTATCTTTCCTACATATTCTACATTACATTTTCTTTTCCTGTTTTTGATGAGTTTTTCATCGTATTCTTCAAGAATATGGAGGCTATACAAGATTATAAAATATATTAAATGTTATTTAATGCTGGATAGTTAGTGAAGCCATTTTTCTTCTTAACAAGGAAATAATAGTTATCTAGAAAGTTGGTTTTCGTCACTTTCTCATTCTTTTCACATGATGCCCACATTGGAAACAGGGAGATTCTTAAATATAGGAACTCATAAGATATCACGCAGTGTGGTTTGAAAATAGAGAACACGTATTGTATTAGCAAGTGTTACATGAAACCCACGTGATTGTAAATTTGAGATTATACTCGTCTGCATGAGCTAATATTTTAAAAGATTTCAATATTTACTCCGGGCTAACTCTAAAAATGTCCTACTATAGAATATAAAAATATAAAGGTATAAGATTATTAAATACTGGTGTAGACTTGAATTAGATAAATGTAGAAATTAACTAAATACTGACTTCTGGCTCCTGGATGTTGTACTTCATCCTGCTCATACAGAATGCAGCAATGATTAACCATTTACCGGTATAAGGAATTATTACATATTTCTATTCTACTTTATTTCTGTAAGTACAGGTGATTGTAGAGTCTACTTGGAAGTCATGCACATGTTATCCTGAGACTGTTAAACTGCTGAACTTCTTAAAAATAAAGTGCTTCTTGTGCTGGCATTAAATAAGCTCAGATTAAACAATTATTCATTCTTGGATACACTCTTTTAACACTTGTATAATCACCGATTAACGTTATTGAACAAGTAATAACTGCTTTACTGTAAAAAGGTAAAAAGGTAAAGGTATCCCCATAACATGCCATGAAGGCACTTGGGGGGCATGGAGGTAGAGCCCCATGCTTTCCATGACCTCGGCACTAGAATGAGGTGGTGTGGTCGGCACCACGCTCTGACCGCCTTTTACCCCCGGGAAAGACCCGGTACTCAATTTTATAGGAGGCTGAGTGAACCTCGGGGCCACTAATATTATATAAATTCTGATGGTAAATTACCTGGCTGACTAGTTTCGACGTAATTGTGTCATTCTCCGAAGTCTAGCTAACAAGAAACCAGAATATAGCGCTGGAACTCACTAGGCTTCGGAGAATGACGCAAACCACATCGAAAACTAGTCAACCAGGTAATTTATCACCAGAATTTATACAGCGTTAGTCAGGAGGAAAGGTATATGGTTTAAGGGGTGATAATATTGGTGATTCTGAACAAAAAAGTTTATATGAATATACGTCCTGTTCTTAATGGTTTCGGAGAAAACTAATGGAAACAATGAGGAACGGGAAAAGTGCAGATGATAGTAAATTAAAACATTGTTATCTTATGTTCTGTTTAATTGTGTATTTTTCTTTACAGGACATGTTCAAAAAGTCCACTGTCAACTTCAATGCACTTTGCAGCTCTTGTATACAACTGCTATGTTGCTGATCTGGGTTGATTCGGACATTCCTTTACTTGAGCATAAGCATGTAAAATGCGAGCGAGAATTTCCTCCCTTGTTTCCACTTTGCGCTTGTAGACTTTGCTCTAAGTCAACTCCACATACAGTAGCCCAATGGAGAAAGGTCGGGTGACCTTGGTGGCCAAGAAATGCCTCCACCGCGACCGATCCAACGCCCAGGATACGTTTCATTGATCCTAATACTATCTAATGTCGTTTTGGTTGCGTCCACATTTGAGTGCTGATGAAGGACATGAGACCAACGCTCGTGATTTTCAAACAGCTGTATGTCAGATACTGTTAAGAACAGGGCATATGTTGATATAAACTTTTTTGTTTAGAATCACCAATATTATCATCCTCACATCATATGCCTTTTCTCCTGACTCATCCTGTAGTTATTATTTGTTCAATAACGTTAATCAGTGATAAACAATTTTGATCATATTTGTTTCAAGTTGTCAAAATTTTGCGTAAGATTTAACATTTCACCTGACTATAAAATATAATGTTCTGTCTGAAGTCTGTGCAGATATTCGTGAAATTTATATACCGGTAGGTAATTATAATACAATTACAGCTTCTTATATTTTATAACATAAGTTTAATGTCTTATCTTCGAAATTGATACTGGTTATTTACCTTTCTTAACTTCATATTTCTACTGTTTTCCTTCCTTCCTGAAATGCTTGTGACATTTCTTTTTTAAATTACAGATAGTTAAATTCAACTGGTGACATTCTCTCCAGTTTCACCCTTGAATGTGCAATTACATCCCTTTAATATCATATCAGCGCAGTCTGTTATGCAGTCTCATATCTCAGTGGAGCTTTATGCGATATACTGTGATCAGAAATAAAGATTTATCATCTTTAGTTCCATTATGAGCTTATAAATATGGCGCTTATGTTCTACATATTATTATAATAATTATTAGGCTTTTGGACTTCCATGATTAAGTTCAACAACTTGAAATGGGAAGAATTTCAAGCCTCAGATGATAAAGATTGACTGTGAATCGCATTTTGTAAATAAATCTGTCAGTTAATATCCTGACAAAATGCCTTATTCTTTACGAATAAGAGCCATGAAATAGATTTCAATGCATTCTTATTGCTTATTAGAGTATAGTGATGTGTATCTATCACTTTTAACACAATTTATTCCTTTTTGTCCTGTTGCTTTCAAAAGAGGCAGTTAGCGTTCTCTTACACATTACGTTAATATGTTTTGTTTACTACATCTTATGAAACTACGTTCCTTTTTTAATGTAAAAAGCATTTTGAAATAGCATGCTACATTTCTCTCTGGCTAACCATGTATTGGGTTTATACCGGCAGCCTATAATATGTTTATCTTATCGAAGTATGGATAGTATGCATGTTTTAGCAAGGCTCAATGGAATTTTGACTTGAACAAGACATCCACATTTCGACCTTTGCAACCGAACACTGCTAAAGGGGTCTACAACTCAGAGACTCCTTGTTTGACAGGTTTCCTTTCATGCATGAAAATGTAAATGTTCATTACATAATCTGCAGTATTTTCATCCCTCCTGCTCACTTGCAAGTATGGATGTCCACTGTCTTCACGCACATCTTACATTCCACGTAGCAGCACCAATGAAATTTGCAGTCACATCGTTCTCGTACGGTTGTCTTCTGCGTGTTGTATCCTCGACCACAACACATTAAGTTACACCCGTCCATTCCTTGGGATGTCCTGTTGCATAGCCGACCCTGAGTACCTGCCAATAACAAAGAACAGATGCATTTTGTATACTCAAAAAACTCTTAAATATATCAATCTGAATGACAAAAAAGGAAAATGAAATAAACAGCACTTACGTAATTCAACTTTACTTTTTCTTTTGATAACTGATCTTATGTTAAAATTGCTTTGGTAGTAGCAGCGCTTTTAGTAACAGATCCAATAGACCTGACTTCAATTTCTGTCAGGGAAGTAAAGATTTATTATCCATTTCTAAAAGCTACAACTGCGGTTGAGACAATGTATCAAGGGGACTGATTATATAGTTAGACTTTGTTCTTCGTTATGAACAAAAGCATAAGTATGTTGTGTGATAAATAGTTATTCTATGTTTTGTGTTAAAAAGTTTAACCGATCCTAAAGCCTACTGTAAATTTTCAAAGGAATTGTATCGGTCAGTAATGAAGTACCATACCTATGAAGGAAGAGTTGTCTGGTAAGGAAATTTATGTGGATATGATGGGTACACTGAGGTATCATTGTCCTTGGTAGGCCATTATAAAAGTAAATGTGATGTAAGCCATGGCAAGTCCATAATTTTTTATATTATATTATATTATATTATGGTGTATGGTGTGAAGTGGTGTTCCCTTAAGTGTAATGGTTTACTCTTACAGAGTAAGAGTGAGCTATTTCACTTAAAGGCATGAAAGTGAAATGAAAATCCGGACAAGTCCTTATCTCCCGGTAAAGAGGTACAGAAGGCAATTACGATTTTGAGGGCTGTCCTTCCTTAAGGAGATTCAAGAATAATTTAAAGAGTTGTGTATAAAGTGAAAATTAAAATTAAGGTGACATTCAACATTTAATTTTTTAAGGTGGCATGTATTTATCTAGCCTGACGAGTTTACTTCCTTGGTTTGAATTGTAAATTATTTAAAAATAGCGTGTAAGAGGGCCTTAGACTAGAAATGTTTAGTTTAAATGTAGTTCTGTTTATAAGTATGCATAAGAATGCAATTATTTAACTTATTTGAACTGTTGTATCAGTGAAGCGAGGTGAGTCAGTGAAGTTATGGTTTTACAGTGCAGTGAACAGTTCCGATCAGTGATAATTTATAGCGTCAATGAAATGTGTTACAGAGTGTCAGTGAAATGTGTGCTAAAGTGTCAGTAAAATGCGTCATAGTGCCACTACAGGGAATGAGATGAGAGTAAAGTGAAAGACTATTGAAAATTATGTAGGACCTATACATAATTATGTAGGTTGTGTTGTAAAATTAGGTGTTTTATTTTATGTTTTATTATTATTGTGTTAAATTGTATTGTGTATTCTTATTGTATTGTGTATAAAATTGTATATGTGTTGTAAATTTTATTATGTATTGTAAATTTTATTGTGTATTGCTTATCATTTTAACTGTGTATTGTTAATATTGTATATACCACTGCCACTGGGTGCTTGCCCACTTGCAGTGTAAATAAATACATACATACATATTATATTGTATATCTTAAAATAGAACTATGCATGAGTGAGATCACCAGTCGACAAGTTCATAGCCTTCCTGTGCTTCATATCTTTATGTAAAAGGGTTGATGAAAAGTGCTTCAGAACAAGCAAGGTGAATATAGGGAGAACAAGAGGAATTTATAGAAGTACAAGGGGAGTACAAGGAGAGCAGGGGAAATACAAGGAGACGAAATGGAATTCAATGACAACGAGGGGAATACAAAGAGAACAAGGGGGAATACAGGTGAAACAAGAAGAATTCAAGGAGAAAAAGGTGAAACAAGGAGGACATGGGGAATATGAGAAAAGAAGACGAGAACAAGGGGAATAAGAACATGGGAAATGCAAGGAGAAGAAATGAAATTCAATGACAACGAGGGGAATACAAAGAGAACAAGGGGAAATACAGGTGGAACAAGAAGAATTCAAGGAGAAAACGGTGAAACAAGGAGAGCATGGGGAATATAAGGAGAAAAGAAAACGAGAGCAAGGGGAATAAGAACATGGGAAATACAAGGAAAAGAAATGGAATTCAATGACAACGAGGGGAATACAAAGAGAACAAGGGGAAATACAGGTGGAACAAGAAGAATTCAAGGAGAAAACGGTGAAACAAGGAGAGCATGGGGAATATAAGGAGAAAAGAAAACGAGAGCAAGGGGAATAAGAACATGGGAAATACAAGGAGAAGAAATGAAATTCAATGACAACGAGGGGAATACAAAGAGAACAAGGGGAAATACAGGTGGAACAAGAAGAATTCAAGGAGAAAACGGTGAAACAGGGAGAGCATGGGGAATATAAGGAGAAAAGAAAACGAGAGCAAGGGGAATAAGAACATGGGAAATACAAGGAGAAGAAATGAAATTCAATGATAACGAGGGGAATACAAAGAGAACAAGGGGAAATACAGGTGGAACAAGAAGAATTCAAGGAGAAAACGGTGAAACAAGGAGAGCATGGGGAATATAAGGAGAAAAGAAAACGAGAGCAAGGGGAATAAGAACATGGGAAATACAAGGAGAAGAAATGAAATTCAATGACAACGAGGGGAATACAAAGAGAACAAGGGGAAATACAGGTGGAACAAGAAGAATTCAAGGAGAAAACGGTGAAACAGGGAGAGCAATGGGAATATAAGGAGAAAAGAAAACGAGAGCAAGGGGAATAAGAACATGGGAAATACAAGGAGAAGAAATGAAATTCAATGACAACGAGGGGAATACAAAGAGAACAAGGGGAAATACAGGTGGAACAAGAAGAATTCAAGGAGAAAACGGTGAAACAGGGAGAGCAATGGGAATATAAGGAGAAAAGAAAACGAGAGCAAGGGGAATAAGAACATGGGAAATACAAGGAGAAGAAATGAAATTCAATGACAACGAGGGGAATACAAAGAGAACAAGGGGAAATACAGGTGGAACAAGAAGAATTCAAGGAGAAAACGGTGAAACAAGGAGAGCATGGGGAATATAAGGAGAAAAGAAAACGAGAGCAAGGGGAATAAGAACATGGGAAATACAAGGAGAAGAAATGAAATTCAATGACAACGAGGGGAATACAAAGAGAACAAGGGGAAATACAGGTGGAACAAGAAGAATTCAAGGAGAAAACGGTGAAACAAGGAGAGCATGGGGAATATAAGGAGAAAAGAAAACGAGAGCAAGGGGAATAAGAACATGGGAAATACAAGGAGAAGAAATGAAATTCAATGATAACGAGGGGAATACAAGAGAACAAGGGGAAATACAGGTGGAACAAGAAGAATTCAAGGAGAAAACGGTGAAACAAGGAGAGCATGGGGAATATAAGGAGAAAAGAAAACGAGAGCAAGGGGAATAAGAACATGGGAAATACAAGGAGAAGAAATGGAATTCAATGATAACGAGGGGAATACAAGAGAACAAGGGGAAATACAGGTGGAACAAGAAGAATTCAAGGAGAAAACGGTGAAACAGGGAGAGCATGGGGAATAAGAACATGGGAAATACAAGGAGAAGAAATGGAATTCAATGATAACGAGGGGAATACAAAGAGAACAAGGGGAAATACAGGTGGAACAAGAAGAATTCAAGGAGAAAACGGTGAAACAAGGAGAGCATGGGGAATATAAGGAGAAAAGAAAACGAGAGCAAGGGGAATAAGAACATGGGAAATACAAGGAGAAGAAATGGAATTCAATGATAACGAGGGGAATACAAGAGAACAAGGGGAAATACAGGTGGAACAAGAAGAATTCAAGGAGAAAACGGTGAAACAAGGAGAGCATGGGGAATATAAGGAGAAAAGGAGACGAGAGCAAGGGGAATACGAACATGGGAAATACATGGAGAACAAAGGGAAAACAAGAAGAACAAGATATGCGAAAATAATAAGGGATATACAAGGAGAATAAGGGGAAGACAAGAAGAACAACAAATGAAAAACAAGAAGAACAAGAAAAATACAAGGAAAACGAGATGAATTGGATTCGTATGTGACAGTCAATTCCCAAGTAACCTCTCTCTCCAATCCCGTACCTGATGAGGAGAAAGACGAATTCTACTCCAAAATTAGGTTGCGAAATTTAAGAGAGAAAGAACGGAGACCAAAGCTGAACACCGTGTTGAAAGACCTATTTATATAACCACTACAGAGAACATTGATGCCATGTAAGGATTAAGTAATTTACATTTTAAGTTCGTACTTGTATTACATCAAAAGTATACGCCAATGTTTTTATAGGACACGTACCAAAATTTGGGAGAAAATGTTATTGTCCCAATATGTGACTATTTCAATATCCTGCAATGGTCTTTCCATATCATTTGTATATTGACATTGAGAGAACAGTTGGGCAGTACCAATGAAGTCGGGTACACGCTTGTGTTTGCAATATGTGAAAAACAGGTCTTACCCAGGGACCCGACGCTGAGGTTGCGGACGCAGTAGTTGGGGGAATCGTCGATGTAGACCAAATCGTTGGCAGTGGGCTTGTTAAAGCGCGGGTCGCGGAGCTGCAGGCGCCCCCTCCTGTTAACGCGCACTTCCGTCGCTCCATCGTACTTGTCTTTTATGTAGTCACCTGCAACAGTAGAAACACATTAGATTAGAATACAATAGTAGTTGTTTAATCAACTGTCCGAAGACAGGCTTGAAACCTCAATAAGTGAGAGCAATAAGGCATCACTCATGAGACAACTAAGCCAGGAGATAATGGGTAGGACGTCCAGTTCCTTTCTCTCTCCATTACATACATCGCAGACTAGTAAAATATTACTCTAATCATATTTCAGATGCATAAAACAATTGTTCTTCCTCTGACACATATCGTCAAGTGAGATGTAGTGTCTGATAATAATAATAATAATAATAATAATAATAATAATAATAATAATAATAATAATAATAATAATAATAATAATAATAATAATTAGTGCTGTTGACCGATCAAAATATTTAACCGATTAACTATTTCAATTTAATCCAATAATCGATATATTAATCGAATTTTGATCGAGTTAAAAAATGTTTTAATATACTTTAATACACAATTACTGTTAAATTTAACTTGTGTTCGGTGATAAGCATAAGTATTAAATGTTGTATATCTGTGTATGTTGTATCGTTATATTACAAAACAACTATTTTAATTACTTACAAATATATTTATTATGAGGCTTATAATTTTTTGTGTCAGTTTCTTCGGGAATTTTTGAGACAAACATAAACAACAAAAAGTATGAAGACTCACTTAGTTAATAACTTACTGCTTCATCCATGATTTTAAACATGTGAGTACCGGTACATTCACGTGCTCGGAATTAAGTGCCGGTCTGCGTTTGGTAACAATGTTTCTTGCATCACTAAACACGAAAAAAACTTTTTTTCTGTCAAGCACTTCTTCATGGTCGTTCAATTTAAATCCAAACGTTTCACCGAGTTTACCTCTCAAATTCTCGTATGACATAATGGAGTTTACACTTTTCACAAACTACAGAAAATTGATTTTTTTTCTTTATCAAACTAAACACACACCTTCATATACAAATACAGTACAGAAAATGCAACTGCAAAACTACAGCGGTCGAAACAGAAGACTGGTCCCTATTGTAATCGAATTACCAGATTTTAGAAAGGGAAGAAGGTAGTTACGCTCTCACTTGCACACAGTGTAGACATAGCTATTTTATAAGGGTTGAGGGGGACGAATCCCAGAAAAGTATACGGAGTGTTTAAAAAATACGGGGCATAATTTCAGGTATGTATTTCCCACATGTAGACAATCAAAATAGTTCATTACAACATGTGTCCGGAAATGCTTCATTTCCGAGTTATGGCCTTCACAACATTGAAATTCACCGGAACGTTTTTCTTTCCGCAGGTCGTTGTCATTACAAAAGATGTTCAAAATGTCCACCTCCTGCTTGAATACAGACCTCACATCGATGTCTCATTGACCTGCGAACACGATCCCAAACTCCAGGAGTATTGCGTATGTCCTCAGAACATGCCACAATTCGATTCCGAAGGGATTCCAAATCAGGCACCGGAGACGAATAAACCAATGATTTTAAATGGCCCCACAAGTAGAAATCGAGAGGGTTCACATCAGGTGAGCGTGGAGGCCAAGCAATTGGACCACCTCTACCTATCCATCGATCAGGAAACCTTCGGTCCAAGTACCGGCGAGCCGTTGACTGAATTGTGCAGGAGCGCCATCATGCAAGAAGTGAATGTGTTGACGATTGATCAGTGGAGTGTCTTCTAAAACATGAGGTATGGTGTTTTCCAGGAAGTTTGTGTACGCCTGCCCCGTAAGTCTGTTTACAAGTACATGGGGTCCAACTAATCGATCACCAATGATACCGGCCCACATGTTGAGGGAGAACCGCACCTGGTGATGAGATGGAAGAGTTGCACGTGGGTTTTCATACGCCCAAATGTTGCTGATTGTGATAATTTGTTATGCCATCTCGTGTGAACTGTGCTTCATCTGTAAATAATACTAACAATAAGGCAGGAAAGTTCGGATTTACACCACACTGCTGCAAGAACCACTGACAGAACCTAACTCGCGCAGGGTAATCTGATGGTGACAGAGCCTGTACACGTTGCAAATGATAAGGATACAATTGTTACTCTTTCAACAGTCTCCAGACAGTCGTATGAGGAACATTGACTTGCAACGCTACCCTTCGTGTGCTTATAGAAGGAGTCATGTTCACAGCCTCCAGAATCTCCTCCTGTACTTCTGGAGTTGTAGATCTTGGTCGTCCCCTTCCCAAACCAGGAGAGTTAAATTTTCCATACTCGCACAGACGGTAAGTTAATGGAGACGTACAAATGTCTTCCGATCTGGACATTGTCGCTGTGGGTACCTCTCCTGGTACAAACGACGAGCCAGGGCAGCATTGCTGTCCGTCTTACCGTACATGAAGTGTATCTCTGCCAGCTCTTGATTTGAATACATGTCGCACAGTCTAACGCCTACACAAGACTGAATGTAACCTTCGCCTCGGAATGAACTGTCAGAGTGCCCTCTTAATGTCTCCTTTTGACGGCAACGACCTGCGGAAAGAAAAACGTTCCGGTGAATTTCAATGTTGTGAAGGCCATAACTCGGAAATAAAGCATTTCCGGACACATGTTGTAATGAACTATTTTGATTGTCTACATGTGAGAAATATATACCTGAAATTATGCCCCGTATTTTTGAAACAGCCTGTATATTTCATATGCTAGGAAGATGAGATGACAACAAGGTGGGAGTTTTCTTGGAAAACCATAAAACTTAATAAGGGTTTCTCATTGTGTTTCAACTTTCAATAGAGGTAGACTAGGTTACTGTCCTCATATCTCTATCTCTTTCTGAAGTGTCTGTGCAAAGATTTTTCCTACGCTACCTGTTTACAGTTAGAAAATAACAGTACTATTGTGCTTTTAAGTAAGAAATTTCCGAGAGAGAAATATTGTCGGAATTTTTAGTATGAGTTTGTATTAACAAAATAATAATTAATATCAACTACAACCGATTAATTTTAATCGACTTGATTATTCGATTAAATATTTTGATCGATTAATCTTACAACTGAAACTGATCGATTGCTTGACTAGATTAATCGATTAAATCCCACAACACTAATAATAATAGAACCTCGATCAGAAAAGACAGAATATAAATAGTTTCTTCGTATACTTTAATTTCTTCTGATTATTGTTTTTTATTTTTCCATTTTCTTCTTAATTTTCCTCCCTCTCTTATTTTTATTTCCAATTTTCATTTCTTTGTTATTTTTTTACTTTTCTTTCTTACTCCCTATCTTTCTTTGTTTTATTCTTTCGTTACTTCTTCTTTCCTTTCTTATTTATTTCTTAATTTATTCCATTATTTCTTACTCTGTTTCCCACTTCCTATAATTTCTTTCTTTCTTTCTTTCTTTCTTTATTTCTTCTCTCCTTTCGTTATTTTTCTCTTGCCTTCTCTCCCTTTCCTTACGATTTTCTCTTTCTTTATTTATTTCTTTTTCTCTGTAGTACACCCCCTTTCTTACTTCACTTCAATGACAGATAAAACATGAAGCCCGTAATACATACCAGAGAGTATATACAGAGTCTTTCATAAATCACGAATCTATCGAAAAATTAACTATGTTGGATAATTTTTTGAAATAATGTTCATCCTCACGAGAAAGAACCCTTCCCGACACAGTACAGTCGATTTGGAAAAAAACAACTCCCTCCCCTCGCCGCCAGAACTATTAAACGAAAGAATGGTTAGTGTTTTAAACTTTTATTAAACACACACAAATGTAAAAATCTGGTGTATTTTATGGATCACAGTTACGTGACCTAATGAGGAATCCAAATTTTTCAGTCCTCAATGAATGAAATAGAAAAATCTTCGTGCCGTTCATTTAAGAGCTTGGCAGAAAACTTCTTGGGTAACAGAAAATCTGAAAATTACAAGGAAATTGCCGAGGAAATATTAGCTAACTTCGGAAATCTGGTTTGTAACATGAGTGTGAAACTTCATTTTCTATACAACCATATTCACTACTTCCCCAAAAATCTTGGTGCAATGAGTGAGGAGCAGGATGAAAGATTTCATCAGGATATTGAAATCATGGAAATAGGTACCAGGACAAGTGGAATGAAGCAATGTTGGCGAATTATTGCTGGTGAATAAAGAAGGATTTATCTTGAAGTCACCGCATGGCATCAAAACGGCGCAACGTTTCGAGCAACATTTTGGACATCTGAATGGATGTAAGTAATTTTTAATAATAATTTATAATAATTAATCTAATATAATAATACATTGTAGTATTTTTATTAATAATTTATGATTTAATAATTAATTTTATACTCACGAATGCGGTATATTATGGCGTCAAATTATGTTTAAAAATAATATACCTCATTTGACGTTTTTGAAATTCTTGTCTAAATTTTTAAGTTTTTCGTTCTTATTTCCAAAAATTACAGAAAAACCTCGCGCGATAGAGAAAATCTGAATACAGGCTCGGGTTCAACAACCTTTAATACCTAAAAGTGGTCATACAAGTTAGATCATCGTATTATTTTTTTTTTCATTAATGAACTTTACCAATTTTGACTTTTTTCAGTTTTATTTTCAAAATTAGAGAAAAACCTATGTAATACAGAAAATATGAATACAGATTCAGATTCAGGGCACTTCAGTTAACTAGAATCAGTAATTTTTTTTCTCTCGTAGCAGAAAACATTTTTTGAAATACATATCAGTGTAAACAACTTAAGTTCACAGCATAGTTCCGAAGTGTTCAGTAGGAGTTCAGTTCAGTGATTTTGAAGTTAATAAGATCCTGTATTAAAAATAAAAGTTGAAGACATCTCGTACGCAGGATGACCTTCGCATAGGAAGTATGGGGAATTTAGTTTTAGTACCACAAAACTCAAAAATAAAAACTGCGCAAAATGTACAAGCGTCTTCAAGCATATAATAGAGTATATAACTTATTAATTGGCTTCCATGAAAATAGCTAATTTATTACGCCGCGTAAAAATCGTGCAAAACATTAGTTTTTCTACGACGTAAATTATGTGTAATTTACGCGGCCAACCCTGAATATAGCATTGTTCTATTTCTACTATGTTAGGTTATTTCAAGTCAGTATTAAAATGTAAAATGACCTACCTCTCTGTCACGCTTCTAGTAGGCTAGTGAATTACGGCAATGGAAATTAAGAACATTGCTTTTGTTCCTCACAAATTCCATACACGGACTCATCGAAATTTCAACTAGCGATTTGAGAGTTAAGCGTCTTAACGATATTGCAAAAAGGATTGCTGAGAAAATTGACACTAACATGTTAAAATAATGCATCAAAACGGATTTACGAAGCATAGATAGGCCTATTTCTCTGCACAATAATTTTTAAGCGGAGAAGAAAGTATAAGTAATTCAAAACACGTCATGCCTCTGTAAAGCTTGCTATTAAATTACATTACTTATTTCATATAAAGCGCAATCTGACGCGCTAAGCCAGTGGTCATCAGCACATAAACAACAAATTAAATGATCATTAAGACAAAAGTAATTGAATCACGCAAACAATCAATTAATTTTAGCGTCTTTTACCCGCGGATATGACATTGTACTAACGTGCATCCGTGGCTGCTGGTAGGTATGCTGTCTCCCTGCCCCTTCTGCACGACAGAACATATTTCGTTGCACTCCTCGCACTTTACTCATTTCAGTGAGTGCTGACGACCACTGCGCTAAGCCATCGCTAGACAAAGAAGGATTCGTGAATCCCTGTGATACACGACCTTCAAGCGGTGTAGATATGCTGTCCTCCCTCTCTTGATACCATTACTCAGTTTACGTGTGTAAAAGTAAGCGGCAGCAATGGTGGAGCAATGGCTGTGTCTAAACCAGGCATGCCAGAAATGAGGCATTGATTGTGCAGTTATGTGAGCGGATCGCCGGTCTGTGGACTGCATCATACAAGTGTTGCTCTTACCAGTTCTTAGCTGGAGGGGTGTACAATAATCTTGTAGTGTTGGATTAACTAGGCATTTGGACATTATAAAGACACTTAGCAGAAGGAAAAAAATACACTTATTATCAGTGTCTTACTTACTTACTGGCTTTTAAGGAACCCGGAGGTTCATTGCCGCCCTCACATAAGCCCGCCATTGGTCCCTATCCTGAGCAAGATTAATCCAGTCTCTACCATCATATCCCACCTCCCTCAAATCCATTTTAATATTATCTTCCCACCTACGTCTCGGCCTCCCCAAAGGTCTTTTTCCCTCCGGCCTCCCAACTAATACTCTATATGCATTTCTGGATTCGCCCATATGTGCTACATGTCCTGCCCATCTCAAACGTCTGGATTTTATGTTCCTAATTATGTCTGGTGAAGAATACAATGCGTGCAGCTCTGCGTTGTGTAACTTTCTCCATTCTCCTGTAACTTCATCCCTCTTAGCCCCAAATATTTTCCTAAGAACCTTATTCTCGAACACCCTTAATCTCTATTCCTCTCTCAAAGTGAGAGTCCAAGTTTCACAACCATACAGAACAACCGATAATATAACTGTTTTATAAATTCTAACTTTCAGATTTTTTGACAGAAGACTAGATGACAAAAGATTATCAGTGTCTACATTTGATAATTATAATACAAGAAACATTAGGCTTATTCAGTTTATACTTCATAATTTATTAACATGATTTTATATAGTATTTGAAGAAAAAGAATATTGCAGTAATTTCGAAAGAACAAAAAACGAACAAGTATTTCATTTTACGTAGTAGAATTATTTTAAAGTAACAGACCCTACTCTTTCATTCTTCGTCAAGCATTATTGGGACCATTGGTACACAATTGTAAAATAAAAATATTATATTCCCAATTAATTACATGCAGTAGGATATTGTGAAGTTTTTACACTGAAATCATTTCCTTGCTGTATGTTAATATAAATTAAGCTTAGAATTAAAATTCACATTAGTTTATTTGGAAAACTTTAAGAGCAAGTATCGACAAGTTGGGAGCGTTACCGAAAGAAATTAAAAGTGTAGTTCACAAGCTGTGAAACGATGATATTCTCTTTATATCAGGTTTAAATATTTATTAATGTAAGTATATTAACATAATATAATGACGTGAGATGGATAAATAGCCATTATATATTTTTTCAGAACTTTCTCCGCCTTACAAATTTTTGCTTTCTTCGCCCCTTACAAGCTCAAGAGCATCACATGTATTCCTCACTATATTCTCATCACTTACCAACTTATGAAATGAAAGTCGTAAGTCGTCTAACCTTTGATGGCTATGTTAGTACAGACTCCAAAACAACGCCATTCTTAAGTTTGTTTTGCCGTGAGAGCACTGATAAGCGCTGGCAATATCATATTTTGAGAATTTTACTAATCTGATGTAAACTGTCACAACACTATTACCTCGACATGGGCTGATGAAAACCTTTCATTTTAAAATAATTATTGTTGACTAAGGAAAACATTATAACAATTATGTTAAATGATTCCTCATTCTTCTTCGTTATATTTGTGGTCTCCTCACTTTATTTTTCATAACGTATTCACAGTCACAGATCAATCAGCACCCATACTGATTTGCTACTGCAGGTACTGTATACCTCTGACGCGCTCCCCTCCAACCTGATTCACTCCATCCAGGTAGGGGAATAGGAACTGCACATCGCACAGAGACAACTGCACAATGTGAACGGTTTTGGCATGCCTGGTATAGCCAAAGGTTCAGATTAAGACGGTTAATTTTCCTACTTCTGTTTTGTATTATTTAAGTTTGCACAAAGGGAAATTCAAAGACCAATTCAACAAACCACAGTAAACTTTTGATTATATATAATAAATGACAGTTCGCTAGTGTGCAATGTTATATTGCCTGTATTGATTTACTTCAAATGAATTGTATCTATTTTTCTGTACCTTATAGCCTATGTTTGTTGCTTTAATTTTGCTCACCAATGTAGTAGAGCGGGAATTTAACGTTCTACTCTCTCGGACGTTCACTATAATACTAATCCGTCACTGCAAAGGAGAAACAGTCAGAACTTCACCACTTTTTTCAGTTTTGCGGTTAATGAACTGAATGTTATCCGGGTTGTGTTCATTATGGATTCGGCGCAAATTGTTTTCTGCTCACCCTGTGCTATGCTGAACTGAGGAAGCAGGTAGACCTGTTGCATAAGATGCAGTTCAGGAATCCCAAGGTTAGGTCGCCATAAATCATACGAGGTGACCTCAGACTGAGGTCCTCAGTGGACAGCGAAGTTCGGTGAGGACAGACAGAACATATTATTCTAGGGATATGTAACAAGAACATGCGATACAGAGATCATACGACTTTTTCACTGAGATTTGGAACTTAAATCGACTCAAGCATGAAACAAACGGAAATGACTTGTACAGTAACTTATTATTAAAAATGAGACTGTATTCTAACACGAAAAGCTGTCTTTTTTTTTTTTTTTTTTTTTTTGGTCCTCAGAAAACGGAGGATTCAGCTTGAAGGGTTTATGGAGAATGTTTGTGGCCTGATAGATTCTACAGTCATTAATAAAGTATACACAGTTTTAAAAACTCATAAAAATAAGTAAGAATTTTAAAATGAAATATATTAATTACACATATCGTAATATTTTCTCTTCTTTTTCTATATTTAAGAGTTAGACAGTTGCTTACTACGTCTTCGTAGTGTTCCTGTGTATTCTTTATCAGTATTTTCATTATTTTATTTCTACTAGTTCCTAGTGGACATTTTATTTAATTACTCTCTTTGATATTACAGGGCTTCGCATTTTTGTCACTCTGAATTTATCGAGGAATATAGCCTTGTACGGAGGGAGTTCAAATGTCTGGCGCTCACTGCATAAGTGGCGATACTGTAGGCCTACGGTGAATTTTTTTTTAGTTGGTTATTTAACGACGCTGTATCAACTACTAGGTAATTTAGCGTCGATGAGATTGGTGATAGCGAGATGTTATTTGGCGAAATGAGGCCGAGGATTCGCCATAGATTACCTGACATTCATCTTACGGTTTGGAAAAACCTCGGAAAAACCCAACGAGGTAATCAACCCAAGCGGGGATCTAACCCGCGCCCGAGCGCAACTTCAGACCGGCAGGCAAGCGCCTTAACCGATTGAGCCACGCCGGCGGCCCTACGGTGAATGTAAAATATAATGGATCATATCATGACAACACTGGAACTTAATTTTGAACAAATATGTTTGCCACGTCAATGATTACAACTGAATTTCAAAATTAATAATAATAAATATACAATCAAACCTATTTACTGAAATAATAAACTTTTACAATGACAAAATATTATGTACATTCTAAGAATATGTTACCATAAGCTTAATGAAAGCTTACGGTACTGTCTCTCAACCTCAAATATGCATACATAATCTTATCCTTGTACAGGATCTCATATTAAAATTGTTTTGTCGCCTTGACTGTGTGATTAAAAAAATGGCGGACTGTTCTGCTTGTGTAATAAAGTTCTCTACTATAAATTTAAAATTAATTTAAGGGAGATGGGATATGATGATAGAGACTGGATTAATCTTGCACAGGATAGAGACCGATGGCGGGCTTATGTGAGGGCGGCAACGAACATACGGTTTCCTTAAAAGTCATTTGTAAGTAAGTACAGGAACATCATTTTATTTTTACTTCAATTTTTATTGTACCTGAGTTTTTGAATGTATTTCACTCCCACCCCTCTACTAGTAAACTTCCAATCATACGCAGTGAAAGTCGCCTTACGGTTATGAGTAAACAGTACTGAGTTAGTGAGTATAGTACGTCCAGAAATATGTTCGCGTTTTCCAGTGACGAAAGAGCTTTCAATATTGAATCATATTTTCGCACAGGTACTGTCGTACGTTTGCCAACGTCGTATCCCGGTTTCCCCCACCCGCTTTTGCTCGTCCCTCTGTAAAAGTTAGTGACTGAGCTGTCTTAGCTCTTTTCTGAAAACATTAATTTCTGTTAGGAATTGGATGTCTACGTAATATTATAAAACTCTGTTTAGAATAACTTAAATAAGTAATTAACTGCCACGTGGTTTCCCCCCTTTCTACGACTGTGACAAAACCACTTGGACGGACAGTAGATAGCATGTCTGAGTAATTTTATCTTTTCGGATCGGGCAGAAGTGAAGATTGAATTTACAGTACGTAAGGTACTCTTTTCTAGAGTAGGTACAGAATTATTTCAACATGAGTTACTAGTACGAAGGATGAAACTGCTAATTAGAATTAGATAGGCCTACAATAGTCTATAGTGCGATAATATGCACAAAAGAACTGAAGCCTGTATCGAAATGAAAGGCCACCATTTTTTAAAAAATATGTTTAAATATCCATATTATGATTATTTTTCAATTTAACTTCATTCTCTATATTCTACGCTTATGTGCTGTAGACAGTATAATATACACTGCATAATGAATACGTCCGAATGGATAGCTCAATTCGTGAGTAAAAACAGTTATTGTTAATACAGTACTGTATTTTGATTAAACAAAATCCTAATGAAAATTATCAAACTCAAAATCGCGATATTTCCTAGTTTATGTAAATGCTTATGTGCTTAAATGCGACAGGCTCATGTAAGTAGATTTACTGGCATATAAAAGAACTCCTGCGGGACAAAATTCCGGCACATCCGGCGACGCTGATATAACCTTTGCAGTTGCGAGCGTCGTTAAATAAAACATAACATTTAAACCTAGTAGGTGATTTGTTTGTATTTTACGCCAGTATCATCGAACTCCAGTCGTGGAAGGGAGTACCAACGGTGTTTCCGGTTCTTAACCGTTAAGTCAAAGGTATAGCCAGGTTAATATTAGAAATGTTAGTAAAAATAAAATGATGTCCCTGTATTAGTCCAGATAAAGAAGGTAAACGTGCGAATTCGAAATGAGACAGTAGAACAAGTGATCAATTTCAAATACTTAAGGTGTACTATACGCAGGAACATGAATACTGCAAAGGATGCTTTTAATAGAAAAAGGAGCATCTTCTGCGGACCTCTGGAAAAAGATGTAAGGAAAAGACTAGTGAAGTGCTTTGTGTGGATTGTGGCATTGCATGGAGCAGAAACATGGACATTATGACGAAGTTAAGACAAGCTACTAGAAGATTTGAAATGTGGATATGGAGAAGAATGGTGAGTGTGAAGTGGACAGGTAGAATAAGAAATGAAGCTGTGTTGGAAAGAGTGGGTGAAGAAAGAATGATGCTGAAACAGATCAGGAAGAGAAAAATAAATTGGTTTGGCCACTAGCTGAGAAGAGACTGCCTGCTGAGGGATGTACTGAAAGGACTGGTGAACACGTGACTCATCCTTTTCTTTCACCTCCATACGTCATTGGATATGGTAGGGAGAGAGGAAATATGTATTCAATGTGGTTGCGGACGTCACAGAGACGTAATTCAAGTTCGGGGAAAAAACTCTTTCCCCATGCTTCCACCCCTCTCTTCCTCAGTTCTGCATCCCTGGGCTAGATGGTTTAATGATGAATGGTTTTATTTATGAATAGTTTTTTGGACTATTATATGCAGGGAAAGGATTTATATGTAAATACATATTTACTTATAAAGCTAATATAATTTATATTTTGCATTATCTTTATGTTTCACAATGTGTAGGGTTGAAAAATCCTACTTTTATTTTCCATATTTTTCCATATTTTAGAGTTTAGTACATATTTTCGTTAATTTCCATATATTTTCCATATTTCATATAAAACAGTCCATATTATATTAGGTTTAACAATAAAACAAAACAAAATTCCATTAACTTTTAAAAATACATTTCAACAATAGAGATTTAAACACATGTTCAGTAATTCCTTTAACATCAGAGTTATTTGAAAATTAGCAGTCCTATCAACAATGGGAAAGTAAGTTACAAAACTGTATTAATTTAATTTAAAATTTTTAACAGACTTCAGTTGTGCAGCTCAACAGTTAAATGCCAGTCAGAGTACACATAGGTTCAGTTTTGTAAATCATACTATAAAGACGGTAAATATGCCAAAAGTACGTCATTCAGTCAATTTAAAATCAAAACTAACAAGTTACATTTCAGAATTTAAAGAAGATGGTTTATCAACTGACAATAAAATATTATTTTGTAATTTGTGTCAGTGTGCAGTATCATCTACACAAAAGTTCCTGGTGCAACAACACATTACAACTAGTAAACATCAGGCCAACAAACAACTAAATTCCAAGCAGAGACAATTGTTTTTAACACAACCAACAACATCGAATGTAAGATCTGAGTTTAACATCGACCTGTGCCGTTCTCTCATCTCTGCTGATATTCCTCTCTACAAACTAAAGAATAAGGTCTTCAGGGAATTCCTTGAAAAATATACTCAACATACAATCCCGGATGAGTCAACACTTAGGAAGACGTATGCTCCATCCATCTACGATGAGACAATACAGAAGATAAGAGATGAAATTAAAGATAGTTCAATTTGGGTTTCCATTGATGAGACTCCCGACAAAGAAGGTAGACTTGTTGGTAATGTAGTTATCGGTTTGTTAAGTGAACAATATTCTGAACGAATTCTTTTACATTGTGATGTTCTAGAAAAGTGCAATAACAAAACTATAGTTAAACTGTTCAACGAAGCTATGGGTATCCTGTGGCCAAAGGGTATTATGTACGATAATGTGTTATTCTTTATTAGCGATGCTGCCCCTTATATGGTCAAAGCTGGACAAGCATTATCTGTTGTATATCCTAAATTGACTCATTTTACTTGTGTGGCGCATGCATTTCATCGTGTGGCAGAAGTGGTCAGAGACAATTTCCCTAAAGTAGATTTGTTGATTTCATCAGTGAAAAAAGTATTTCTCAAAGCTCCCAGTACAGTTAACGTGTTGAAAGAAATGTACCCTGAAATTCCATTGCCACCAAAGCCAATTTTAACTAGATGGGGTACATGGCTAGAAGCAGTTGAATATTATGCCGAACATATAGACTCTATTAACAATGTTCTCCTTGCATTGGACTCTGAAGATGCAGTCTCAATTGATACTGCGAAAACAGTTACCTGTGACATAAGTGTGAAGAATGACTTAGCTCACATTCAGCATACATTTTCATGCATCATAAAAACGCTCAAAAGTCTCCAAAATAGGCACCTTTCACTATCTGAAAGTTTTGAAATTATAAATAGTACTGTGGAACAACTGAATCGTGGTAGAGGTAAAGTTGCAGATGCAGTAAGAGCTAAGGTGGACACTGTACTTTCAAAAAACCCTGGATATGAAGAACTACAAAAGGTTGTTGCTGTGATGAGTGGTGAATCAACAGTGAAGATTAACTTGGACTTATCCCCAGCAGACATTGTGAAATTGAATTATGTACCAGTTACTTCTTGTGACGTCGAACGCTCTTTTAGTCAGTATAAATCTATCCTCAGAGACAATAGAAGAAGATTCACTTTTCAGCACTTGAAAGAAATGTTTGTAACCTATTGTTATGGTAACAGACAATAAAAATTGTGTTTTGTTGAAACTACATTGGAAGATAAGGTACGTCCATTATATTTTTTGTTTAGTTTGATTAAAATGTACCAATATTTAACGTACATAGTCATTTTTTTTATAATTTTAAGTCCATATTTAATTCCATATTTTGGTAAAAATCCATATTTAATTCCATATTTTGGTAAAAATAACTACATATATATTTACATATTTCATATATTTTTAGTCCATATAAATCCGTTCCCTGATTATATGATATTCTTATTGAATTTGTTATTCCCAAGAAACTAATTCGATTAATTAAAATGTGTCTCAGTGAAACATACAGCAGAGTCCGTATAGGTCAGTTTCTATCTGATGCTTTTCCAATTCACTGCGGGCTAAAGCAGGGAGATGCACTATCACCTTTACTTTTTAACTTCGCTTTAGAATAGCTATGCCATTAGGAAAGTTCAGGATAACAGGCAGGGTTTGGAATTGAACGGGTTACATCAGCTTCTTGTCTATGCGGATGACGTGAATAGGTTAGGAGAAAATCCACAAACGATTAGGGAAAACACGGAAATTTTACTTGAAGCAAGTAAAGCGATCGGTTTGGAAGTAAATTCCGAAAAGACAAAGTATATGATTATGTCTCGTGACCAGAATATTGTACGAAATGGAAATATAAAAATTGGAGATTTATCCTTCGAAGGGGTGGAAAAATTCAAATATCTTGGAGCAACAGTAACAAATATAAATGACACTCGGGAGGAAATTAAGCGCAGAATAAATATGGGAAATGAATGTTATTATTCGGTTGAGAAGCTTTTATCATCTAGTCTGCTGTCAAAAAATCTGAAAGTTAGAATTTATAAAACAGTTATATTACCGGTTGTTCTGTATGGTTGTGAAACTTGGACTCTCACTCTGAGAGAGGAACATAGGTTAAGGGTGTTTGAGAATAAGGTGCTTAGGAAAATATTTGGGGCTAAGAGGGATGAAGTTACAGGAGAATGGAGAAAGTTACACAACGCAGAACTGCACGCATTGTATTCTTCACCTGACATAATTAGGAACATTAAATCCAGACGTTTGCGATGGGCAGGGCATGTAGCACGTATGGGCGAATCCAGGAATGCATATAGCGTGTTAGTTGGGAGACCGGAGGGAAAAAAACCTTTGGGGAGGCCGAGACGTAGATGGGAGGATAATATTAAAATGGATTTGAGGGAAGTGGGATATGATGATAGGGACTGGATTAATCTTGCACAGGATAGGGACCGATGGCGGGCTTATGTGAGGGCGGCAATGAACCTTCGGGTTCCTTAAAAGCCATTTGTAAGTAAGTAAGTATAGTTTGTTGGACTAATGGATGGACTCCCTTGATATGGAGTCAGTACGACATGAACATTCCAAACTCAACGGCAAATAAAAATTCCACGCGACTCACTGTGAATATGAAAGAAACTGCCCTGGGAAGTGGGAGCAGTGTCAACCGGCTTGTCCCACACAAGACAAGACAGTAAATCAAATAGTTAATTCAGCTGTAAAGAGTTGGAGTAACCGGGTCAAATCCGTCTCGGGCGGCCGACTCGGCGAATCGCGGGGAGCTCCTTCCTGACACGCTAAAAGCTTGTTAGTCCAGTCATCAACGCTAAACAGTTTTTTATTCTCTGAATGAAATTAATTGGCTTCTTATGCGACTGTTAGCTGCTGCTCTCTGGTAATTAAACATGGTACCACACACAGTGTTGCCCCCTACTTTTCAGGTATAAGAACTAACAGCCCACCCACGTGTCCCGTGTAATGAGGGCTTAGGGTGATTATCATTTCGTACAGGGTACCGGTACCGTAGTCGAAAAATATAGCCTGTCTTCCTCTTTCATGGTATGTTTATAATAACAGTAATATTCAGACGAACGAATTGTGTTGGCTTCTGTATACGTAGTGACCAAGGCATGCAGTTAAATTGATCCTTGTTCTAGCTGAACTTGGAATTTTGTGTTGTATAAAGTCTAATCTGAGATTAATTTGTCTTAAACTAAAGTCAACTTTGACTGAAGAAATTTCTCCGATTAAGTTAGATGATCCAAGTTCAGTTATTTCTTTTCTTTTTGAAATATACGAGTGGCAGACTGTGCAAAAAGAATAACTATTATTATTAATATTAATACATATGGTAGATACATTTATATATATTTTTTCTATTTCCTGCCTTAATACAAAACATTCTTATATTTTATAAGGCTTTACCGTGTTCAGCAGTATCAAATAACATAATCTATAATTATATTATGTTTATAACAACCATTAATTATTAATGGATATGATAGGTACATTAATTTTCAATTAACTGTATTACTAAACGAAAATGGTCGTTTTATAAAGCTTTATTATGTTTAGCGGTATCGAACACCATAACATGATAACAATTTGGAGAACAGTCAACCTTCTTCTTATTGTCCGCCATTATTTACAATGCACAAAGAAACCGGTGTCTCCAACACAGTGTACGGAAAGTCGCCAGAAAGTAATTGGAAAGTCGCTAGATTTCTCATTTTCAACAAAGAAAGATTAAATTTTGTCACTATGGGGTGCTGAAAAGGTCGCTAAATCCCTAATTAAGCCATATAAAAGTTAAAAGAAATTGTCGTTGAAAAAGAGTTAAAGTCGCTACATTGGCAACACTGAACAAACCTGTACAATATGGCACGCGCAACACATACTTCACCTGTTTATGCGATGTTGCCAAATCCTTTTCACGTGAACTTAGATTGCATTTGAACCAAGGTAATTTGATCGCAGAAAAGTTTTATACAATAGAAGAAGTGTCCGAACTCGGTTCACTTTCCGATCTTCGATCAAAGTTGATCTTTGGTCAGGGAGTTTTATACAATTGGGCCTTAATGTTGCGTGAAAGCGAAGGTTCTGAGTTCGAATTTCGCCTATGGCGTAGATATCTATCAGCTGTCATTGCGGCCTGGCGCTGTGCTGACCCAAAATCAAAGCAAATTCTACAATGTATCTGTACAGAGTGTAAGGTTGTCACACGTAAGTGCAAGTTTGAACCAACAAGTTACAAAGATATGCGATAGAAAAATTAGTTATTAAACTAATATTTATTCTACTCGTGTAGAGATCAATGTTAAATTATTAAATTTATGTACAGTCAACTCCGGATATAGTGAACTTCTGCGGACTTGCATATTTCGTTCACTACATCTGAGCTTCACTAAATCCGAAGTGTCTCTCCCCTAACCTTAAATGACAGAAATTAATGAAATTGTGAACAAGAAAATAAAATATGTTATTTTTGTGGAATGGATTACACTGTATAATGTTACTCACAGTTGATTTACTTAAACTATGCTGTTGCAGACCTCGCATCTCGCAGTTATACAGGGACATCATTTTATTTTTACTTCAATTTTTATTGTACCTGAGTTTTTGAATGTACTTCACTCCCACCACTTCTACTAATGAAGTTCCAACTGTCCTCCACACAGAACCAAGGCCGCATATAGTAAACAGCACTGAGTTAGTGAGTATAGTACGTTCCCGAAATATGTTCGAGTTTTCCAGAGACTAAAGAGCTTTCAATATTTAATCATATTTTCGCACAGGTACTGTCCGTTTGCCTACGTCGCATCCCGATTTCCCCCACCTGCTTCTGCTGTGCCCCTCTATAAAAGCTGGGCTGTCTTAGCTCTTTTCTGAAAACATTAATTTCTGTTAGGGATTGGACGTTTACGTAATATTATACAACTGTTTAAAATAACTTAAATAAAAGGGCCTCGTTAAGCAATTAAGTGTCACGTGATTTCACCCCTTTCTACGATCCTGCGGCAGTAGTTAGTATGTCTGAGTAATTTTATCTGTGCGGGTCAGGCAGAAGTGAAGATTGAATTTACAGTACGTAAGGTACTCTTTTATAGAGAAGCTACAGAATTATTTCAACATGAGTTACTAGTACGAAGGACGAAACTGGTAATTGGAATTAGATGCAATAGTCTATAGTGCGATAATATGCACAAAAGAACTGAAGCCTGTATCGAAATGAACGGCCACCATTTTAAAAAATGTGTTTAAATATTCATATTATGATTATTTTTCAATTTAACTTCATTCTCTAAATTGTATGCTAATGTGCTGTAGACAGTATAATATACACTGCATAATGAATACGTTCGCATGGATAACTCAGTTCGTGAGTAAAAACACTTATTCTTAATACAGTACTGTATTTTGATTAAACAAAAACCTAATGAAAATTACCGAACTCAAAATCGCGATATTTCCTAGTTTACGTAAATGGATGAAGTACTTTTCTTCCCTCCTATACCTAGTAGAGTGATTTGTTTGTGTTTTATGGCAGTATCATCGAACTACAATCGTGGAAGGGGGTAGCAAACTGTGTTTCCGGTTCTCTAAAGGTATAGCCAAGTTAATATTAAAAATGTTAGTAAAAATAAAATGATGTCCCTGTAGAAACCACTCACTATCTCTCGTGTAGTCCGGGTTTGTGCGAGGAGGGCCTCGCACGTCGCATGCGTCGGTTCAGAAAAACCAAAACTTTAGCGGACTCATCCCGTACTTTGGACAGGCGTCGTTTTGTCACGGAGAAACTTTATTGTCTAAAACTGTTTTACCTAAAAACGCCATCTGCTAGTTCACAAACTGGTTTCATAGTAAAGCTTTGTAAAATAAAAATGAGATTCTGAATACGGTATTGTAATTGCATCTAAAGACGATATGAAATCACAGTCCAGTCTAAAATGAGAGGAGAAAGTGCGTTATTAAGGGGTGGTCACATATGGTCTGTGAATTTCATTACCTCCTCTTCTCGTTACGATATATTGTTACCTCATTAATAATGTGAGGAACCCAGACGCTGCAAAGCTGTCATTACTAGGTACAATTTGCAACACAAGGAGGGGTCACCATCATTACATAGGCGTCACCCCTCTCTTACACTCGAGCTATTGTTTGCTGTCACGGAGACGGGAGAACGCTCAATTAGCATACACGACCAAGCGGCCACACAGAGGTGAAATTTCACACCATCTCACATGTCGGATTATGTAAATCTGAACTACATAGAGGGCTATAATTTTATTGCTATTTGCCCCAATTGATGTAAATTAAAGGTTTCAGATCCGTTTATTTTTAAGCATGAAAATCATAAAGATTACGTTACCGCCCGTATGATTTTTAACGTGGAATTTAGCTACACGCATATTAAGAAGGCTGAAGTTCTCAACAGGGTGGTCCTGGGATCATCTGGCTTTAAAACTCTGGTACCAGAACCTCAGACACGATCATGTGTGTCAAGGCGGCTTTGTTTACATTTTCAAATGAGTGAAAAATTTATGCAACTTTTTAACATATGTCGAATGTAGTCAGTTCCAACTGATTGATCTCTTTTTACGGAAACAGGCAATTAATATTTACCTGTAGGTCTATGCTTCGAAAAAATATTATCATCGTGAAAAATAAAAAAATTGACTCTAGGTTCCAAAGTTACGTTTGAATAACGTTATGTGAAGAGCTCAAATGCAAAACAAATTGTATCCATTTTTTTTAATCGAGTTCTTGCTGCTACTGCTACTTCAGGGGTCCCCTGCATCTATACGTGTTATATTCTGTGCAGAAAAAGTTATATCCTCCAGTTGACAGGATGATAAAAACCTGCGTTTGACTTAAAATAAGTTACATCCAAAAAGCTGTTTGCTTCAGTTTAAGTTGTATCAATTCTTTCGTATTAACGTAATGTGCAACAGATTTTTTAAATTAATTTTGCTACTTTAAATAATTTTAATTGTTGTCTACCGTTGTAACAGTCAATGTGGTGAGAGAAATCTGAATTTGTTGTATTTATGTGAGTGGCATATATATGAAACAATATATGAAACGAGTCAAAGTCAGGATAGAAGAAGAAATGTCTGAAGGAGTACGACAAGGATGCCCTTTATCATCTACCCTGTTCAACATCTACTTGGAGGATTTGATCAAGAACTGTTTTCAGAACATGGAAGGGGTAAAAGTAGGAGGATTAAGAATAAAGTGCATAACATTTGCTGATGATATGGCGTTGTTAGCAGAAGAGGAGACGATACTAAGGGATATGCTACTGGAGTTAGACAGCTGTGAGCAGTATGGGATGAAGATAAATGCAAATAAGACGAAGACCATAGTTGTCGCAAGAAAAATAAAGAAGGTAAACTTGCGAATTCTAAATGAGACAGTAGAACAAGTAATCAGCTTCATATACTTGGGATGTACTATAAGCAGTAACATGGGCTGCAGCCAGGAAGTCAAAAGGAGAATAGCAATGACAAAGAAAGCTTTTGATAGAAAAAGGAATATCTTTTGCGAACCTCTGGAAAAAGAAGTAAGGAAGAGGCTAGTGAAGTGCTTTGTGTGGAGTGTGGCATTGTATGTGGTAGGAACATGGATATTATGACGAAATGAAGAGAAACGAATAGAAGCATTTTAAATGTGAATATGGAGAAGAATTGAGCGTGTGAAGTGGATCGTCAGAATAAGAAATGAAGCTGTGTTGGAAAGAGTGGTTGAGGAAGGAATGATGCTGAAACTGATCAGAAAGAGAAAAATGAGTTGGTTGGGTCACTGGCTGAGAAGAAACTGCCTACTGAAGGATGCACTGAAAGGAGTGGTGAACGGGAGAAGAGTTCGTGACAGAAGAAGATATCAAATGATACACGACATTAAAGATATATGGATCATATGCGGAGACTAAGCGGAAAGTAGAAAATAGGAAAGACTGGAGAATGCTGGGTTTGCAGTGAAAGACCTGCCCATGGGCAGAACACGTATATATGTATGTATGTTATTTTATTGGGTTATTTTACGACGCTGTATCAACATCTATGTTATTTTGCGTCTGAATGAAATGAAGGTGATAATGCCGGTGAAATGAGTCCGGGGTCCAGCACCGAAAATTACCCAGCATTTGCTCGTATTGGGTTGAGGGAAAACCCCGGAAAAAACCTCAATCAGGTAACTTGCCCCGACCGGAATTCGAACCCGGGCCACCTGGTTTCGCGGCCAAACGCGCTGACCGTTACTCCACAGGTGTGGACTTTATGTATGTATGTATGTATGTATGTATGTATGTATGTATGTATGTATGTATGTATGTATGTATGTATGTAATAAACTGAAATAAACAATACACAAAAAAGACATGTGTGAACTGCAGCTTTTGCTTAGGAGAGGATCAAGGGTGACATAGTATGTACACATATTTTCGATAATCACTAATCGCAAATATGATAATGGCGATAGAAAATGTAGTCTATCACTAGTATAAGTAAAGGAGTGATAAGTACAATAATCATATTCGAAGTTGCAGTGCTAGCCTTCGGGCTTCTACTTCTTGCAGAGAAGGAAAAAGTGGGATGTTTTGTCTATTATTTATCTAAGCATGGTAAATAGCAAATCGGCCATTTCGAATTTTCTGTGGCGCAGCATAACTATAATAGGTAGACCCTATCCTTAATGGCGTAAAATCGCCTTACCTGTCAAACCTTGATAGAAATATGTGAAAAACAATCGTGTCAACAAACGCCATAGTTACACTTTGGACACCGCAGCTTTCGTGTTCGTTGCGTGGTATGTCCGTGGATCCTGCGTACATTGTCTTTACATTTGTTTTCTTTCGTTTTTGTAGGATCCGACATCTTCTTACTTCAAGCTAGTATCTTTATCTGTTTCTACGTAATTTTCTGATCACGTTATGCGAATACTAACATAATCTCCTGCCACGTGATTAAGCTTGATATATTATGCGAAGTGCTCAAGAAGGCACTGCGAATACCTTATCCACCAGTGCAGACATTACTTTATTACCTTCCTTTATTCTAAGACTATTTGTAGATTTCTCCGAGATTAATAAAAATGGAACATTACTTTGCGTTTATCTGTGCGATGTATTTGGTATTCTGACCACAGAGCGAGCGGGCGCCATTCTGCTGTCTTTTGTTTCTGCGACAGACAATTGCAAGCGGAACAGAGGTCAGCTACTACGTGGTCACTATGGTTACTTTATGAACGTAAACATCGATAAAAATCAGAGTCACGTGTTACGAGCTGCACTCCGTGCCACTCCCTCGCAGTTTCCACATTCTCAGGTGCATCACTACACCTCTCGAAACTTGGACTCTTTTAAGTTTTGTGGCTGGGTCATATTGAATGTTTTGGGCAGAGATTTGAAGTACTGTTCTCCAACCAGGAGATTAACCGTGAAAGGAATGTGCTTACTATTGCGTCATCTATTGGAGCGAAGTAGGTAGATAATATTACCGTTATAATGTCAGTTTAAAATACATGCGCTCTCCTGCATGTTAAAAGGCCAGGAAATTAACCGGGATCTAATTTTGTAACTAGGGTAGTATAAGTATGTGTATCAGTGTTATCGTTTGTGCTTTGAGAGTTAGCCAATGGAGATGCGTGTACCCAAGTGTGTGACCTTATGACATCAACATTTATTCACATCATTACCCCGCTGCGTCTCATTCCCCTGAGACTTTCTCCTGGTTGGAGTACAGTAGTGACATCCAATTTCGAATCCTACCTCAACGTCTCAGTCATCACACTCCTCTCTTCCTTTAATTTTCTTCTTCCCTCATCTCTTTCTCCTTCACTCTTCTAATTTTATTCTTTCCTTATCATCCTCCTCATCCTTCCAACTCGTTATTATTCTTCTCCTTTCTCACCGTAATTCTCATCTTTATTTGGTACTTACATATTCATTGTTTTTCGTTACCTCTCTTCCCCAGCCAATGATTGTCGTATCTTTATTTCTATATTTTACGCTTCCATCTTTATCTTATCCCTTTTGTAGGCCTACTATTCAACCTCCTAAAAATTCTCCTCTCTCTCTTCCACTTTATCTCATTTCTTCTTTTCTACTTCAATCTCCTTTCTTGTCCCAATTACAAATTATAAGGAACAAATGCTACGGAGGTGATAAAACAAACACATGCTAGGGAAGTGGTAAAATAAATGTTAGGGAGGTGATAAAAATTGTAGGATAAGCAGCCGTCATTGGTTGAAAAGTCGTTTCGTACCGTTTTATTAGTCGAAAGTAGTTAGAGACAGTCAAAATTCTTGAATAAAAGGGGCTAAAATTCTTGGTAAGGATAAAAATTATTGAGTGAAAACGAAAATTTCTTGAGTAAACCTGAAAATTTCACCCTGTTTTATTAAATTATTATGTTGCTTAAGATAATTGACAATTATAATTATATATTCAAAGTTTTACGTTGACAACAATTCTAAGATACATAATATTACTTAACATTCAAAGTTGTAAGCAGAGAACAGTTCTAAGTTTGTCATTGTAAGGTTTGTTCTTCTATATGTTAGCACACACGAGAACTGTGAAAAAAAAACCTTCACAGTCAATATAAAAAACTGGAACCCCTATAGCTTGGAGTACTCCGTCCACAAAATCACTGTGATCTTCACGTAACGACAGCAAACCTTCTCGCACTGAAAGTCCAGGACTATTTTTAACTATTTCCTTCAGTTCACTATATGCATGCACTGCTACATCAGGTGATAGATTCTTTAAGGTTAGCACCTGATCAAACAGAGGTTTCAAATTGCTTTCAGTTACATCAAACAGTTTACGAACCATTTCAACTCACACCATCTAGCGCCAGCATTCCAAACCTTGTGCACTTTTCAAACAGAGCTTATAAAATTTCCAAATTTAGATAATGTATTTATTAACTGCTTAAAAATTGCGTCTTTTCGCGAATAACGACAGAAAATATGCTAAATTCACGAGTCATAGGATTTTTGCGATTTTTCGCGAGTGTTTCGCGAATTGAAACGTGTAATTATATCATATTTTTTATGTGAACCATGTTTTAAACTATGTTTATTTGGTTTTTACGTTTTTCGCGATTTCGCGAGTCACGAATTTTGACTGTCTCTAAGTATGACGTAGTAAAGGTGTAATAGTTCTTTTAATTTCTTCTGCCAGTAAAAATTTTTTGTTCTTGAGATTCCTGCACAAAATTTGAGTCTTTGAGACTAATAGGAAGACAGAAAACAGAAAAGATTGGAGAACGCTGCGTTTGCAGTGTAAGACTTGCCCTTGGGCAGAACACACTGTATGTGTGTCATACATATATGTAATTTTGGTATCCTTTGCTATTTGAAGTGGAGTCTCGAAAATAACGTCTTCTTTTTGTGTTTCTCTTCCTTTTTTGCATCACATTTCCTTCATCTCCCTCCAGCGCTGATTAATCGTCGTCTTCCCTCCTTATTTTAATCATCCTTCCTTTTTCTACTCTTTGTATCCTTGTTTCATCTGTCGGATCTTCTGTATTGAGATACACATGTCGTCTCCATGTTAAAATTCTTATCGGAAGAAAATTCAAATACCCCTTACAAAAATGTATCATTTCCCTAGGACAGGACAATAAAAGCAAGTTAACTCGTATGAAAGAGCGAACTAATGAGTTTATTCCTGACGCAGGAGTCGCTTTCACATTCAACGTCCACCCACTTCGGACACAACCCTCGCAGAAAGCTGCGAGCTTGATCCCGAAGTGACGAAAATAGATACTGACACAGATACCGGGAGCTTCCGGTTTTTTCTCTCTTTGGCAATTTAATCCTTTAACCAACTTCACTTGTCTCAATTCCGTTAAACAGGTTTTTCCTGATCTAGGTGATGATTGGTATAAAAACCCCATGTAGGCGTGAAGTCTATACGAAACTCAAGGGGAGAGTGCCACCATGTCATGGACCTATCCGACCATTCTGTCGGTCAACCAACACAGTGAGGTGAAGGGGAGAGGGAGAAGACCGCGCCCGCTACTTGGTAAGGACAGGCGGCAATATACGACCACCTAGAGTTGGATTTGCTCCTACAGGACGTAGAACAGAAAGGCACGTCAACTTTTGGGGCTACAAATGCAGAGGAACATAACTCGATTCACAGCAGGAAAATGTATATTTCTCTTCTACCAACCGTCCTCGGTATACTACTACTACTACTACTAGGCCTGCTACTACCACTAGGTACTATTACAATAATAATAATAATCATCATTATAAACTATTCCAGTTTGGATCATAAAAATGTGTGAATAAATAAAAAAAAACTATATGTATATGTGAGCGTTATGTAGCCATGCTTCAGAATATTCTTTTCCAAAATTCAAAAGCACTTCATGGCCATCCGAACGATATTTACTTCCAGCAAGATGGGTACACGCTCATAAGGCTAAGAGTAGTATGGAGATGGTCTTTAATGGTTTCCATTATCTGATCTCTCGATTAGGACACATTCCTTGGCCAGCGCTGTCACCATACCTCAGAGTTCTAGATTTATTCCTGCTGGGGTATTTGAAGGAATAGAATATAGAAATCGTCTTCACACACTAAAGGAATTAAAACTGCGATTTTGTTCCTACATCAAAATCCAAATTTGATAAGTAGATTTCATGTTAATTTTACCGACCTTTTAATAGTACATTATGCAACGAGCCTATAATGGTAGTAATTAAGACGCGAGTATGTTTGTTTATGAAACGAGAGCAAACGAGTTTCATAATTTTCATACGAGAGTCTTAATTACCATCATAGGCAAGTTTCATACGACTTTTTATGCTCGACCACATTTCTAACTTGAAATTATTCGTAAGTATTCATGTTATGGTTATGTAAGTGAGGAGCGGAACTGACCTGAATTGTGAGATGTGCGCAGACGCGAAAGTATTGATTTTTTCCGAAGCACGAATGTCATTGACCTTGATATAATCTAGAGAATAACACGAAGATTAGTCTTTATATAACCTGAAAATTGATTTAGAATTGAAAAACGAGATGACAAATTGAATTTATTTGAATATTATTTACAATTAACGGTAATTATTATAGTAACAGAACATTACCTTCTGCGACAGTATTGGATTTCCAGCCTCTGTGACTTTTCGCTAATTCTCTTTCGATTGCATATCCGAGAATAATCGATACTTGCGGTTTTATAATGGTACAATGGTGATTTCTCATTGGCTGAACAACTGAATTATAATGAATAGGTGTACTTTAATGATGTGCATTAAAGGGCTACTACCAGGTGTATAATTACTACATTTCGGCAGGGTCGAGCATAAAACAATGGACTACATCTAATGCGGCTCATCTTTCGGATGCAATTTTTCATAAATAATAAAATAATTTACTTTGCACGGAAACTTGACGTGCCTCACTGTATTCTTCTAGTCTAATTAATTACAAATTTATTGCAAATCATGATGTCAGTCGGGTTTCAGCCTCCCCATATTAATAATAATAAAAATAGTAGACTACAGTAGTAGTAGTAGTAGTAGTAGTAGTAGTAGTAGTAATAATAATAATAATAATAATAATAATAATAATAATAATAATAATAATTCACTATATCGCAATAGTTCGTAAGTATTGTTATCACCGATGCAGAAAACTATGGGAAACTTCTATGCCAGTTCATCTTTTCACGGGATCAACATTGTGGAATTTATACGGCGTATATTCTAAGGAAAGATTATCGTATAAAACTATATGCTTCAATTAAGCTACCGGTGACAATGAAAAAAGGAATTAAAACCAATATTACATTTTTTCACTCGGTATTTCTTCAGCCGTGATGACACGGCAACTTCTCAGTCATATATGATATGCGGGGAAGTATAACCTGTCATAGGCAAAAAAAAGGTATTGCATTGTAGACTGGAAGTAACGGTATTATTTTTGTGCCTTGGTGCTAAAAGGCCCAAGATATCTCCCAACGAACATTTTAACTATATACATAGGTTGCGGCGTAACACAAGGACATGATAAGGATATCTATAAGAGCCAAACAGATAGGAAGCCATGTACGGGACAATTAAGAAACACTTTCAAAGCATACCAGAAGAGAAACTCAGCTCAAATTTTAAACGTAATGGGACTACTTGTGATACACGAAGAGAGGGAGGCTGATACAGACGAATTCATGGAGCCAACTCAAACCATTAAAATGAAATTCCTGAGAAGAATGTTTTTATTCTTTAATTTTCTGTTTTTTTTTTTTAATTTTATTTTAAAGGTTGTGTAATTCTTCCCCGTTACTCAAGTGTAGAATATCGGACAAACCCAGCGAAACTAGCTTAGACTGCCTGCGGGGAAATGGAGCTGTATCACTATTTAATAGAGAGTCTGCGTGTGTCTCGCATCTTGTGTTTATCGGCTTTGTCTTATGCAACAGCTTTGAGCCATATTAACTCCATGACAAAGGAATCCCGTCCCTTGTAAAGGCCTTACGTTAATTATCACAACGAAGAGGTTCGGCAGCAAACAGCCTCGACTTGGTTTCAAAAGTTTGGTAATGATGATTATGTTGATGACAATAATCACAAAGTAAATAAATTTAATAGACTCTACAGGAAACCTTCGCCGTTCTTGTAGTGATTGCGTTTCCAGCTACAAATCTAGGGGACATGAAATGCGTCCCCGGCAAGGACGAATTGCAGTCAACTCCGGATAGCCTACATGAACTTCTGCGGACTTGCATATTTCATTCACTATATCCAAGGTTCACTAAATCCGAAGTGTCTCTCCCCTAACCATAAATGACAGGAATGAATGAAATTGTGAACAAGAAAATAAAATGCTATACAGTAATTAAAATATTTCATTTTTGCGGAATGAATTACACTGTATACTGTTACTCACAGTTCATTTACTTAAACTGTGTTGTCGATCCACGTCCGCTTGCGAAAGACCGCGTTCAGTGTCACTTATAATAGTTGCCTTATCTTCCAAAAAATACTTTAGCATACGCTTCGACATTTTTGTACAGTACATTCACTGTTCGAACACTAGAAACAGACTGATCAGGTAGAAATGACAAACGCTGTTATGGTGTGACTGCGTACTCAGCCTTGGAATTTACCAGGTCACTTAATGAAACTGGGAGAGGGTTGATAGAGTTTGAAAGTCATCGGAATCTTACCTTCATTTATGCTCTGGACATAATGTCCATTCCCTTTTAATAAAAGAAGGCAATTTCATTTTCCGTTGTTTCGATGCTATCCGTCATAATGGAAATGTTTCAGAGAACAAAAGGCAACCCTTTGACGGTGGAGGACTAGAAATAACAGTAGTAGTGTGCCTGAGACTAGAACGACAACCCTACGACGCGACGGTGGAGTGAGGCAAGGTCGTCATGCGTTTCCTGGATTTACAGTACAGCTCATTGTCTAGGAATCACTAATCCTATCTTCGTCCTTTGACTAAAGGAGTAAGAAACTTAGAATGTTGTTCGCCGTGGGACTGAAGTCGGATGGTCTATGGCGAATCCTTGGCATCAACCCCTTTGATTAGATTACCCCCCTTTGATTTGATTACCTGGTTGGGTTTTTCCGAGGTTTTCCCCAACCAAAAGGCAAATTCCGGGTAATATTTTGGCGAATCCTCGGACCTCACCTCATCTCACTACATCTCGCCAAAATATTGTAAAAAATTGCACAAAATTGTAAAAATTGTAATTGTAATATTGTAAAATTTTGACTTGTTCCACATCTTAAAGCTTCATTGCTCATGTAAGATCTATGGAATAAAATGAATGAATGAATGAATCAACACATTCTTTCAATTTTATACAAGAAGGTCTGACTTCAAATAAGAATTTGTCAGAATACAACTCTTGTATCTTCAATTTCTAAGATTCACTATAATCGAAGAGAGAGTTCACTATAAACGGAAATATTGATATACTTTTTAATGTATGCGGGTCGGAACCAACGATTTAGGTTCACTATAGCCGAATGTTCATTATAACCGAGTTCACTATATCTAGAGTTGACTGTATATCTCTTTTCGATAGAGACTGAATGTGTGTCACTTGTCTTTTATTTGCCTTTTTATTTTAGCTGTGGCCTTACGGGCCTTTCTACATAATAACGTCTTGTGCCAGCTACATCCTCTCACGAGTAAGACTAGAACTGATCGAAGAGTAATCTCTGAAGTCGATGACGATGTCAAATTAACGACATTACCGAAAACTATAAAATCAATATCATCATCATCATCATCATCATCATCATCATCATCATCATCATCATCATCAATAACTTCAAGGTTTAGGCCGATGGCCTGTTCCGTCTCCAGAATTTTATCGGTCAAACTGGTCTCTCCAACGTCTCTTTTGTCTTCCCACTCGTCTTCTTCTTGTAGATCTGTAACACCATGTTCTAATAGGTATCCTATCGTTGGGCATTCTTGTTATATGGTCGTACCAATTATTTCTATATTTTTAAATTATAGTTGTTATACTCTCGATATTCAGTTCTTGACGTATACCTTCATTTCTCTTATGGTCCTGTAGTCTAAATCCTGCTAGTGGCCTTAAGAGTCTCATCTCAGCGGCCTCAATTCTTCTTTGTTGGGCTCCAGTCAGAATCCATGTTTCTGAACCATATAACAATGTTGGAATTGCCAGTGTCTTGTAAAATTTGAGCACAGTCTGTCTGTCGACTTCATTTATGAGAGTACGTTTAATTGTACCAATAAGTCTTAAAAATGTATTTAACTTGTTTTCTATGTCTGTAGAGGTAATGTAAGAGAGATCACATCCAAGGTAAGTAAAAGAATTTACTTGTTCAATAATCTTATCCTCTAATACAATTTTAGTTCTTAGTGTATTATTTCTGCAGAAAGCAAATACTTTAGTTTTTTTGTGTGATATTTTTAGATTATAGTTATTAGCAACAATTCTCAACAAATGAACTGCTTTCTGTAGGTTGTCTTCAGAATCAGCCAACACCAACTGGTCGTCTGCGAAAAGTAAGTAATCTAAAATGATATTATCTCTAAAATAATGTGTTTTTAAATTGTTTTGCCATTCTCTTACGGCTTCGTCTAGACACAAATTAAAAAGAGTAGGTCATAAGGAACACCCTTGTCTCACCCCTTGGTTAACTTTTCGCAAGTCGGTGGTAATCGTGTTTATATTCATTTTGATTTTTGTATTTTTATACATACTTCGTATCACCCTTATTAGATGCTCAGGAATTTCTTTCCTTTTTAATATAATCCACAATTTTATTCTGCTAATTATATCAAATGCTTTCTCAAAGTCTATGAAAGCCATATATGTGGGAATATTAAATTCGACATGTTTTTCTATAATCTGCGTTATGGCGAGATATTATCAACACATGATCTGATTTTCCGGAACTCATTCTGTTCGTCTTCAATATCATGAAAAATAAATAAATATACAGAAATTGTGAAGCTCATATAGGATGTAAAAGAAACAGTATGAACTAAGCTTTTAGTACGAAATTTGTACCTAGCATCCCAAAGAGCCGAAAAGAAGGTACGTAATAATAAACGGGACAAGAAATAGAAGCGGAGGAGGTAAAGAAGGAGAAGTATCAATAGAAAATTAGGAAAGTAGCAGAAGGCTAATATTTACTAGGAGAACATACCGAAGGATCAGGAAGGTAAAAAATAAAAGAATAAAGGTAAACAAAGAGAAAACATAAAATAATGTGATTGAGAATGAAAGAAACAGAAGAATGGGGTCAAAATGAAAAATCATAAAGACAGGAAAAATGAATGGAAGTAAAAGTAAATAAAAGTAGGTGAAAAACTAAATAAATAGAGAAAACTAGCTTAAAGTATGAAAACAGTAGGGTAAGAAGCAGAAATCTGAATATCTGAGCCGCTCGCTGCATCCGTGGCGAGCAGGAGCAGACTGTACGCCGCGCAGAGTCTCGGGTGCTATCTACCGAGGTAGTTGAGTTGTCGGTGGTACTTCACAAGACTAATACGACCGATAAGGCATCTCCCCGACACGCCGCCATATGTATCACCGCTGTTGGTGTAATTAATAACGCCTCGGAATTTGTATGTTTATCTCCTTCTGTCGAACTGCACGTACGCACTCCATCAGCTGTATCGGCGCTGTACATGTTCTCACGTGACTTACGATAACTGCGTGACAAGGACATCGCCGGGGTTTTCGTCTCAAGAGCTATGGGGGGGGGGGCTCCACAAGCGGGAGGGCTGTGAAAAACGAGACCCAAGCACGGCAGAAGTTCTCGTGTCATTTTACATTTCTCCTTTATCTACAATCTATCATGACCTATGGCTCGTTATCATAAAATCGCCTGATTAATTTCGTGAAATTAAAAGTGTTTCGCAACCACGAATTATAATATAATGCTGCGAAATATCGAATGAGAGATATTAATGAAAATACATGTTTTTAGCAACTCATATGCAGTGCCGGATTTAAGCCTAGGCAACCTAGACAGTTGTCTAGGGTAGTAATTTCCAGGGGGGTGGCATTTTCTCTCTCTCTCTCTCTCTCTCTCTCCAGTGAAATTTGCTTTTAGAACACTAAACTTGTTGGTAATTCTTTTCTGAAGTTTGTTCTTGAACTCCTTGTAAAAATCGCATATTGTTTTTTTAGTTGGTTATTTAACGACGCTGTATCAACTACTAGGTTATTTAGCGTCGATGAGATTGGTGATAGCGAGATGGTATTTGGCGAGATGAGGCCGAGGATTCGCCACAGATTACCTGGCATTCACATTACGGTTGGGGGAAACCTCGGAAAAATCCAACCAGGTAATCAGCCCAAGTGGAGATCGAACCCGCGCCGGAGCGCATCTTCAGACCGGCAGGCAAGCGCCTTAACCGATTGAGCCACGCCGGGGCTATATTGTTTTGTTATCGCATATTCGTAGCATACAAGAAAATGTGCAGCTGCGTAGTTATATCGTAATGCCGGCATCACGTTATTATACTATGAAACTGCTTAAATTTAACTGATTGTATAAACATATTCCAGCATGTGCACTATATAATTCGATATGAAAGATTTATTCCGTAGAGTTGGAGTTTATTTTTAAATTTACTATATGACTTTTCACAGATACACATCATGTACAATGTGACCCTCCGAAGTGGTGTACAACTAGAAAATGGGTCATAGTTCTGCCATCTATCCGCAATATGCGGAACCCGAATCACGCAAGTGAAGTGGGTGGGCATTGGATACACACACACATCCTTCCTATCGAAGTAAGACATACTCGTAAAAATTATACCACAACATAACCAATGCTTAAAGATAAACCACAGCCTGTCTTTCACAAATCAATTTTGTTTCAATAAGTTTGTATATGTTTCTTTGCATCAAGTCTGACGTGCTTCGTCAGATCGACTTTGATGACGTCAATTCTTTCTTTATGAAGAAAGTGCGAAGGAAATCTTTATAATTCACAAGTAAGATGTATGTATTTTGATTTCAGTAATTTACTGTTTTCTGAATTGTAACATTTCATTTAAAACTAATTTAAACTAAACATGACCTGTACAATAGCTACTCATAAACTATGGGAGTTGAGGGGGGGGGGCGGCAAATTTTAATATTTGGGAGGCACTATACCTAAATCCGGCCCTGTATGTATGTATGTATGTATGTATGTATGTATGTATGTATGTATGTATGTATGTATGTATGTATGTATGTATGCATGTATGTATGTATTTTAGTTGATTATTTAACGACGCTGTATCAACTACTATGTTATTTAGCGACGATGAGATTGGTGATAGCGAGATGATATTTGGCGAGATGAGGCCGAGGATTCGCCATAGATTACCTTGCATTCACATTACGGTTGGGAAAAACCTCGGAAAAACCCGCGCTCCCGAACGCAACTTCAGACCGGCAGGCAAGCGCCTTAACCGACTGAGCCACGCCGGTGGCTTGTATGTATGTATGTATGTATGTATGTATGTATGTATGTATGTATGTATGTATGTATTTATGTATGTATGTATGTACGAGGCGCATCCAGAAAGTAAGTTTCCCTATTTAAAAAAAAAGAACACACACTTTCATGAAAACATTTATTGGCAACAGGTACAGCAATGTTTCAGCTATTTTTCAATATAGCCACCATCAGAATTGAGACACTTGTATCGTGGGATCAACTTTCGTATCCCTCTGTCGTAGAACTCTGCCGCCTGTGAATGGAACCAGCGTGTGACAGACGTCTTCAGCTCTTCGTCGTTGCCAAAACGCTCACCGGAGGACAGGAATTTCTTGAGGTGCAAGGAAACGTGAAAATCGCTGGGAGCAAGATCAGGACTGCAGGGTGGATGATTAAACAACTCCCAGCCAAATTCCGTCAAAACAGCTGCTGTGCGCCGAGCCGTATGTGGACGAGCATTTTCATGGAGGAGCACAACACCTGCAGTAAGCATTCCATGCCTCTTGTTTTGAATGGCACGTCGCAATTTTCGCAGTGTTTCACAGTAACGGTTAGCGTTCACTGTTTCTTGGAAGGAAGTCAATGAGCAGAATGCCCTTCCTGTCCCAGAACAACGTGCACATCACTTTCCGTACCGACAGCGTCTGTTTGAATTTCGTCCTGACCGGAGATCCACTATGCCGCCAATGCATTGACTGCTGCTTGGTTTCCGGGATGAAGTGCGAACTCCAAGTCTCATCGCCCGTGACGATCCTGTCGAGGAACTCGTCGCCGTTATCGTGATACCGTTGCAGAAATGTCAGTGCTGCTCCTAAACGTTGCATTTTGTGTTCGGGTGTCAGGTTTTTCGGCACCCACCTGGCACACACTTTTTTGAACAGCAGGTGCTTAGTAACAATCTCATGCAACGAGGATCGCGATATCTGCGGAAAATGGCTGCTCAGCTCCGTAATCGTGAAGCGACGGCTCTCCATGATGCACTGCCGCACCAGCTCAACACGATCATTGATGAGGGACGGTCGCCCACTGCGCTCTTCATCATGGACACTTTGACGACCTTCGGAAAACTGTCTACACCAGCGACGCACCATCTGCTTACTCATGATGTTCGGCCGATAGACCTGACAGAGCTGCCGATGAATTTCAATTGGCGCAATGCTTTGTGCATTAAAGAACTTTATCACCGACCGAACCTCGCAGGCGGCGGGAGAAGGAATAAGAGCTTCCATTTCGGGCCACTGCTGCCACGCTACTGGCACCAGGCGGGACCTGTCCGGCTGGCATATGATTGATACGTCATAGATCTGTTACGCATGCGCAATTGACACGGCTAATTACGTTTACTTTCAAGGGGAAAAATCGGGAAACTCACTTTCTGGATGCGCCTCGTCTGTATGTATGTATGTAGAATTCGAGAGGCGAGACCTGGCATGTGAGCTACGCGAGAGGGGGAAAGGATGGGAGATCAGAAAAAAAGTTTGTTTCGGTTTGGTTAATATTAGACGAATCCGAATATACTGACACGGACTAAAGACTAAAACCTTATTTTTTCGATTCATATCCACTAATGATATAGCCACGGCGCGTGATAAGGACACAGGGCAGGTCTTGCTTCCTCTACTATACAGAGTGAACCGAATGTACTGCTATTCTTCTTTGAGATACTTTGAAAAAAAGTTTAATAGAATTTTGCTCGTTGCTACTTCCTTTTCGAGATAAAAATTGTTTTATATGAAACATTTCATAACGTGTTCTGGGAAAGCCATTTATTTAATTCCAAATATGTTCAGTCAATTTAAGAGAGCAGTGTATTATGATAGTAAATGACAGAGTCTTGTCCTTCAAATGACAGAAATTTGATCGGAACAAATATAACTTTTCGTTCTGCATAGGAATGTTACAATTTTACATTTGTTCGGATTAAATTTCTGCTCATTAGAAGAACAAAACTAAAATTCTTTCAATCATTCATTATGATAACACAATACTCTCTTAAAATGACAGCATAACGGGAATTAAATCAGTGACTTTCCTTTCGAAAAGGAAACAAAAACGAGCAAAACTGTATTAAACCTTTTTGTTTGATATATCTCAAAGAATAATAAAAAATGATTCATGTGATCATGGGTCCGATTTCGAAAGTTTAAGAAGCTACTACTACTTTAATCTAAGAGAATAGCTACGCTTTCACAGCTTTAAATCCAAATCATATTTAGAGAATCATAGCCAGAAAATTTGTTATCAGCTACATACGTACCTTGCAGTGGAAGACGGTGCTTATAGTAGACTTTTTAATGTACGGATTAATACACTTTCGCACTCGTGTATGAATCGGGTATCGATAGAGTCAGCAATATCGGCATCAATTTGTCCTTGACTTTAACATCTTGTGCTCGATCTTAGCTCTTATTATCCTAATTTTAATAAGTCTTCCCACGCTGATTTTTTAGTAATGTTTTAACAAGTTCATGACAGAAAGAATAATGTTGAAACTGATTCGAAAGAGAGAAATAAATTTACCTGCGTCACCGGCTAAGAAGAAACTGTCTACTGAAGAATGTACTGGAAGAATGGTGAACGGGAGAAAAGTTCGAGTCACAAGAAGATATCAGATGATAAAACAATATTAAGATATATGGATCGTATGTGGAGACAGAGGAAGGCGGAAAAGAGTGAAGTCTGGAGAATGTTGGGTTTGCAGTGAATGACCTGCCCTCAAGCAGAAAACTATGAATGAAATTAATTTTATAAATAACATAAAATTAGAGTGTGCTGGATTTGAACCGGAAGCGCTACCACTAAAGCCACAGAGTTGCATGCTCATAAAATGAAGTTGCAATGAAAACCGATGACCAGCCATAACGATGTTCTCACGTCATTTTCTGCGATTCTTTGTAAGTTCAAAAGATTGCTCGCCTTTCTGAAAGGCGTTTCAGATCTAGAAATAAAATTATTCCGCGTCACCGGTTGTTACCTCTGATATTCCAAAACATTTGTACGTACTGAGGACCCGGCCAAAGCTCAAAACATATAATTACAGTAATGACTGCTTGCTTCAGGAAGCTGGCAGGGTGTATCAGTGAATAGAATGATACGAAGTACTGTATCATGCAGTTTGATTGCAAGTTGTTTGATGTGAAGCTAGAAATTGCTTTGTCATTAGCGAAATGGATTGTTAGTGTGGTCAACTGAAACTAATTACCTTTTCGTTTCGATACTAGATTTTATTTCCCGCTTCCAGACGAACGACTTAGTCTCCTCTGCTAGCTTCATAGTTCATATTCCATGAACTCGGTTACACTAGGGAATTTATATGTATCCAGGACTTCTCATGTGTCTATTGTAATAAGTTGTACACATGTCCACGTATAATTCTCCTTCGATCTACGATAAATAGACATTTCATGGGATTCCAATGAGTTGGACATCGGGCCTCCACTTGAAAAAAAATGAGGTCATAATGAGAAGGAATAAACATTAATTTCGTGGTTGGGATCTGACTCATGACGTGGCTTTCAGACATTACTATGTTTTAATAGAGTATTCAAATCGATTTGAATGCGTTTACCGTACTGAATACGATCCCTCCGATCCCTGTTTTCGTGAAATTTTCGATGCGTATTGAAAACGACCTGAATAAGGAAGCTGAACGGTCCCGGGTTCGATTCCCGGTTAGGACGAGTTGCCTGGGTGAGGTTTTTTCGGGGGTTTTCCCCTCATCCTATGGATGAATATCAGGTTAATTTATTAGACGATTGGAACCCCACTCATCTTCGCCACCTCCTTCCCTCCCCACTATCCTTTCCTCATCATCCCGTTTCTGGTTTTTCAGATCACTCTTCAGGCGGCCTCCCGGAACTACTGGCTCTCTCGACCGGCCTCCGTGGAATGTAGCTAAACGACGTTGGATGGCTTTTGCAACGAGCACCTGAGGCGGACCTATTCGGGGGAGGAGTTTCGCCTCGGACCGACAGGGGGGCCTTGAGGGAAGTTGCCGAAGGAGGAATGGTATATGGATTCTGTCGGCTGTATGGACCGATCGTTAGGGAGTCATGTGGTTAGGGCGGTGCGCGTAGGGGATCTATGGCACGCAACTCATTCCATATCGAGGGTTAGCGCAATAGATCTCAACAGGTTGGAGTGCTGGGCCATCCGTGCCCCGCTCACTTAAATTCCATTCCATTCCAAGGAAGCTGAAGTTTCGAAAGTAGTTACGTTGGTTAACATGTCAGTAGGCTTGCCAACTTCGTAAGTAAAAATTAGGAATAATGAAAATTGGTAGTCTATGTATAAAACACTGTTCTACTGCTATATGAGAAAAATATTTTTACGATTAAAAAAATTATTTATATATATATTTTTTTCAAACTTCAAAATGTTATCAGTCCACTGTGCAGTGATGAAGCGTTTCCCTCATAACTAAAGACTTGTTAACTTTTTCATGTTCTCTCTCTTTTATTTTATTGCTGAAACTCATGTTTACAATATCATGCTCTTTCAACTACTTTCCTTAATATTTTATATATATATAATTTTTATAATAGAAAATACTGATTATTACCATTTTTTAAATGAATTTATTTTTTATCAATCTATCAAAGGTAGAGAAGTGATCTTGCATCATATTGTAGATATGACAAGCATAAATACACACAAAAAATTTCATCACAGAATGTTGGCTAGTTTTTTAATTATCTGGGAAACGCATCATCACTGCACAGTGAACTAAATTTTGAAAAAAAAAAAAAAATGTAAATAATTTTTTTAAATCGTAAAAATATCTTTTTTCACATAGCAGAAAGACAGTGTTCTACACATACCGTACTAATTTTCATTATTGTACAAAATACAGTAATGGAGGAAAAAGATGTTGAATATTTCCAAAATTTTATTGTAACCTGTACCTAACCCCTTAACCATAAAAAGTAAAACATACCGAAACGACGATCTAAATTCAGCTGTCTTCTCAATAAATGGTTCATTTTTAAACCGATTTAACTTTATTGATTCCGAGATCCGCCAACTCCATTTTCTCCGCTACAAATTATATTTGGACTAACTAGAATTTATATTTGATTTTTCCTATCTTATTTGACCGAATAGAAGAGGAAATACGGTACTTCAACTTGAGACTCCGTGCTTCTAGCTGGGAAAACACGACACATCACATTGGGAAGGGGGAAACCGTATTTGGCGAAATTCGAACTTATGACCATCGCTCCTTGCAGCGACATCTTCGCGCTAGTTGCCTACCTATTCCCTTTGCTTCACTGTGTGTCTTTCCTATGGCAAAACGGGAAGAAGACTGTACTATATGTTAGAATAATAGGCCTACATTGAAACCATGTTTTATATCTTTACACACGATGAAATGCTTTCTTAGAGACGTAAGCATATAAACTTGCCGTTTATTGCTGTCTTCTCACAGCAATTATATTGACCGGTTTTTGTATCCGAGTCTTTTTAGAGGTTGCCTGATTTAGTGGACACCACACTGGAGAAATCTAACAGCCCAATTGACAGCTGTAACGCAGTTGCTCCCTCTGCGATAAAACCTGCAGGTTATGTCCATTTGATGATCAAAATTAGACTTAAAGAACCATTCTGATAGGGCAGATAACTTAATAACAGACACCGAGCACGAGTGAGTGAATGCCATCTGTACATATGGGGACATCTGTCAAATGCTTCACTGCACATATATATGGGGTTCGTTGAACAATAAACTGTCTGAAATGATTGAAAATCGCGAGTTTGTTCCAAGCCTTTCGCAATGTCCGCAGCGACTAAGGCTTTCTACTTCAGTATTACATAAAAGTTACAGTTCAGCGTCCGAATCCCGAGTGTAATTTACCTTCATAGTCATCCGGTTGAATTTCATTTAAAATTTCTACTGAAGCATATAGGCCTACTGTACATGAAAGCTAAATTAAAAAGTAGTTGCCAATACGAACTGTAAGAAAAAAACTTCAACAAGTACCTAACTTGAAGTCTGAATTTGAATAGTATTTTTGCTAGGCTGTTTTAACACATGCTGTCCGTCGCTAAGTAGTCTTACAAGCAAATATTCTCATGGAGTACTTAACTTACTTACAAATGGCTTTTAAGGAACTCGCAGGTTCATTGCTTCCCTCACATAAGCCCACCATCGGTCCCTATCCTGTGCAAGATTAATCCAGTCTCTATCACCATATCCCACGTCCCTCAAATCCATTTTAATATTATCCTTTCATCTACGTTTCGGCCTCCCCAAAGGTCTTTTTCCCTCCGGTCTCTCAACTAACACTCTGTATGCATTTCTGGAATCGCCCATACGTGCTACATGCCCTGCCCATTTCAAATATCTGGATTTAATGTTCCTAATTATGTCAGGTGAAGAACACAATGCGTGCAGTTCTGCGTTGTGTAACTTTCTCCATTCTCCTGTAGCTTCATCCCTCTTAGCCCTAAATATTTTCCTAAGAACCTTATTCTCAAATACCCTTAATCTCTGTTTGTCTCTCAAAGTTAGTTTCACAACCATACAGAGCAACCGGTAATATACTTATTGTATGGATTCGTAACAAGCAGGAGGATCACCCTTATCGGCTGTCCACGACTACTTATTCAATATATTCGCAGCTACCCTCCATATCTGGAGGCCGTGTCCTTTATCCGCAATCTGAGGACGCGCCATGCCGTGTTGATAGGGACCCACAATACATGGATTCTCATGGAGGCAAATAAAAAAGTCATTTTTTTTTCACCATGTTGATAATGCCAAAAGAAGTGCTTGCACAAATTTTGGACACTAGAGCGCAATTACGGAGGGCAGTAAAATAAGTTTCCCTGGGGGCGTTTACAGAAAGAAAACACAATTTCATTTGAAAAAATTATTAGAACAGATACAACAACTGTTTAGCTATTTTTCAACATATTCCTCACTGAAATTGAAACATTTGTCATACCATGGGATCCACAGAGAGGTGCAGACGGCTGTCACACACTGGTTCCGATCCCAGGCGGCAGACTTCTAAGACATAGGGATACAAAAGTTGATCCCATGATATGACAAATGTCTCAATTCCGGTGGGGAATACGTTGAAAAATAGCTCAACAATTACTGTATCTCTTCCAACAAATCTTTCCATGAAATTGTGTTTTTTCCTGTAAACGGCCCCAGAATACTTATTTTTTACGCCCTCGTAATCGCGCTCGAGTGGCCAAAATTTGTATAAACACTTGTTTTGACATTATTAACATGGTGAAAAAATAAAAAATACATTTTTATCTGTCCCCATGAGAATGTTTGCTTGTCAGTGCGCGGGGTTTGTGGTTCGATTCTTGCAGTGTACAGTAGTGGCAAAAAACCGGACCGACCCTTGTAGCTTGATTTCAGAACCTTGTTCACTCCAGAGCATGATAGACTGGTAACTACGACTTTCGGGGTTTGAATCCTGCCTGGGAAGGAAACTTTTTTTTGTTCCCTATTCAAATTTATTCCCAATACTTTTCGATTGCTGGTAAAATTCATGTTCTGGGAATAATAAGTTAATTAAGTAGTAAAATATCGCTGCAATAGAAAAGTATTGGGAATAAATTTGAATAAGGAACAAGAAAAGTTTCCTTCCTAGGCAGGATTCGAACCACGAAAATCTTAGTTACCAGTCTATCGTGCTCTGAGTGAACAAGCCTTTGAAATCAGCTACAAGGGTCGGTCCGGTTTTTTTCTTGCCACTACTGTACATTCGTATAAATTACCTCCATAGAAGGAGTTACTGTGTTTGTTCCTTTTCTTGTATTTGTTCTATTACGTCTTTGCGGTGATCCTGCCTCGTGCTGACCACACGGTCAGAGAGCCTCACTGTGTAATAGATTTTAATGTTGGTACAAAGAAAGGCCAAATATCTAAGATGATACTGTAGTGCGTGTAGGACATGCGAAATACTTCTTCGCTTCACCGGCATCGGTTCACGGTCTTAAGCGTTGCACAGAAAAGTAGCATTTTACGTCAGAAAGGAGAAAGAGTCTATGATGGTTCTGTCATTAACGGGTAATAATGCAGTTCCCTCTAGGATGTTCAGAAAAAATGGAGGGAGAATCGCATTTCCGCGTAAGATGGGACCATTTTGAATATCTTCATTGACTTCCAAGTGTGACATAAATTGAACATTATTAAACTGTTTTTAATTATTTTACTTGATTTAAATTTTATGCTTGTATGAACTTTGTCGTTAAATTTCAATGGTGTGTATCCATTTTGCGCCATCACTATGTTATTAATTAAAAAAAACGGAGTAGGTTGTATCGGAAAGACAACTACAAGTTCTATGCATGGATACGTTTCTCGGACGGGCATGTTGAATGTAAGGTATCCGTAGCTTATACGCCCTCTCCCATATGCCTCGACATTGTGAATTTCCTCGCTTCACTCAAATTCACTCTCCAATTTTCCCAATTTCACTTCTCGACTGCTAATTATTGCTCAATTGCGACTGTAGCCTGATTTATTACGAATCAATTCTGGGGCTGCGAATGTTTTATTCCTCCGAATTCTCGAGTTACACTGCCTCGACTGCCGAGCGACTTGCCAATTTGTGCCTCAACTCAACCCTTCCTCGTATCGCTAGATGACGTCATTCTTTAAAACTCAATGCCACGTTGGATACATTGATCCTTCATGTGTCGATCGCCGTTTACTTCATTGCTATATTGTCGTTGTTCAGGCAATAACTTCTATGTGACATACTTATCGATTTGATTCGTCCACAAGAGCGTCACGACACGAAGAAGTTTTACTCAACCGGTTGAGGATTGGCCACTTCATCTCACACATGGCCATCTCCTACGTGGCGAGCCTCAGCCGGAACGTGATATATGCCATTTTCCACTTACGGTGGAACAGTTTTTATTACAGTGTAGAAAATATGACCGTGTCCGTCAGTAGTATGGAATTCGGCCGACTCTACGTGACGCACTTGAAAATGATTTCAATTGAAAAATGCAGTTCTGAGATTTTTATTGAATACAGAACTTGAGAGGGTGATTTAATTTTATATTGACCCGTTTTACTTATCCTCCGGACCCTTTACATCCGGAGGTTACATTTGTTGTTTAGTATATTTTTTTAACAAACTCGACATTCGGACCTTTTACATCCGAGCATTTTATAAATGTTCCAGATAATTTATTTCTGGTGGTATTTGTTTTATTATTTTATTGTTTTTTTTAATACTAGCTAGGGTCTAAGAACTGCTCACTTTTATGATTTTAATGGATCACCTGTTGAAACTGAATTTATTTACCTCGTTCTAATCGCAACAACGCTTTTTAGTTCTTTTAAGCATTCTTGTTATTGTATTGTGCTTGTTTTGTGAAGGATTTTAGATAAGTGCGCAAATAGCCATAGCAGCTGACGCGCCCTTTTTAAACCCCATTAACTAACTTCATCGATTTTCAGATTTTTGCTCTATTAAATAACTTAAATAATGATACAGCAAATAATAAAATCTCCTATATGTAATTATATTTCTTTCTTTCGAAAATGTAAGAATTCACAATCTCCTATGCACTACTGCCATAGAAGAATAAATGTGTTTTTTCTTCCTACTGAAAAATTTCATACTTTGCACATAGGAGTTATTGCAAGAACAACGACGATATGCAATGTAGCTCAGAAATTGTAGGCGCGACAAAACTGGCCTGAAAATTTATCGGTCGACTTTCTGGGATGGCACTTTAGTACTGGACCGAGCTTATTCACGTCTAAAATATTGTTTGTATTTTGTACATTTTGAGACCTGAAGAATCCAAAAATGTAAATATAAGCGCATGGTGCCATTTGAGAAAAAACAGACTCTTTGGCACCTTTGTAAATGAAAAACATTATTTTTGAAAACATATTCAAAATATTAGTTATTTCACTTCCTATCAATTTTATTTTTAAAGTTTCTTCATAAAATTAAAAATGGGAAACCTAGAAGGAATGTTACTTACTTTTCACTCACTCTGTAGCATAACTCTACTCGGTGGCCTGCTACGAAGCCGCATTGGAAAGCTTGAAAACAGGTCGAATCCATTTCGTTTCGACGAGCAGTAAAAGTCACAGAACCTGGAAGTAAAAGTCTGATCTGTTGGTTTAGAGAGGCGGCACAAAAATATTTTAACTAACTTATTTTACGACTTTCTGATTTTACGTTTTCCTTTCCCCTTTGCACTGTCAACTATCGCTGCAACGCGCATTCTGGAAGTAAGCTTCAGGTTTCTAATGAGACATTGTCTATCAGTTTGGAAGTTCAAGTTTCTAGCTTTAAAGTTTTTTTTTATTAATTCTTTGTCTGGGAATAGAGTTTTATGACGTAATCCTCCTCTTTCTGGAAAGAAGCGATGCTTTATTCTGAGGCTCAGAAATAGTTTACGGTCGTTGCAGCTCTAATGACGCTTCTTCAGTTTCAATGCCGGGCCATAGGAAAGAATTTCATTGCTGTCCTTGAAATCTACGGCTCTCTGCCTTAATAAAGCGCGATGAGAACTAATACAGTTAAGTTTTAAACTGTTTTGTACGCCCAGGATTCTTTGCAAGAGACATTTTATATTTGTTCTTCTGCAGTTCTACGGCACCCCCGGTCGGCCTGTGTAGCGCAGTTGGTATAGCGCTAGACTTCTATGCTCGAGATTGCGGGTTCGACTCCGGCCTAGGTCGATGGCATTTAAGTGTGCACACCGGCTGATATAACCTCGGCAGTTGCAAGCGTCGTTAAATAAACCATAATTTTTTTTATTTTTTAAGGAACCCGGAGGTTCACTGCCGCCCTACATAATCCCGTCATCGGTCCCTATCCTCAGCGAGATTAAATCCAGTCTCTACAATCATACAGTAGAGCCCCTATTTTCCGTCAACCTATTAACCGATTGGTGGTTTATCCGACTGTTTTTCTCTCTAGCTATTTTTTTTGCTCCAGAAAAAAATATTAATTACTGTACATTACATTAGTACGAATTTTTTCTACACAGTGTTTTTTTTACAAAGTTTCACTCTTATACAGTATGATCTACTCTTAAAGGGGCCTAAATTCTATGCAAAATTCCCTCCACATGTGCTACGAAAAACAGTGCAAGTAATTGAGTGGTTTGAGAAAAGAGAAACTGTGGTTCATCTCGCATCAGAATACGAAATAGGAATTATAACTGCGTACGATTTAATTAAAAACAAATATAATGTGTAATAAGTGTGTAAATCTACAACATGATACCTGTATTATTCCTATCTTTCCACAGACAGTCGTCATAAGGAGTTTCCTTGGTTCTTAAAAATCCGTCATTGAAAACCAGACTTAAATTAGTGAACTTCTGATCCACTACCTGGCATGTTAAAAATACAAGACCACTGAGGAAATAAGGAAACTGTATTATGTACTTAATTTATAAAAACCTTATATGGTACGGATTATCCGATTTCTTCGATTAACCGTTCACTCCACAACCTTCATTACCACGGATAATAGAGGTTCTACTGTATTTCATTATTTAGAATCTACTATTATCGATCTTATTGGGAATTTTCCTTCAAAAGTCATGACTTGAGACTTTTGAATGAATATTTTCAAATTATAATTTTTGAAGACACGTTTGATTTGATAAGTTATGTAGCCTATATGTAAATACGTATATTCCAAGTTATAATTTTTGAATATCTGTTGGAGTGTATATGTTGCTATTTGAAACTAATTTTCAGAAATAGGAAAAATGACCTGATCGTCTGCAAATAATAATATATTTATAACAAGGTATCCTATTTTAAAACAACTTCTTAGCTATTTTTACCATTCAACAACAGCAACATCAATATTAAACGAAGTGGGAGATAATGGATATCCTTGACGCATTCCAAGGTTAATCACTTGTCCCATTCTGTTTATTTTGATACATATTTTCGTGTTTTTTGTATAGTTCTTCAATTTTATTCATTAAATGTAGCGGATATCCCCTTTTTTACCCTATATCAAGTATGAGATTAATTATCGTCGATGCAATTGGTGATAGCGAGATGATATTTGGCGAGATGAGGCCGAGAATTTGCCATAGATTACCTGAAATTTGCCTCACGTTTGGGGAAAACTTCGGGAAAAACTCAAGCAGCAATCAGCCCAAGCGGAAATCGAACCCGCGCCTGAGCGCGACTCCGGATCGGAAGACAAGCGCCTTAGTCGACTGAGCTATGCTGGTGGCTCTCTTCATTATTCCCTATAGATTTTCTCATTTGTGAAAATACGAGTAATTATTTCCTTAAGTTTTATCACAGTCTAGCATATTATACAGTCACGCTGCTTGAGCTGTGAGGGTGCTAGGAACAATAGACTGTGCCGGTATCGGCATGGCATAGTTGCGCCCCGAAGAAATCAGGTAGCAGAATGGACGTGGCATAGTTGCGCCCCGGAGAAATCAGGTAGCAGAATAGACATGGCATAGTGCGCCCCGATGGGCATAGTACACACGGAAGTAATTGTCATAAAATAAATAAATTACTTAAAAATATTACATTGATAGCTGCATTGAAATCAGGTAGGCCTAGCATATGATCAATTTTGCTATTTAAAATAACACTTTTTTATCGATCACAAACAATAAATGAACTGCATTTTTTGTTTGTACATCGATATCTTAACCCTACGGTACAGGGTTTCGAAAATTGAAACTTAGAACCATTGTGAATTATTAACTTTTACCCTTTTCACTAAACTTAACATTAATTTTAAATTAACCTCACTATACGCCACAGACGGTGTGAAAATCACTAATAAAATGTGAAGACTGCTAAAGCCCCATATTCCAACGGCTCACTCATTTGAATATGTCAGTTAATAAAGTATTGCCAACTTCATGGTGTTCATTTTTACAGTAGGCAATCGATATTCACTGCATGAACAGTAGAAAAACAGTTAATAAAGTACTGCCAACTTCATGGTGTTCATTTTAACGTTAGGCTATTGATAATCACTGCATAAACAGTAGAAAAACAGTTAATAAAGTACTGCCAACTTCATGGTGTTCATTATAACGGTATCGATAATGAATATTAAATCGAATAAGAAATCAATAAGGTTGGTTTATTACGAGGCTCGAGTTTCCGTAATGTCTTTTCCTCTACCTATTTCATAGGGGCGCAACTATGCCATGCCGCTTTTCTCTACCTGATGGGAACGGGGCGCAACTATGCCCACAAAACAGGGACCCTTTTTTATCTGCTGCATCTTATCTGACCGTGGGGCGCAACTATGCCCTGCCCGCCGGTATATTTCGCATTGTCTGTAATGAAGCGATATTAGCGATCCTAGTGGTTAGCAACTATCTATGGATGCATATTTACTAAGTATTGAGCTTCCTGACTGTATATACTAGACTATGGTTTTATTATGTAGTACTATCCATACACAACTCATTGTTACGATGACTGCGCTACGAGAAAATAAACAAAGTTAATCGGTACATTAAATAATATATATGATATGCGTAAATCACTTGTTATTTAAGACGGCGCTTATTCCGTCGGATCCCGGCCAATTAGTCACTCATAACGAATGCACCTCAGCACATGTGTGGACTTCAGTCCTTCGTTCATAGACATCTATGACGTAGTGCAGAGGGCGGCCACTAGAGGGAACCCAAGAGTTGGAACTTAAAACTGAGACGATTCTGTCCGACGCCGGGGTGGTATCCGGTGTGGCTTAGTGGATGAAGCATCAGCACGTAGAGCTGAAAACCCGGGTTCAAATCCCGGCGCCGGAGAGAATTTTTCTCCGTTCCATTACTCTTTCATCGTATGATGACGCAGAATATCTGCATGGAAATATCATATGTACTTCGGTACATTAAATAATATATATGATATGCGTAAATCACTTGTGATTTAAGACGGCGCTTATTCCGTCGGATCCCGGCCAACTAGTCACTCATAACGAGTGCACCTCAGCACATGTGTGGACTTCAGTCCTTCGTTCATAGATATCTATGACGCAGTGCAGAGGGCGGCCACTAGAGGGAACCCAAGAGTTGGAACTTAAAACTGAGACGATTCTGTCCGACGCCAGGGTGGTATCCGGTGTGGCTTAGTGGATAAAGCATCAGAACGTAGAGCTGAAAACCTGGGTTCAAATCCCGGCGCCGGAGAGAATTTTTCTCCGTTCCATTACTCTTTCATCGTATGATGACGCAGAATATCTGCATGGAAATATATGTACTTCGGTACATTAAATAATATAAATTTAATCGAGTTTGAATTCTACTGTACCTGGAGGTAAGTCACAGCAACAGTTGTGTAAGCGATCATGTCACTGTGGAGACCGAACAAGGCTCACTGCACGGGACTATGTCTGAAGGCATGATATTTCTTCCACTTTGTTTGGCATGTCAAATTCAGTAATGTAACGAACCGACTGTCTTACACATCAGCACAATTACCATAGCGATCCATTGTTCCAACACGTCAGATAACGAACAAGTTCTGTTTAACAACTGGCCGAATGCAGACATCGGCATGCACTGTGCGGCGAGCAATCAGTTCATCGAACACCGGTCAGATTCTCGGTATCTGCACTCGCTTCCTGCTTCTTTCAGTTGTCTACCAGAGGCGAAGCAGGTGTGTCTTTCACAAGTATATCAGACATTTTATGCAGTACCGGTTGTGCTCAAGCGAATGTGGAAACACTATGGAACTTGAATTGTGTTGAGAACACTTTTGCACAAGACAGGGACATTAATAATAAACAACTTTTTCATTGGTGATATTTTCAGGCTTCTACTGTTAGCTACCCGGTATACAGGGTGATTCACGAGGATTTACCGTCACTTACGGAGCTTATTTTCGAAGACATTCTAAGCAAAAAATGTAATATAAACATGTGTCCTAATCTCAATATTTTCAGAGTTACACTAATTTGAAGTTGTTTGTAGAATACAGTCAACTCTGGATATAGTGAACTCGGTTGTAGTGAACATTGGGCTATAGTGAACCTAAATCTTTGGTTCCTACCCGCATACTTTATAAAGTGCATTAATATTTCCGTTTATAGTGAACCCTCACTTCGGTTATAGTGAACCTAAAACTAGAACTTCCCCAAGAAAAGGTAATTTTAAAATGGCCAAAATGGTAATTTAGGAAACTCTTCCTCCTATAAACTTCCAAGAATACGAGTATGTTCAGAACAAAATATCAAATAATCTATTCGTTATGTGCATTCAAAGAAAAATAATTTGTTCAGCTTCCTGGACAGCTTGAAACATGTTAAAAAGAATAGTGTACGCAGTGAGGGAGAAAGGAAGGATTAGTTCTAACTTCTTTAAAAGAGATTATTCGAACAATAGGAAGAGAAAATGTTTTCTTTTGTAAAAGGGAGTAGAGTGATGACCAAAGGGTAAATACAAGAAGGATTACAGTATAATGGTCCTCAACCCTTCCTCCCGCATCTTTGCAAAAGTGAACCCGGGGAAATTCCAAGCCGAGTACACAGTAGCATACCTCGAGTGGAAAGAGGTGCGAAATCGGTCAATGTCTACTACCTACATGGCCAGATTAGATTGAAGTTTCGAACTGTGAACATCTGAATGTCGAAGCATAAAGTGTTTAAGTTGGAATATAAAGTGAAAATTATTACTGATAATTGAACGTGGTCTGTCCCAAGTATATATTAATATTGCATGTATAGCAACGTCAATAGTATAAAAACACACACTTCAGTTTTAGTGAACCTCGGATATAGTCAACGAAATATGCTGGTCCACAGAGGTTCACTATAACCGAAGTTGATTGTACCACTATTCTTTAGTTTTAAGGCTAAAAAAAATATTACAAATAAAGAATGAACTATTCAAAAGTATCATTTATTTAATTGGTTAATATTCTGAAGCTAAAAATGTGTTGTTAATTGCTTTGTACAGATTTTGTTTTTAAATTTTTACATTATTCTTACGCACTTATCACAAAAATTGTTACAACTCATACGACTTTAGGAAATTGATTCTTTACAGTTTAATTATGTATCATAATGTGCAGTCTTGAAGCATTTACAAGAGTGGCGTGATCTGTAACAATTGTGTGACAAATGCATAAGAAAAATGTAATTTTATAGTTAAAAATTGAAAAAAAAAATCTGTACGTAGCAACTATGGAATTCACAACATATTTTTAGCTTCAGAATACTAGCTAATTAAAGAAATGATACCCCTGAATAGTTCATTCTTTTCCTGTAATATTTCTAGAACTATTTCACGTAAGTTGTGTATTCTGGCTACTCTTCGGGCAGTTTAAGCACTTATATTTTTTATCGGTTTCGGATATTTAGACCTTCGCCTTGTGATCCATCCTTTATCCGTAACTCTATATATGTAATTTTGGAACTCCTCCTTAGGTTCTTTAGTGAGAATTAATGAGTCTGTCTTGTTTTTTGTACCTTTCTGTAATATGTTGCATATTTGTATGAATTCTGTATATAATTGTGGCTATTTCCCTAACAGATTGTCCCTTCTTGAAATGACTGATCAGTGATCACTAATATGCTTGTCGTATTGGCACCGGTTGCAATGTTTCCGACAAAACCTTCGACTTCAACTAAAGCTGACTGAAGACTGACAGGATATTGACACAGTTTACCGAAAGAAAGACTCTTTCAGAGGTACGAACTTAAACGTTACATTGTAACATTTTGACTGTACCTATACGTGAAGTCCGAACCAATATGGTTATATAAATATACTGTATATTATTCAAAATTCCCTTAGTTATTTATGTGAAGTATACAAATGATGGGATGCATACAGAGTGTTAGTTGGGAGGCCGGAGGGAAAAGAGTTTTGGGGAGGCCGTGACGTAGATGGGAGGACAAAAATAAAATGGATTAATCTTGCTCAGGTTAGGGACCGATGGCGGGCTTATGTAAGGGCGGCAATGAACCTCCGGGTTCCTTAAACTCATAAGTAAGTATATAAATGTTGGGAAGAAATTTATAAATATGTACGATTAGATAAACGTTTATGTATTTAAGTTATTGAGCTAAATTTTTATAAAATGTTTAATGTATTATTTTCACTGTGTCTGTACTAGTGTCCTGCAATGTTCGAACATGAGAGACAACCAAGAAATTACAAACTTCGTCTTATACCATATGAAAAACTAATCCTTAAGCGGTTAAAACAGGAAGGGGTGGGAGTTGAGGACAGCGAATATTTTTATAACAAGGTGGAGCACACACGACAAGCCTCTTTCTGCAGAGTGAACATCGGCAAATATCGAATTTCACCATACTCAACAAACTTGAACCGAACATAGCGACTGTAATGCACGACGCTAGTCTGTACCGTGTGGAAGGAGATTAAATAGGGTCCCTTTGAAGAGATGAAACAGGGAGAGGAGTTAAACATAAAAGATATAATATTATTATGGCCATTTGTGAACGGTTTTTCAGATGGCAACAATGCAACACGTGTTCACGTAATAATAGTAGCGGTTGAGTCAGAAAGTTACATTACGTAAGTAGCTGCACTAACCTAAAGGTTCTAGTCTTCCTTCCGACTTGCTTTATTGTTAATGTTGCCACGTCTTCCTGTCATACACTTTGTCATCGACCTTCAATGTTACGCAACAAAGCCAATAAAGGACACATTTGTTGGTATTTTCTCTACATTATTCCCAAACAATATCCCATCGACGTCACCAATTTTTCAGGAATTTCAATATTCAACCAACGATGATATTTTTTTCTCAAAATCCGTCCACAAAAGACAGCAATGATATTAGACTTTTATGTTTAACGCATTGCTATAATTAACCTCTCAAAAGGACACCATTTTGTCTCCTTCCACTCTGTATATGACACATCGGGTGTCCGCTGGTTAGGTTGATCGAAAAGAACCGAAATTTGTCGAAATGTGTTCCGGGCGTAGTCAGGGTCGGCCGACGCGAGTCATGCTGACTGATGACCCATTTACGATTAGTACAGAGTCCAATTGTTTTACAGAAAGTTTGAGTATCACTCTCAACAGTCTCTAAACATGAAAGAGTAATACAATAAAAGAACTCATGTTTAAATAATATATGTTTTTCAGTAGCCAGACGGTTGGCATTGTAGATAATACGAGCAGAGATGAGATTTTTAGCATCACGACATTCTCATGTTATACGCTTAGTAAGTTTCAATCCTGACAGAAATAGAGGGAGACTTACCAATTTCTCTGAAGGGAGCGAGCTGTTGCCAACAGGTGATTAAACTGCATGAGCCCGACACTCCGTGGCACTTGCAGGTCACGCGTGACTTCTTGATCACAGCCTGAAACAATATAAAAACCATTTCACATATTCAGTATGTTTATAGGCTAACCATCAAATAGAGTAAACGGATGAGTGGATGTATGAATAGGTGATTAGATAGAGAGATGGCTTGGAAGAATCGACTGAAAGTTGCACGAATAAATGGATATATGGATGGATGGATGGATGGATGGATGGATAGATGGTTGGGTGGAAGGAGAGGGAGGGATTGTGGATGGATAGAAGCATGGGTAGGTATATGAATATATGAACGGAAGAATGAATGAATAAAAGGTTGCTTTCAAGGATGATTTAACGAAAGAATAGATGAGTGAATGAATGAACTAACTATTGCATGGATGGCTGGATTCGTGGAAGGACGGATGGATGGACGAATTTATAAGCCGGTAAAAGGGTAAATGAAATCAATGGCGAATAATTGATTGTAGGGATGGATAAATGAGTAAGTTGATGGATAGAAGGTGCGTTAAAGAACAGATGGACAACTGGAAAGACGAACATCAAACGCATAATGTAGAATGTTTCAGAATTCAGTACACAAACTCGGTGCAGTAGTTAGGAAGACCAAGACAAACAGTTTTTCTCAGATAAAATTGGGTCCGCAACTCGTTCTCCCGCTACGCGGCGACCAATTTGTCAGTATACTACCTGAAAATAAGCAACCAGTATTTGGGCTGGGCGCTTTGACAATTACAAGGCTGTTCATAATCATAAGCTTGTGTTTGTATCAGTGATTGGTCCCATATATCTACATCATGTCTGAACGATAAGATTTACTTCTACTTTCTCCAGAAAATGTTCTCTTCCTTAGCACAAGGATGTGTCTTTGGCGGTGAGACATTGTAGTATAAGTACGATTGTTGTCCAGAATACTGGCGCATTAACGTTCGTCATTTTTTTACTGTCATCTTTCCCAAGCGATGGACTGGTCATGCTGAACTGGTTGCTTGGCTGTCAAGATCACCAGATCTTATCTGCTTGAATGTGTGGCCATATAGGTAATTTGGTTTCCGGTATGGCAGACAACAATGAGGAGGATCTCCATCACAGACTCATGGCATCAGCATAAATATGTGGTACCCTAGGAGTGTTGCAAGATACGGACATTTCGTTGTGCGTCACTGTGACCTTCGTTTGTGGGTAAGTGGCGAACATTTTGCAAATTTTTAGAGATAATTTAAGAACAAATAAATTTCTGGTGTTCTTCATATCAGCTTTTATTAATACGATCTGATTATCGCGTAGCAGGATAACGACGAATCTCCTACTCCATGTTTTCTGATAATAAATGTTTGCCTTGGCTTCCCCAACTACTCCTCTCAGTTTGTATATTGAATTCTGAAACACCCTCGATGGGGGAACGGATGGATTAATGGCTTGACTGCATGTAAAAGGTTATTCAAAAGTTACCAAAGATTTGGAAGTCCTCATTATTAAGAAATAGGTTTCTAGAAAAAAAAACAATTTTCGTTCATCTCAGTGCACTGGAACAAACTCTACTGCATTTACAGCAGCAATAAATAAAACCAATTCGCTGTGATAGGGGCAAAACTATTATTTTCTGTATGAATTTAAAAAACACTAATTAACTCACTCATATTGTTTATTTTGCTATAGCAACAATATTGTATCAATTAAAACAGTAGTTTCTGTGAAAATAAAATAAGCTTTTCTGACTTATGAATAATGTTTATGCTATATTTATGTATGCGGATGCATGCATATATAGTATGTATTAATAAATAAATTAAATAAATACAGTGCTTGCTGAACTTTCGGCTCGTTAAGATGAAGTAACTAGAATATTTAAGCATTGTTGCAAATCCGTATGTGCATCTAAATACGTCAGACGTTGAAGAGATTGCTTCTACATCTCAAACTATAGTAAAGAGGATGAGTAACTGCACTGGATTCATCCTACCCCTGCCACCAAACCTTTCTGGCTAAATCGTTTTGCAATGTAATCAGTTTCGTTAAAAACAGAGGGTTGATCTGATACCAACCCCTCCTTTTAAAACTTGTATCCTTGTACAGATCAGTACGAATGCAATCACCATAATCACCAAGAGCCGGGTTTCTCCCCTGCTTGTTCACATGTATGAGTCTTTCACACGTTGTAAATTGCACTTTATTTCGCACTGCAGCAAGGGGTGGAATTAAATTTAATTTACTGAGAGGAGCTCGGATTATAGTGAAGAGATTACCCCTTTCGCTTCATCTGGGAAACATGTACTGATAACAATATGAATCGACACCTCTTCAGCAAGCAACACGTTTATTGTCTATTATGTTAGTTTGATGAAATTCTGTTCTATATTCGAGCCTGTTTGCATCTGTAATTATAAGATTATGGAAGACATACATTTGTGAAGACATCATGTATAACTAGATATTAAATTTGAATACGTATGACGTAATATTTAAGGAGACTTAGAAGGTGGTGCCTAACATTGAAATATAATAGGGGGAGTCCATATTGTCTCATATACGAATCACCGTCGTCATCGTCATCATCATCATCATCATCATCATCATCATCATCATCATCATCATCATCAGCAGCAGCAGCAGCAGCAGCATTAGCAGTAGCAGTTGTAGGAACAGTTTGTACTGTAATTCAGGCAAAATTGCTTCTTTATAAAACCTTTCAGTGCTTCGAGAACACTATTTCACCAATAAATTGTCAGGTTTCCCAAAGTAAAGTAGCCTATATTTGTTTCAGTTTAGAATGCGATGGGGCCTGTTCCATAAAGGAAATTTGTGTTTGACATTTCATTTGGCACTTTTTAAGTTCTGCAAAATGAAATATATGGGTTCACCACAGACTATAAATTGAATTCAGAACTCTCGGAATAATGGAAATAATTCAAGAATACAGGTAACAACGATTAAAAATTCCAACAAGAGGAAGATTCTCTTTCGTAATAAACTTCGTACCTTTCGCTTTGAACTCCTGTCATCCTCAGTGGTTTCGCGTTTACCGATGTCGGCACATAAAGAATATACATCTTTTTCCACCCCCACTGCTGTAAATATGCTGTTATTAGCTTGTTTCTAGAGAAGTAAATGGATAGTGATAGTGTTGGTTTCTATTGACAACTTAAAGATGGAGGAGCGGGTAAACTTCGTATTCCAACAGACTGTAGCATCACCTCACTGGCACTGGAAGTGTTAGAAATTATCTGGACGAAACATTTCCTCAACGCTGGATTGACAGTGCAACAGACGACAAACGCGCTCTCTCACGGTGGCCACCAAGGAGTCCCGATCTTAAAAAGTGCTACTTTTTTCTTGGGGATTTGTGAAAGACAAAGTTTACACTTCCCCTTAATGATTTACGCAGATGAGTTGAAACAACGCCTCACTAGAGTTTTGTGTTGATGCAGGTACGTTACACTGGGTTTGGGATGAACTAGGCTATCACCTTGATGTGTGCCGTGTGATACAAGGAGTACATATTGAAATATTGGACATTTGTGAGTCCCCAAAGTAAACTTTAAGAATTACTTTATAAAACACTATAAATTATTCCTAATAACATTAATAATTTTAATTTAAAATACACTGAAAGTGTATAGCGTATTTATTTTGGATATTCTGTTAGAAATTTATCCAAAATTAACGAATGAGAAATGTGTGATAAATTAATATAAATTAAATGTTTAAGTTTAAAAATGCAATATTATAACAAATCTTCACGTTAAAATGCAGAAAAATTGGGAATTGGGAGCTGTAAAAATTAATATCTGGCATCTCTACTGCTTGTTTCGAGAGAAAGTTCCCTAAATATTATAAAATGTAAAGTGTAAATGGAGCAATATCGGAAACCCTTATAGGAGATATAAAAATTAACATCGCTACAATATTTATCTCTATGAAATTTTTTTTCTAAGAACTTGATAGGGCTATGAATCTTGTATTGGTTGTATAGAGAAGAAGTTTCCCCCCCAACTATCCAGGGTTTAGTCAACATGTCACCCTTCATTGTCAGCTAAAAGCAGCATAACAATCATCCCATCCATTTAGCTGGAGGGGAAAGTTAAAACAGCTGATTACTTCGGGCAGTAGAGTGTGAGATACCGGTTATCGGTGACAACCCGCTGCCTCATGGTTTCAGAGTGTGATGGTCAGGAAATTTAATTATTTTAGGGTTGACATGTAGCCAACTCGTTTCAGTTAACCCTTCACTTGCAATATAATTCTCAAGAGGATCTTTCTGCTATTTGTATAACCCTATGAAACTGTCTAAGCTCCCCTTGCCGACACGACAACGTGGTTTAAGTTATGCATATAGGATTTCATTACGGATTAACGTGGCTGTAATATCGCCAGCATGTGAGGGCTTGACGATAAATCAATTACAAGTGTAAATTCGTCATGAATATTAAAAACATTTCACCACCTAATTTTCTATGAAGTCAATTTAGGAACAAATTGGCTTGAAACTCTCGAGAAAATGTACTTGTAATTTTGAAGATCGTAAATTCAATGGTACGGAATATACGGATGTAGCATATTTCTCGAAACGTTGAATCGGGCCTACCAATTTTGAAACTGCTATGCAACGACACGTCATTCGTTTCCGGCGGTCTAAAGGTTATCGTACTTGCTATTGCATCTGAGGGTCGCGAGAATATCTTACTGCCAATAGTGATGCATTTTTGTGGGTCTAATTACCCTACCCTTTTACTACATCATATTACTTTTGACCAATAAAACGGTACGAAAGGACGTGTTTCGACCAATCATGGCTGTTTAAGGCTATAATTGTATTATTTCCCTAGCATTTATTTACTTTTATCACTTCCCTAGCATTTGTTTCTTTGTTTGTCAACATTTCAAACTGAAAATTATTTACGGTACTATAAAACATGCTTTGCGATCGTCTTTTGTTTCCCGCATAGATAAACTGAAAATGGCGACTTCGTTCAAACGTTTTGGTGAAACTAACATTAGTGAAATAGAATTTTAGTAAGTCAATTAATACCTATTTTATTGTATTAAAATACTTTACTCCTTCTAATCTTTATATACTTTCTTCTGTTTTTATGACCTCCCTCCTATCAGTTCTTTCTTTTTTTGCCAACATTTCAAACTACAAATTTTTTACGGTACTATAAAACATGCGATCGTATTTGTTTACCGCATAGATAGTCATCTGAAAACGGCGGCTCTGTTCAAACGACTTGGTGAAGCTAATATTAATGAAATAGATATACGAACAGCATCATGGAATGGATCAAAAATAATAATTTATTACATAATCATGATATGAGATGTTTAGTTGCAAAATCAGATACATCACTAAAACATAATTTTTCAGTATGAAGGAAAAACGTATATATCCTATATATCAAGAGGTAAAATGTTAATACTTTGAGGATAAGTTTCTTATGGAATATTGTAATATCCCAAGACGTATGGAAGATAATAGAGAAAATGTATTTGATGTATTTGGTTTTGAAAATTGTTCTGTGATCTATTTGGGTTTGCAAATGAATAAAAGAACTTATCTTGGTTCGAAAGCAAACAACCATTCTATTATATACAATGTATTATTTTAAACCCACTGTTACATTATTGCAATTAATTTGTCATAATTGTTAAGAGTATATTTTCATCACAAAAGAAACTGATATATTAAACAACCAGATCACCTATTTCACAGGCATGGTCACACACATTTTCTTCTTCATTCATAGAAGAAATGTGATGTTCATCCAAGCTTTCCAGTCTGTTAACAATACGTGCATATTAGGATAATATCTGAAGTGATTTCTTGTCACTCAAAATATTTTATCAGCAAATCAATTACATAATTTATTTTTAATTGTGACACTGTACTCCTGGCAGCATTATGCTTGGTGATCCAATATTTATTATTTTTTTGTTCTTCTTACAAATGCTCTTGTATTGACCAGTCTCACTTCTGTAGTGAACTTCACCCTTCACTAGGACGTCATCCTTCTTCTTGTTCGACTGAAAAAAAAAACCTTTTGCACGGAAAGTGCCACTGAGCTGGTGGTCACATTATATTGAAAACAGGTTTCTTCCAGTCATAAGTTATTATATTTTATCTGACAAAGTTATGACTGTTCCAAAATTAGGAAAAAAAAAATCTGTACACTCTTTAAGGCTAATGATGACATCTTGCTGTTTTTCTTTCAGCTATTTATGCGAGGGAACTATACTGATGTGCAAACCCATGATGTATCTTGTTTTGGAAATAAACTCACATGACATCTGGATTTGCATAATAGTGCTGTAGCAGTTGTAGAATCATATGAAGATGTGAAACATAACATTAACTTAGTTTAGAAAAAAAAAGTCTATCTGATTTTGCAGCTACACGCCTCATATAAAAAAAAGTATGAGAAATAAGATAGAAAGAGAAGGAGGGAGGGAGTGAATAAATTATTATTTATCAGGAAGAGGAAACAGTGTAGGGCGATGCCCAGCTGTCGATAGTAGTTTAGTGTCCGCTTCCGAAAACAAGTATTCTGTTTCACTTACTCCTGCGGAGGTTAGGCCCCTAACATCCTTACCTCTCTTAATTCTGTATACCTTGCACATCACTGGAAGTTATACTGTCCGCGGCTGGAATGTTCTTTTCTGACGGTTGGAGAAGTTAGAGCTGTAAACAGTCACTCTTGTGGGCGTGGGTACTAGAGGAGTCAGTTTTACGGTCCATCACTCAGAGTTACGTAGTACCTACCGAAAACATTTGTTAACAGCTCTGTGATTCTTCGTCGTTGTCTTGGCTTTGTTTTTTCGAGAGCCAGATCACGCGTTTAGGCATTTACTGACATTGTGCGCTCTATGCAATAATTTTTCAAGTCCAACGGTTGACATGGTCAATTCGTGAATTCTACGCTGAAAGACGGACCATCCTTCCTCAAGTCTGACAGGACCTGGTCTCATCCTCTAATAAACTCTATGGCGTTGCAACCCTTAAATCCTACATAAGCACCGGAGACACGTTTTACAATATTAAGCCTTCATTTCAGCCTGATTTTAACTGTTGCAGATGATAGATGAAATGAGAGGGAGGTGGAGAATGTTGGTGGAATGAGAGGGAAACGGAAGAACCCCGATAAAAGCCCTCAGTCCACAATAGATTTCATCACGACCAGATCGACGATCAACCCTAAGCTGCCTAGATGGAAGAGTAGTTTATCAGAGACCCTCGGAGTTGGAGAAGGCTTTAATTTTATTTTGTTAGTCGGTTATGTAACGACGCTGTATCAACTATTAGGTTAGTTAGTGTCGATAGAATTTGTGATAAACAACTCCACAAACATTCTCTGAAGTCTACAAGTTAATATCGCTTGTTTTGTCCATACCCAGCACATCAGCATCGGTCGTAAGATCATTTGGTCCTTAATACGAATCAAATCATTTCAACCTAGCCTTCATGGCAACAGAAAAAAACTACAAGAACTTAGAACATTCTCCAACATTTTACAGTGTATACATTTTATATATGAGTTTACGAAGCGAAAGCAAAGAATGGAGTTTTCCTTCAAGTAAACAAGATACGATTTCTTTAAATTCTTTTGTTATTTCTTTACTAATTTCGTGCACATCGAAATCTGCTGGAATGATTTAATGACTATATGCTTCTAAAGCTGCATTAAAAATATAGCCTTGCAGTATTGACATTATGTGATCTCTAGAAGGAGAACCTACTCGAAGGCAGCAGTCACCGCCCGCCACTGAATTGTAAGTTATGCTGATGATTCTGTAGTGACTGCAGAACCGGAAGAGTTGTAGAGACTTTTAAATATTTTTATACAACAGAAATAAGTATAATATGACAATATCCACAGAAAAAAAAACAGATGTTTAACAATATTCAAGTTCCCAGTAAGATGCAAACTAGACATTGATAGCAAAATAATAGAACAAGTCAAAGCCGTTAAGTATTTTGGAGTACTAATAACTTTCTATAGCGATTTACCGAAAGAATTAGTATCTGGAGAAGGTAACAAAATATTAAGAATATCAGGGGCTCTTGATAACATCTGGAATAATAAGTTAATACGTGTTTAAAATCTGATATTAAAATAAGAATATACAGTCTGATCCGTTTGGGTATGGATAATATTAATTTATTAAATTATAAAGCTATTATGATAGTAGGAACAATTTCTTGCTGATTATATTACTCTATGATTAATATGGAAGTTTCCATATACGAGGAAGAGTAAAACAGTAATCTTAATAATTGTTTTATTAATTGAATAAGTACAATAAGACTACAAACACTTCATCACTTTTCAACACAGTAGCCTATAACAGGAACAATTGCATTGAACGTAGTTAGGACTATGTTGAAAAGTGATAAGGTATTTGTAGTCTTACTGTACATATTCAATTAATAAACCAATTATTAAGGTTACTTTTTTACTCTTCCTCGCGTGACAATCAACAATGCATAATCTGAAAGAACAAATAAAAATCGTAGATGACTAAAATGGCTACTACAAATCAACGGCGGGCACAATGTGTTCTTTGGTATGCTAAATTTGAGAGTCTTAAAAGAGTTCAAAGGGAATTTCGACGTGAGTATGGTGTGCTTAACGTACCTAAATATAATTCCATAATATTGTGATATCCAGCATTTGTAGAAATAGGTTCTGTGTTAAAAAAAAAACATGCAGGAGGTCGCAGGCGTAACCCAGTACGAGAAGCAGCTATCTCTTGGCTTGGTCCCCGGAATCCCCTGATCTAACCCCTCCTGACCTCTTCGTGTGTGATTTTGTTAAAGACATTGTCTATTCACAGAAACCCAGGAACATTGATGATCTGAGAGTAAAAATTACTCAAGCTTTTAAATAAATCACCCCTCTTATGTTACAACGGACATGGGCTGAATTGTATCACAGTTATGAGTTGTGCAGGGTGCGCAATGGAAGTCATGTTGAGCTGTGAGGAATCTCCCATCTTTCAGTGTTGTATGCACAAAGTTTCAACAAATAAAGTTCAGTAGTAAATGTTTTACGTGTTTTTATTTTATACATACCCAAACGGATCATTCTGTATAAAAGTGTAGCACGCCATTTCTAACATATGCTTCTGATACCAACGTTGGAAAAACAAAAAGAATTGGGACAATTGAAACAGTAGAAATTAAAATATGAAAGATGATTGCTGGAAAAACCAATGGATACTTAGAAGACTGGAAGAATAGAATGCCCACATCGATCGAAGGAAAATAGATCTAAATATACTTGTTCGAATCGCCCGAGATAAATCTCTACATGGAAGGAGGAGCATTGTCCGGCCAAAAGAAAGGTGTAAATATAGTATAGGATTTTATCCTAGGTTTCAAATAATTTTGAAACATAGTGTTAACTTGAATCACTTGTACATAAGAATAAAATTACAGAACTAGCACCAACTATTAGGAAACGTCACTGAAATCTGCAAGACTCACTTCAACATTCAGGCTTCACAACCATTGCTTATTATTATTCTTTTTTTTTCAGACATCTCCATCCTCAAGCGTGACTTGTAAATTTTATTATGTATTTCCTAAGATCAGTAGCCTAAATACGTAGAAAACTATTAGTAATGGAACTAACATAGAGAGAATATCAAATAGTTGCTCACACAAAATTAATATTTGATACAGGTCTCATTCATGTCTTGCACTAATTCTATTTTCTCCACTCCTGTACGGCTTATATCAACTAATGCACTCCCTACAACAAAGCAAATGACTCGAATCCCCTGATGGCAGAGACGAATTGTGAGAGGGAGGGTATTTCTTTGAATGATGTTAGCAGTCGCTAAATATTTCATTAAGGACGTAATTAGTGTATACGATGCGGCATCTACTGCTGTGTTACAGCTAGAAGACGCCTTTTATCTGCTTTATACAGGGTGAAGTGAAATAACCCTTCAGATTTTCAGAGCGAAAATGTATGTAACAAAAAAGTGTTATACCATATTGGTAGAAAGTCCATAGTTTTCTCAGAAAAAAAATGCTTTTTCCCAAATGTTTAACACACTCTTATTCGGTAGAATACAAGCAGAATCGTGATTTTTGTTTATGTCAATAGAAAATATAATAAAGAATCATTTATCCCTTTGGCGTATTTCAATAGCGTGGATGGTTTTCGTGTAAATTTAATTTAAAGACCACTAATTTAAAGCCACTGACCGATGCGACCAGCTTGCAACAATGTAACCAGAAAGGGAGATGGGAAATTGTTCACTAAGGCACACAGACCTGATTTCGTTGACTTCTTACATCTGTATTACGAGACAAAAGAGCAGTGTGTTAGCGGCGATGTTGCCAGACTGCTGAAACTTCCAACTCAGTTTTTTACTTAACCGTGCATTTAATAATAAAACATAATATAGCTTTTCTATTCATTTAAGCGTACCTCTCGTTCCTTCCAATCTGCAGGATTGTTTCATTTCCATCCTGTATATGTTATATGCGGCGTTTAATCGGTCCGGATGTTAATAATAATAATAATAATAATAATAATAATAATAATAATAATAATAATAATAATAATAATAATAATAATACTTACTTACAAATGGCTTTTAAGGAACCCGCAGGTTCATTGCCACCCTTACATATGCCCTCCATCGGTCTCTATCCTGTGCAAGACTAATACAGTCTCTATCATCATATCCCACCTCCCTCAAATCCATTTTAATATTATTCTCCCATCTACGTCTCGTCCTCCCCAAAGATATTTTTCCCTCCAGTCTCCCAACTAACACTCTATATACATTTCTAGATTCGCCCATACGTGCTACATGCCCTGCCCATCTCAAACGTCTGGATTTAATGTTCCTAATTATGTCAGATGAAGAATACAATGCATGCAGTTCTGCATTGTGTAACTTTCTCCTTTCTTCTGTAACTTCATCCCTCTTAGCCCCAAATATTTTCCTAAGAACCTTATTCCCAAACACCCTTAATCTCTGTTCCTCTCTCAAAGTGAGAGTCCAAGTCTCACAACCATACAGAACAACCGGTAATGTAACTGTTTTATAAATTCTAACTTTCAGATTTTTTGACAGCAGACTAGATGACAAAAGCTTCTCCACCGAATAATAACAGGCGTTTCCCATATTTATTCTGTATTTAATTTTCTCCCGAGTAGCATTTATATTTGTTACTGTTGTTCCAATATATTTGAATTTTTCCACCTCTTCAAAGGATAAATTTCCAATTTTTATATTTCCATTTCGTACAATATTCTCGTCACGAGACATACAGTAATCATATACTTTGTCTTTTCGGGATTTACTTCCAAACCTATCTCTTTACTTGCTTCAAGTAAAATTCCCGTATTTTTCCAAATCGTTTGTGGATTTTCTCCTAACATATTTACGTCATTCGCATAGACAAGCAGCTGATGTGACCCGTTCAATTCCAAATCCTCTCTGTTATCCTGGACTTTCCTAATGGCATACTCTAGAACAAAATTAAAAAGTAAAGGTGATAGTGCATCTCCTTGCTTTAGCCCACAGTGAACTGGAAACGCATTTGTCAGAAACTGACCTATATGTACGTTTCACTGAGACAAATTTTAATTAATCGAACTAGTTTCTTGGGAATACCAAATTAAATAAGAATATCATATAAAACTTCTCTCTTAAACGAGTCATATATCTTTTTGAAATCTATGAATAACTGATGCACTGTACCCTTATACTCCCATTTTTTCTCCATTATCTGTCGAATACAAAATATGTTATAATAATAATAATAATAATAATAATAATAATAATAATAATAATAATAATAATACCACGATAATTCTTTCATTCACTTGTCTCCCTTCTTAACCCTTTGCAGCATAGTGGTTGTTTAGAAGAACCACTGTTTTCTTTCTTTCTAAATTTTATGGCACAGATATTCCACCAAGGAACCACCTCTTGAGTATACATAGAGACGGCATCTATGTTTTGAAATTGTGTGCAGAGTTAAAATGTTGAAAAAAATTGATCGAAGCCTTTGTTATGATCCATGATGTGAAAAACATAAAAAAGTAATTTGTGCTGCAAAGGGTTAAATATAGAAATTACTAAAGCTATATAGTATATTTAATAGTTTTCGAAAAATCTGGCCTTTTTTTCCCATAAAAGAGTATAGCGCGTACTATTCTTTAGGAATGTAAGTGGCGGTAGATATGAGGACGACAGCAGCGTGATGAGTCGGAGTGATGACTGATTTAGGCGGGAAAGTCACTTATTGAAAACTGTTTAAAGATGCTTGGCAAGATTACCTCTTGTTCTGTAACCTTATCATGTGTCGTGGATGTATCACCAATGGGTGAAGATGAACTTCCATGTCGGTGGATTCGTTTAATACTAATCATCTCTTTCTGAGAGCTCATTCTTTCCCCTCTCGCAGAGCTTAGATGCCAGGTCTCGTCTTCCCATCTGTACAATTATAAAGTTCGCTACGATCAGTGAATTCCAAAAACTTTTCAAGGAGTCTTTTGAAAAACAAAAATATAACATCGATAATTTCTCCGCCATTGGGTTGATGATTGGAACCCGTGGCACCATTCCAAGGCAGTTATACAATTTCAGTAAACATTTCGCCATGCTAAAGCAAATTTGTTTAATGTAGCCCTTCTTACTTTGAAAGGTTCTATTGAAATAATCATGAACTGAAGCCCAAATTATACAGGAAGTTTCCGAGGTGGTGTTACAAACTTTCAGGGATGATTTCAAAGGGCACATGTATCAATTTTAAATGAGGAATCCTGGTCCGGAAATGACCGAGTCGAAAGTTAAAAGCAAAAATAGTTGTGTGGAAATGAAATAATTTTATTCCTCTGTACGCCTTATTTATGTGTATTATCTGTACATCTTACACATACTGTATTCATCTGACGTTGTTTACGTTGTATACTTACAGTATTCCATTCAGTGCGCTGTCTGAGGGATGGGGACAGGAAACTACACTAAAGCAATGCAGATAGCGTAATGTGTAACTGACATGGTAGGTCCTGATATACACGTCTGTAGACAGCAGTGTATGTGTATAAATTTCAGTGTCGAGTCGATCAGTCCTAGTGAAATGGAGGAGTACACGAGAGCGGAATATGCAGACCTGATTTTCGAATACGGATGAGCCAATGGGAACAGTAGACAAGCTCACAGATTGTATCGGGCCAAGTTCCCACATAGGAGACATCCGGCCCATACCATCTTTCCACGACTGTTCCAAAGGTTAAGGGAAGGAGGGCACATGGTGCGAAATTACAATTCCATTTGCACACAACTATGTTTGCTTATAACTTTCGACTCAGTCATTTCCGGACCATGGGTCTTATCTCAAATTGATACATATGCCCTTCGCCATCATCCCTGAAAGTTTGTAACACCACCTCGGAAACACCCTGTACAGTCCTATTATCATAATTTTTCTCATACTATCATGTATTAGCAAATGGAACCTTTGTTATTGCTACAACTATTGTATCAAGAAATTTAAATTTGTGTAGTATTCTTTGACTTTTAGACAGTCTGCTATGGCAGAAAGAATGTTAAATCATAACTGTCTTATGTTGCAGTATTAAACAAATAAACAAAAAAACAAAAAAGACAAAAACAAAACAAACAAACAAATTAAATAAATAAATAAATAAATAAATAAATAAATAAATAAATGGTGGCTTATGCAGTCTGTTCATGAAAGTGCTCGTTGAGGAAAATAAAAATAGCAATTGAAGCATTGGTTGTAGTTCCATGCTTGGCCAGTGAATCTGCTTGTTCATTAGTATTATCGTACACCCCACTGTGTTCGAGGACGAAAATCAGCTGTAGTTTATTACATCTGGATAAGGTTTCCAGGGGGTTTCTGCATTCTTCGACCACTGGACTACCCTTCCGCCAGCAACAAAGTTACAGAAAAGTATGATGCTTTCAATTCTCATTTAGTTGCGAACAGTTACTTAATTAGCCTACTTGTTATCAGTTTACTTACTTTCTTTCACTTATTACCTCTAATTTTAATTAGTTATTTAGCGTTTATTTGTTTACATATTATATCCACAGTTTTACTTACAATGTACTAATCTTTAATAGGTGTATTTACTATTTACTTAATTATCGGGTGATCTATTTATTTACCCATCAACTTCCTGATTTTATTGAATGTTATTTTTACAGTTTCGTCTCTTACCTATTTATTACATTGCTTGATTATATGAAGTGGTGAGAATGAGGGAGTCCAAAGCCACATTTTTAAGAAAGATTTTTTTGTGCGGGATCATTTGTTACACGTATGCGAAAGCTACTAGTAAAATATTATGAAAATTACTCAACAAATGACGTAAGTGTACGCTGTAGAAATTATGATACCGCACCTAATAGCATTGGACTCTAAACATGTCATATTCTCTCCTGTAAAATTTTGTCAGTGTGTCTTAGGACTATATCATTCTCATCCCTTCAAATATCTATATTCCTACTTAATTAGTTAATTACTATCTATTTTTAGTTACTTATATGAATGTGTTTATTTGATTAATTATGCACGGTGCTTAGTTTGTATTCCTTTATTTAATCATAATTAGCTAAAGCATATTTTTATTTTCTGTGTCTTGTTTGTTTACAAACTAACTTATTTGCTTAGTTTCTAATATATAAATTTAATATTTACTTTTATCTTCGTTAGTTTCTTATTTACTTGCGTGCAACTTTATTTTCTAACAGTTTCTTTTCATAGTTACTTAAATTAATTGATCATTGTGTACTCCTTATCCCTTTAAGTTGTTTATAGACTATATGTTTATTCACTTACGTAACAGGTATATATATTTAAGATATATAAAAAGTGTGATGAAAGGGTGAGCAAATATGAATACCTTCCCTCAAAACAGAACATTGTGAAGATATTCTGTTCAAACAATTGGTTTAAGAGAAAGACTACTGATTTTCAGCAATATAATTTCAAAACATGCATTTTACAGGCCACATAATTAACAACATATTAAATTATTTCATTGCCTTACACATCAGTATTGTTATAGAGAATATTCCTATGACGTAACAATGTTGAGGTTCGGAGATGATGGAGATCACAGAGTCTGATCACTGAAGAAGACTCGCTCGCCAGCAAAGGCGTGCTGCTCACAGAGATTAAAAAGGGGCCTGGAGCGAGTATAATACATCATTTGTGTTCCTTCCGTGGCCAGATATCTAGATGGCGGCTTCCTAGCTGGTAATTTCAACACGGGTAACAGAATTATAGGTGTAGCGTTACGTAAAAAAAGAATAAAATAAATTGAGATACCGTCATAAATAATGTGACACCTAACTTCCCTCGCTCCTGGAGCTGTTACTTTATTCTTTTGTTTCTCATGAGAGGGATTTTAAACCTCCTATCCCATTGTATGAGACTTGCACCGTCACTCCCGGGGATTGTCATAAGCAGGATATAATTTCTGAACTCGAGTCAAGCTAAGCTTTGTGTCGCCAATAGTCTAAACTTCGCAAACAGCAAACAGTACAATCACAATCGACGAACAGCAAGCTTCCTGATATGTGATCGATAAGGAATAAGACATCTCCAGATGATCCAAATGAAAGAACATGCTCATGTCAGTAATATATTTATTTTGGCGGACGTTTCTGGAACAACCCACCGCTCTGCATGATACGAGCCTTTGGTCATCATAGAAACACACTGGTGGCACACTCCTCTGAAGAGTGCGCTCTTATACCAAATGCCAAAAAAAAAGTGACCAGCTAAGACTATATTACTATGATGTACCGAAGTACGAGTACATACGGAGTTTCAGTGCAGAACTTGGATTTCAAATGTGGAAAACTGGTACACAAATATACAGTATTTCAGTCAACGGTCTGTCTCTCCACAATAGGCCAATTCTACTTTTTCCTCTTCATCCTAATTATCATCAATATCAAGACACGGAAAAATACAATACATTTCTTACATTTGTTTACCAGTTTCATCATCATCTTTGAGAAATTAGAAGCAATAATATACTATTTTTGACATATCTGAGCGATAGCGACAGTTATGTCGGAAGTTGGTGGTACCTAGTGCGCATGCGTTACACTGATATCTACATTCTAGCTACAACACATCAGTTATGTTAGATGAGATATGTGAGCAATGTTTGTAATTTGCCGTATGGATACGCCAATTCTGACTTCATTCTAACATCTACTGACATCACCTAGTGGTCAAGATATACCGCGAGATGTGCAAAGCTGTACAAATATCGGAACTTTCTAGTCCTATGGTCAGAATGGCGCAAGTTCTTCGCTTAAGACAACATAGGAGACAAAATGGAACATATCTAATCTACTAAGTCTACCTTATTAACTATAACACAATCATTATTATGACAAAAGTTTGGAGATAGATAAATTTACACTTTCTTGTAGGGAAAAGAGTTAGGAAACACTTCAATTCAAGCCACAACCTGGAGACTCAATGCGCTATTCATTATGTATATTTTAATATTATATATCTTGATGCAGGAATCCATGGATTTAACCAAACTTTTATAGGAATTTGCTTCAAGTAAGGATATTACAAAACAATGAGTAAGGAGCAAATATTATCTCCTCAAGTGAAGGCGCTAAGACGACCAGGTTTTTTTTTATGTTAACACGAATTTGTTAAACGTATTGAACACAGAAACTTGAGTTGGTTGCGTGCATGAACAGCAACCTCTCTGTACTGGAGACGGTTACACGATATGTGCTAGAAAAAAGGAAGAATCTTCTAGATGCAATTTCAACCCAGCCGTATTTAGTTAGTTAGCAGAAGCCTTCTCACGAAAGAACGATGGGATATGAATCTGGATAGGTCATATTGGATTCTTGGTGAACGTAGGGCGGCTGAAGGACAGAATTTCTCTCAAGACTTCGTGTCCTTCTGTTGTCAAGACACCAATGTTTCATTATTATCTCTGAATGGTTTACAAAATCGAAAAGGAACGTTTAATCAAGAATTTAAAGTTACCATCTTTAACCCTTAAATTCACAAAGTATGCTATAGGATACAACAGGTTAATAGGCTATAATTTTAATAGAACAACAGAAAAAAGTTGGTAAGAAAACTAAATTTAACCAAAATTTCACAATAATATAATCTTGTGCAACATATAAAATATGTACATTGCGATAGTTGTTTTCTTTACAGTCCGACACGGTTTAATAAACTAGTGTGAGAAATGAAGTTTTGCCAATTTAAGGATTAAAGAATTTCTCAATCCAATAGACATTTACAACTAGATTCATTACTTTTTGCAGACGATTTTAGCTCTGGTGGCATCCTCAGAAGATGAATTACAACGTTCAATTTTTAATTTTAACAAAATTGGAATTAAATATGATATGAAAATCAATAAAGCAAAAACTAAAATTATGGCCTGCTGCGGAAAATACCCTGTGCCTAGCAAAACATGTTTAGATTAAAAAATATTAGAAAGGATAAATTATTTTACATATCTCGGATACACATTATCTTTTTTCGATGAAGTAGACATTTCACAGAACATTTCTAAATACACCAAAACAATGGGAATAATTAACACCATTATGAAACCTTCCCTAGTACAAAGGCATACTCGAATTCGCCTTTACAAGACCTTGGCGAGACCTGTACTTTGTTACGGCAGTGAGGCATGGACATTGAGGAAGAAAGACGAAAGCAGAATAACGGCTAATGATATTAAATTTATGAGATATACAGCGGGATATACGAAATGGGATCACAAACGCAATGAAGATGTAATGGAAGAATTACAACTAGAACCTGTAATTAATCACGTAAAACATTATCAGAAAAACTGGATAAATCATCTGCATCGCATGCATAGAGATAGAATCCCAAAAGTCATGCTCCACTATCGTCCAAGCGGGAAGAGATCTCTCGGTCGTCCAAAGAAGCGCTGGATTGATAATTCAACTGTGAGATCGTAACAGGCCATTTGGCCTAATACTTGAAGGGATGAAGAAGAAGAGTATTTCTGACACAATAATCAGATAGACAGATTGGTTACTTTACTGTTTGTTTTACCGAGCGAGTTGGCTCATGCGTATCGCATGGGACTAGCCTTCGGAAGGTCCGTAGTTCGATTTCCGGACCAACCAACCTGACTGTGGTTTTTCTTCCGTTGTTTTATACAGTTACTTAGGCAAATGCTGGGTTGGAATTTTCATTGTCACAGTCCATTTTCCTTTCCCCTCCCGTGTAGACAAAGAATTTAGATTTTCATATCATATCATTCATCTTAACTCATTCAATAGCCATATTCAGGTCTAGACTCATATCTTCATCCGCTTACCGAAGGAGGCGTCCTCTATACAACCGTTCCTGAATTCCCAGCCTTACGAAATATCTCTGCTAGGTTTCATTCCTTAAGAGCACTTCCAAGGGCGCTTCGACACCTTGGAAGGGCAGTTGGAATGGATCCTGTGCTGCTTGGTCACCTTGGCAGTGTGAACTTAGAGCGGGGGAGAGTAGAAGGCCCTCATTGAGTGAGTGGATGAGGGGTCACATACGGCCGGTGGGCTGGTACATCCTCATCCTCATTCATCCCATACACTTCCGGGTGCATAATAGGACTCAGTATGTCCGATGTGCAAAGTGTCGTCCTAAACCGCCCGTAGCCACCGTGACCTAACCTAACCTAACCTAACCTAACCTAACCTACTTACTATTTATTTAGAAAATGAGCGTGTGCTTAAATGCGACAGGCTCATGTCAGTAGACTTAATGTCATACCGGCGACGCTGATGTAACCTCTGCAGTTGCGAGAATCGTTAAATGAAACAAAATTTTAATTTTTACAAAATGCGCAATAAATCAATTTTTAACCGTTCACTTCATTAACTACAACATCCGCATTTAAATTATAATCCAATTTATTAAATCTTTCTTTCGATGCCTGAAACAAATATCATGTGAAATGTACATAGTGTGACGGCAGGCCGAATATTCTCGGCGCTTCGGGGAACTTCGTGCGCGTCCGGCAGAAGAGGGGGCGCGAGGAGGCGGCGCGGACGTGACGAAGGGAGAAGGGGAAGTAAAGCAGCTGGTGAGTGAGGGGAGAAATCCAGAGAAGTCTAGATATGCGCCATCTTATCGGCATCTGGAGAAATTTCGAGCATCGTACTTTCTCGAAACTATGGTCTAGTGATAAATAGGAGACGCAAGTGAGCTGACAGCAGTCGTTGCTAGTTTTTGGACAGCAAGCCAGTCAGCCTTGTATAGCAGTCGAGACCGGAGTTCGACTTGAGCGTGTCCGCAGCTGTGTGAGCGTCCTGGCCAGTGGACTGTCACCTGAAGTCCTGAGTTCGAGTGCAGTGGACCGCAGTTGGGGGACCTGAGTTCGAAGTTCAGTGGACTGTCTCTGAAGGTCTTGGGTTCGAGATACTGTGAACTTGAGTGACTGAACTAGAAGAACTAGCCAAGGCAAACGAACTGTGAACTGAGAACTGACAGTTTGTGTTGTAAATAGTGCTTTGTGAACATTAGTTGAGATTAGAAGTACATTGTTGTTCGCAATAGTCCAAGTCAATTGTCATTGTCGTCTGTGGAGTGAAATAACGAATACTGTGTTGCTGTGTGAAGTGGAAATCCCATTGTTGACGGGAGTGTTTAAATTAAATTGTAGAAAGTGATTATTGTTGTGAGAATAAAATTACATTATTGTTTTGTATTAAAGTTACAATAGTATGGATAGAGGATTAAATGCCTAACTTCACAAAAGGAGACAACTGTAGACAGAAGAAAACATTATGTGCGATTATAAAAAAATAATTGATGGTGTCGTAAGACCTTTCCTCCGCTACACAGACGAAACATTCCATGCTGATACAATGCTTCAGAACGTAATGCTCTCTAAAAATTTCACGAGCAGGTCCAGGTTATTGACATCTCTTTCTGAGAAATTAGACCGTAAATAATATCCAGAAGCGAAATCTCTAGCGGCTAGTTCAGGTAATAACACAAAGAACAAAAAATAATTTTGTCGTCTTGGTGTACTGTCACCTTATCTGGATCTGGTAACAACTGGTAACAGGAGCCATGCGAGAAGTGTACAGTCTCACCCTCGTGCGCGCTCCTTTGTTGCGCGCAGCCCTCGCTCTGGAATAAAGGGCCCGTGAGCCACTTATTTATTTACTGGGCTCCCTCATATCAGTGCGTGGATCTCTCTCCTTTATTAGCAGGACTGGATAGGCACAAGCGACGGAGCACTGTGTCATCTCGTGGATTGGTTCCCGGCACAACCTGCATGACAGTGGGGATTCGTCGAATTGTTGTCCCTAATCAGGGATGTCTAAATAGAGACAAATGTTCTTACTGGTCGGTATTGGGTTCTGGGGACCACAGCTATTAATAACTGACTGGTATGGATCCTGCTGTGTCACTGACTGTTTGTTCTTTTTCTCCCTCTTCTTGGAATATTTTTATTATGACGTACAAGCAGTTATCACGCAGTTATGAATCTAAATGCAGTATAAAGAAATGTTGGCATTTTTATTATATTTTCTTAAATGATAATGAAGGGTTCAGAGCCATAGTGGGCCAAGCGCCATTTATTAAAAACAGAAAAAGCAAGGTTTAAAGTTAAGTGATCACCATAGTTTAACGAAGATTGATATGTCATATTGTTTTAATATGCATACTTCATATTACTTGCTGTATGTTTCATTAAATTATAATGATAGCTTAATTGTAACCCTTGTTTTCTTCGCTTTTTATTTATAGCGCTTGGCCCGCTATGGCTCTGAACCCTTCATATGACATTTGAAGAACTATTGAGTCTAAATTTTATACTTAATTTTCTCTTATGTCCTTCAGAGGTCTCTGCAGTTTCATCATCATCATCATCATCATCATCGTCCCACTGACTGGTCTGTCTCATTCTGCATTCCGTCCTTTTGGTCTAACTCTAGCTCTTTTCCCAACAGGAATAAAACTAAAGATATGATTTTCTTCCATTCTGTCCATATGCTTTAGCTATCTTGTTTTAATAATAATAATAATAATAATAATAATAATAATAATAATAATAATAATAATAATAATAATTTAAAAATCTATAATAAATACTGAATGACCTTATTCACTAGAGTTGAACAACGATCGAGAGAGCAAGACTAAAGTGCCCGCAAAGCCGAAAACCCGCACGACAGTATTGCCTACGTCGTTGACTGTTTGTAAGCGAACGTTCAAGACATCGGTCAACTCTCGAACGTCAAGCAGCCTTGAATCATCACAGTTGTTTGTACCAGATTGAACTTTTATCTGTTTTGGCAACTGTTATATATGTATAAACAATCAAATAGCCTATTTGAAACATCTCTACCATTCAGTACATAATAATCAGTTCCACAATCTTTATTTAATTACTAGGCTCTTATTAAAAAGGCTAGGATTTTTTTTGTTATGTTTGAGATCAAGTGTGCAATCTAAAATAAAAAAATATTAAAGTTTTATTTAACGTTATGTTTTATGTTTTTTAGAAATGTAAATTTATTTGAGTTTTTTTTTCTCTATACTTGACTAGAAATTGTGGTTCTCTATTAACGTACTTACAGTAACGTATATATTATGCAAATCTAGCTCTCAAATAAAACAGAGTTTGTGTGCACTCGATGTGGGTTTCTGGTGTCTTGTCAGCCCACTCGAGGCATGTGGATATAAAGGGAAAAATTGAGACGGTGTGGGGTGACGTTGCTGGGTAGCTCATTCGGTAGAACGTTGGCGCTCTCAGCCAAAGGTCCCGGAATCGATACCCGGCCCAGAACAATTTTTCCCTTTAAATTATTCAAGTCTGCTTCACAGGGAGCTTTACCTGGAAGCTAGATTTGCATAATTTCAATATTGTTTGTTTTTGCACATACAATCATCTGCAACTCCTGCAAACTTTGCATCTTGGGGGTTCTGAGAAGGCCATATTCATAACACGTACAAACCAGACTAATCAATTTGTAGTACTCACTGAACAATGGAATAACGTGTTTCTCATGCGTTATCCAGTTAAGTTTCTTTATGTTTAGCTTTGACTTCTTGGCGGCCAACAGAAATTTTGAGAGAGTGACAGAACAAAAGATTGGTACGTGTCCCACTGTTTGTGAACCTGAAAAGGCTTTGTCAAACAAATCACTGTGATATTGATACCCCTGTGTAAAACCGTTTTGGTCCCATTGTTTCATTGAGAACACAAAAGCCTCCCTCTGGAATTGTAATGGAGAGCTTGTAAAGGGTATGAGAGGGGGAGAGGAGGTAGGGAGGTTGGTTAGGAAGTCTTTTCAGCAAGATATTCTTTAGAAAAACCACCATGATGACAACATGGCCGAGAACTGGGAGGTCTCCGGGCCTTGATGTCTCCTTCAAAGCATCGCATAGGTCTACATGCATTATGCATACACTTCTTTTTGTTTTGTGTGTGTGTGTGTGTGTATGTGTGTGGAACCTTTACTATTCAAAAGAACAGAAACTGAAAAAAGAAAAAGAAAAGTGAGTAAACTGGAAACGCGACCGGTTATGTTGTACCAACAAGAATAAACACCGTATGGCCGGCAAGTACTTCCACAAATACACACGCATTTGTATACAATGGAATCAACGCTAAACTAAATGTCTTTTAATATTTGTACATATAACAAATTCATAACTCAAACTGAGCAACAAGGTGTTTAGAAAGCTTAAATGAGCACACAGTGCTGTAGCCACTAAGAATTCATTACATGTTTACTCCTTCTGTTTACAAATCTCATTATTTCAGTTAATATCGATGGAATCTATTAGAGACTTAAGGTCCAATTACTAAACTATTATTATTATTATTATTATTATTATTATTATTATTATTATTATTATCATTATTATTATTATTACTATTATGCATCAATTATTCATAGATTTAAAAAAGGCATATGACTCGGTTAAGAGAGAAGTTTTATATGATATTCTTATTGAATTTGGTATTCCCAAGAAACTAGTGCGATTAATTAAAATACGTTTCTGTGAAACGTACAGCAGAGTCCGTATAGGTCAGTTTCTGTCAGATGCGTTTCAAATTCACTGTGAGCTAAAGCAAGGAGATGCACTATCACCTTTACTTTTTAACTTTGCTCTAGAGCAGCGTTTCTTACACTTTTTTGAAGTGGGGACCACTTTTTAAAGTCATTACAGTTCCGCGGACCACTTTACTCTTGTTCCCTTCGAAAGCAAATTTATAATTTTTGCTGCATATTTTAATACCAATATACTTATATATTAAAATATAATTAAGGTTCGATACTTTGGTATTTGTTATGAATTCGGGTGGTCCCTGGCTGGGTTACAGGCGTGACGACAGATGTGCACGGAAAAGATGGCGAGAAACACCACGTTCATAGTGCTTTAAATCCCTCTTTTGTTACGAGAGTAGAGTGGCAAGTCGGTAGACGGGTAGGGTAATAAATTTCATAAAATATCAGTACTGGGAGAAAAAGTGAAGTAGTCATGTGTCATGTGTCATTTCCAAACTCTGAGAATTTAAGCTATAGTGTGACACACAATTCGTTTGAATTTTATTTTTTCTTCTGTCTTCTTTGAAGGACCACAAGGGCAGGCCTCAAGGACCACAGGTGGTCCGCGGACCATAGTTTGAGAAACGCTGCTCTAGAGTATGTCATTAGGAAAGTCCAGGATAACAGAGAGGGTTTGGAATTGAACGGGTTACATCAGCTGCTTGTCTATGCGGATGACGTGAATATGTTAGGAGAAAATCCAGAAACTATTAGGGAAAACACGGAAATTTTACTTGAAGCAAGTAAAGAGATAGGTTTGGAAGTAAATCCCGAAAAGACAAAGTATATGATTATGTCTCGTGACGAGAATATTGTACGAAATGGAAATATAAAAATTAGAAATTTATCCTTTGAAGAGGTGGAAAAATTCAAATACCTGGGAGCGACACTAACAAATATAATTGATACTCGGGAGGAAATTAAGCACAGATAAATATGGGAAATGCGTGTTATTATTCGGTTGAGAAACTTTTATCATCCAGTCTGCTGTCAAAAAATCTGAAAGTTAGAATTTATAAAACAGTTATATTACCGGTTGTTCTTTATGGTTGTGAAACTTGGACTCTCACTTTGAGAGAGGAACATAGGTTAAGGGTGTTTGAGAATAAGGTGCTTAGGAAAATATTTGGGGCTAAGAGGGATGAAGTTACAGGGGAATGGAGAAAGTTACACAATACAGAACTTCACGCATTGTATTCTTCACCTGACATAATTAGGAATACTAAATCCAGACGTTTGAGATAGGCAAGGCATGTAGCACATGTGGGCGAATCCAGAAATGCATATAGAGTGTTAGTTGGGAGGCCGGAGGGAAAAAGACCTTTTGAGGAGGCCGAGACGTAGATGGGAAGATAATATTAAAATGGATTTGAGGGAGGTGGGATATGATGATAGAGACTGGATTAATCTTGTTCAGGATAGGGACCAATGGCGGGCTTATGTGAGGGCGGCAAAGACCCTCCGGGTTCCTTAAAAGCCAGTAAGTAAGTATTATGTTTTACTGTAGTACAATGATTACGAACTGATTAATGTATATTACCGTATTTAGTACTAAAAATAAACACTTGTAAGTATTTCAACAAGGAAAAAAATGTTTGTGCAGTACAGTTTGTCTTTACATAACCTATAAACTTATTTTCCAATTATCCGGCAAAATCAGTTATCGGACACTGGCTTTGTCCCACAGTTGCCGGATACGAGGAATTCTACTGTATAGCCTATATTGACAACATCGTGCGGAAATGGGAGGTGGATTTGAAAAAAAAATTAATACAAAATTAGATACAACACTTTTTGCTGAAGATTAGGCTAAAATTATTATCTAGAGGATGATTTACAAAGACATATTTTCAATTAATCCTAAACAATTTAAGTAACTGACATAATCTTAGAGTATCAAAAACAAAAACATTAATCTTCAAAGGAATAGATACAACAAAAGCCAAAATTATTCTAGGTGGTCAAATCCCAGTGCAGGTAAATTCTTTCAGTTATTTACATTACAAAATTCGTTATGTAATAAAGAATATATTTTAGAGAGAAAAAACTACTTGTGTACTACAATTAAACAACTCCTACTATACAAGAAAGGAAATTCAACTATGGTCCATCCCAGAAATCTCTGGAGTAGAAAGACGAAACAAGACCTCTGCGCAAGTGGTATGTGGGAGGGCTAGGGCCAATGATCGCTCTGGGGGGAGGTGTTGGTTGAACGAAGCTAGCAATCGCTTGCAGGGATTGGATCATTTCTATCTGAAGTCTACTCTACCTTCTACCACGAGCATCTTACCCCTTAGCGGCTTCGAGCTGATGCTGCCCGCAATACACTCCGGCACAGATAGACTTCGCCCCCATATGCGTGAAGTTACTCCACAGACGAGACGGATCATAGCGTTGTGGTCTAGCTCTAATGCATTATGTCTGGACTGGCGTTATGGAGCGCGCAGTAATTCGAGTCCTCATGGAGAAGGAATTTTGGGAAACCAGTTATAACGGTTGGGGAGAATAATCGTGCTAACCACACGATACCTCCGTTCTGGTTGAATGGTCGTTCACTTCTGCTGAGGCATGTTGACGTCAGGCCAGCAGCCGGGCTATCATGGGCTGTGCAGCCACGGATTTATTTATTTATATTTATTTATTTATTTATTTATTTTGAAGTGCTTATTCGTTGGAACAAGGAGCACCCCTAAGCACTTCAACCCAAAGAGGCTTTTGACCATCCATGATGGTATGAGTTGCGTGCTATGCTGCCCGGCTAAGCTGGTTCCATCCATGACTCCACACTATACATCCTTCTTCGTCCTTCAAATTCGTATATCATACCTCTAATAGTGATCTGCCGTTCCTTATATATTTACGTATATAGGCTATGTATGAGTCGTCATGTTCGCATCAAAAGGAAGATAAAATCCCGGGGCTTCGGTGCCTCTTATGCAGAACTGTGAGTCGACTAGAACCCACCACCATTGCCATCTATCAATCTTTGCGCAGATCGCGAGGAACAACAATTATTATGGCAGACGTCGGCTTCGAAGCCCTGCAAACACTAGAGATGCCCTATTTTTCATGACGGAGATGATAATGGAAGAGGAACTTTAGAGAGAATTGGTGGAATGACGAAGGAAAAAGGGAGAACCTCGAAAGAAACCTTCATAATCTTGATTTTGTCCGCCACAAAATACAACTATGTCATTGCCGAGATTTGAACTCGGAACAGCGGTCGTCGCAAGCGAGCGCTCTGGCCAACTGGGCTACCAAGGCGGCTATAATTTAAGGGGAGAGGACGGTATTTTTATAACTTTTTTCCTATTTGGTGTAAAATTTTAATTTTTTGTATGTAGAGAGTTCATGGCTATAGCAACTCAACCAAATATAAATATTTTGAAAAAAAAAATATTTTGGGCCCAGATTAAAAATATATATACCAAATGAAGGATTTTACTAAAACAGATATATCTAAGCCATTTTAAAAGATAAATTCAAACAGCTTTACATTTTACTTGTCAAAGCATGCTCTACAAAGTGTGTGTAACAAAATTTTGATATTAGTCCCTACATTTGTAAAATAAACAATTACAATTTAAGAACGCTTTTTTATTTCCTTTTTTTTTTTTTTTTTTGCAAACAGACACATAATTTTACAAAGAAATCAATCAGCGAAATTATGTTACAGAGAAAAGTTTCCTAACAGTCTAGAGAATGTGTGTTCTAAATTTCATGCATGTATCTTTAATAATTCAGAAATTATATCCATTTTTGTTTGGCAGTGTAGGAAAAAATGAAGTTACCACTAACAACAATCAAAGGGGCATGTGATTTAAAAACCCAGAGCGCAGGAACTTTAAAAATGGTGTCTCAAGATCCGATAAGAGCATAAATACCCTCAAAATGTAGTGCAATGTATTCCATACATATCACAGAGTATTTTAGAGATTTTTTTTTTAATTTACTAATTTTTTGCCAAAAAAAATACCGATCTCCCCTTACGGTATTAATAATAATTAAAAAAAAACCTTAAACGATTTTTCCTTCGAAACGTTATAATCTTAATAGGAGATATGCTGTGTTCATCAAAGAAAGCCTGACAATGTTGTAGTAAAAGTTGAATGAAATTATGAAAGAAAACCGGTAAAATTATGACAGAATGAATGGAAGGTTCAGGAGGAATAATATTCCATCATAAATTATTGAAACTTTTATTTTCCGGAGCATGAATTCGGTTTTCGGCGTGGAAAGCTGATATATTTGTCAAACGGCTAACGGTAGACCATTAAATGAAAAGAATCGGGATGAGGCAGAAGGGAATAACAAATGAATTTAAAATGGAAATCACAATGCATTTTCAGTACAAGAGACGTACGGTTACAATACATTTTACAAGCAGAGATGAATAAATCAATTTTTACTAACCCCGGAAGTGTGTACGAGAAAGTAGGCAAAATTTATTGGCTCCGTTTGTTAAACCAATTGGTGTCATCCTGATAATTTGCGTTATTTACCATTTAGTGTTGAGACAAAATACTGCTGCAGCAACAGCAGCACGAAAACAAAACAAATCGAACCATAACTCATGGTCATCACCTCCTATTGACGCCGCTAACAAAACAGCGCGAGTGTTCGACAATGAAGCTGCAGATAACGCGCCAAATGAAGACGCATATCATAGTGTGGACCATATATTACCCGCGAGGGAGGGATGTTAAAGACAAGCTGGACCCCAGCTTCTCTTTGTCAGCAGTGACAAAAGCTCTGTCCGTGGACACTGCCTACAATCCTGTGTACACTCAATTAGCGGTTAAAGTGGAATCCAATACCGATTATTTTAAGAGGAGGCATGTTTCACCCCGGAAAAAGCGCATACGAAGTTTATTATTGTATATTATTTATTAATATACTTACGTATTCGTGCAACAAGTTCACTGATATGTTCAACAAGTAGGCTACAATTTACGCACTGTCCATGAACTTGCCAACAATACTGACTGTGCACGAGAAATCTATTTTCTGTATCTTGTCGTAAGGTTCAGTAGGTATCGAGTGTCCGCGGGTTATGTTGATCGGAAACAGCCGAACTTGGACGAACTGTGTTCCCGGCATATTAAAAGACGGGCAACGAGAACATAAGCAGTTGAGTTGCTGAGTGCGGTTCTAATTTGACACGTTTAATGCTCTGTGAGTGATTAATTGCGTAATATGGTGAGAATTTGATATAATTTAGAACAAAGAATTTTCATTTACGAAAGTTTTGTCAAAAAAGGTTCTTGTACTGTAAATCTTATACAGAAGAAATTTCGTCGTAATTGTACGGGGGAACATGTTCCATTATCACAAACAATTTTTTTAAGTTAGTGAAAAAAGTAATGGTAATACACATGACTTTTACTATTGTAGGCCACCCTCAAGAAAAAAGTGTATGCAAACCATCGACGTAATCTGTGAAGCATTTAAAGGAAAATATATGTCGAGCGATTTTTTTTAAGTTTCCCGCAATATTTTCAACAACATTGACGCATTTTGTTGTCTGATGTAATGGTAAGTACACTTGATTTTATTTTTATTAAGTAATTTAAGTAAGTGCATCAGTACAGTACGGTATATTAAATCTATATTCAACTATATTAAATATACTCAATATATTAAAATCACCACACAAAGTGTAATGAAACAAACGAAAAGAATAACAAACAGTTAAACCAGTAGAAAAGAAAATCCAAAGATACTTAATATATATCTAACAGATACCGTCTTCAAACTAATAACATCAGAACGGTGAAGGGCTTTACCTACGACGAAAGACTGCTGGATAACTGCGGTCATTCATTTCAAAACAATTGTTGCTTTGTTGCTTTCTGTGGGAGATAATCAAAAAATAAAATGTTCATTATAATTATGTGAGAACTGATCCAAAATTGTATGTTTGGTTGTATTTTTGCAGTAATTCATCAGAATAAAAATATTAATAATTTCTTGCAGGCTTAAGTGAATTTTATTGTTTGTTATTGCGGTTACTAAAGATTGATGCAACAATTTTATTTCAACCCCTTTCTGGGCCAAAAATTTTTTATTTCCTGACTGGGATTTGCACGTGTCTAGTTTATCTTTAATTTTAAGTCTAGAGTTCTGATCTGGTAATGAAGATATAATATGAATATAATCTTATTTTCCTTCTTATTAATAAGTATAATGCGCAGGCTGTTCTTTGTAATTTTTTAAATTGTTTGATCTGTAATTATATTCCATTTTCTTCGTGCAGCTTGTACAACTGATTTTCTAAGACAGCAAATTGAGAGACTTCATGGTTAAATACCATGTCCTCAATAATAAATAAATAATTTTATCTGTCAACGACAACGATCTGTCATTTTTCATTATTATTATTATTATTATTATTATTATTATTATTATTATTATTATTATTATTATCATCGTCATCATCGTCGTCGTCGTCATCATTCTCAAAATATTCTCAAGAAATGTGCATGAAAATTATGTTTCTGGAACTAATGTCACAATATTTCCGAGGAAAACAGCTTTTCTTAAATTCAACTATGACTTAAACTGTAATTAAATTAACAGAGACTTTTGAGTATTCCTTGATGGTAAAATTTATTTTCATAAGCATGTAGATTTGAAATATAATTATGAAATTATAATGTTGGGTCTAATAGGTCCTTAACTCATTCTTCATCTATGGTTGAATCACTTCTAAAACTCTGCATTAGTGAGATCCTAGTGATATCTTCTCTCCGGGATACGATTCCGTAGTTCCCTAGAGTGTACGCGGTGAATTTTGCATAGAAGACAGTCAGAAGAACTGGGTGAGTACTGAGAAGTGTTCGGATTCTGGCCGTATCATCCTATCTTCCATCCAGTATTCAGCAGAAAAGTCTTTCAAGTCTTGGGAAAATGTCTCGAATGCAAGAGATGTTTCGGAATGGTATAAGGTACTTCCAGACTTCTTCCTTAAGGGATCTCAGCCTCTTCAGTGCTGCATCTTCTTGTTACTTCATAATCTTCATTTGTGAGAGGAGTGACTCAGCGTCATTTATCTGTCTCTTCATGTTGATGTGAAACCTACGACAAAATGTGATCGAAAGATAAAGTTTTCAGAAGTAATCACAGCGTTCAGTAAGCCGGGCGAAACTTTTCAAACCGAACGTCGAAGAAGACAGTCAACCCAGTCAACAAAGTGCAGAAATTATAAATAATAATATATATATATATATATATATATATATATATATATATATATATTACTAGTCATACATACCTGAAATAAATCTAAGGACTACTTCAGACAGCAAATTCTTAATCTTCTTGCCGATAATAATACACAATTTCTGACAAGAAATGTTGAGAAAGTTGAGGAAGAAACTATGGTTACTTACCAACTGTCAGCTTAACAAAGACTACTATTGTTGTACGATAATGGTTGTGTATTTAATAATATACCGGTAATTATATAAGAATGGTGGGCTTAATTCCTGACAATAATTATCATTTTGATGATACGTCTACATTTTCTCAGAATTTTACACATACTACATGAAAAACGAACGTCTAAGACATATGTTTAATGTTTCACGAAAGCTGTAGTCCTGAGTTTGAACCCAGTATGAGAAAAATTAATATTATAGTCTGAATTTTTCCTAAGTGCAGACTCCACAACACATGAATCTTTGTGTAAGTCGGGTAACAGAATGAGAAAGCATTTCGACCCTAGGCCGGGCTAATTAGAAGTTTCAGCAAGTTACAAATAGAAGTAACGAACTACATTTTTTAATGAAGTGCCTGAAACTGTAACCGCAAAATTTCACCAGCGAAACAAAGAAGCATCAGCTGCAAGATGGCGACACCTCTGCACGAGTACACCATTTGTGACTTGATCCGAGCATTTATGCACGCTTTGTCTCGATCTGGTAATGTTGCACCCAAGACTCTTCACCTGTGACTATCCGTGCTAGCATATCGTCCACTTCATCCCGCTGCACACTTGCCTCATTAGTAAACTTCACTGGTCGACAGACTCGGTGTTTATCTTCGATACTTGCCCGCCTTTCAGAGAACTTTTGCACGAATAATTATTGTAAATAGCTTGACGTGGCAAGAAATGCTCACTAGCAGAGGTATTTTACTATTCGCGGTATTTCTGTTTCAGATTTCCATTTCGTACACATGTTATATACATTCTTTCCGTAATGTTTCAAAGTTTCCGTCCCTTTCCACTGCCATATTCTTAATGTAGTCCATATAAACATACATATTAATTGGACGGAGTTACGCAGTAATGGATCATGCGCCAAAAACCTGTTTCGAGATATTGGCCATTGAAATAAATGTTTTTTATAAAACATTTTATTCCAGAAGTATCATAACATTCATACTATTATAAAAAATAGCACAAATAATACCAAAAAAGGCTAACCGATTTTTAATAAGAGACTAGCAGTTGAATTAATATTTCAAAGCAAAATAAATAAATGAATTTTATGCAATAAACGAATTTTTGCTTATAAATAACAGCAAAATTCAGATATCACATTCTTTATTTTGTCCGAGTTAAATTAGCCTTGCATCAACAGATATGTGCAAATATCTCTTTTTTTTTTTTTTTTTTTTTTTTTTTTTTTTTTTTTTTCAAATTGTCGGTTGATCTATTACTGTGAAACTCCGTACAATTGTTACATTCTCTGTTTTTGTAGCTATAATTTAAATACTTTTCATAAGAAAGGGGTTAATTAAGTACAGTGAAATAGAAAGTAACTTCACCATCAATTAACTTGAGCTTTTACTTTGAATCCACGACGGAATGCTTCTGAATTACTGATTGTCATTTCGAGATTGTACTCCATTAAACAAAACATAAAACTCCACTCAAATAAACTAAAGGTATGAAATCCTATTATTCCACTCGAGTTACTTTCTAAAAAAGGATATCGAATTGGAATACATTCTGTCCCCTGTCCGGCTTTCCTTTATAAAATGCCACACCGAAGACAAATCGTCGTCCAACCCTTTAGTTAGCAATGAGCGGTAAATCACTATGAAGAAGTGGACGACAACTGAATAAAAGGGACTTTAATTAGGTGTGACATACATATACCTCACCTTGACATGGGACTAGCCCATATATAACATTTCCTGCTCTCTGGGCTCTGTTCCTTATCTCCATTTTCATCTGTCTTCTCTTTTAATATCTATCTCGCTCCCTCACCAAGTTTTCGTCTCGATTCTAGCTTGCTTATTATAACTAAGATGAAATTAAGTGAAGTGGAAAAACAGGTTAAGTCACGAATCGTGTACTGTGGAGGATTATAGTCAATGATTGACAGAGATTTATAGATCTGCTCTTCATGAATACGTTTCAATTACACTTAGTTACACATAACACGCATATTTTTTCGCTTGACGAAGCACTCATAGCTAAATCCCAAGATGAGCTGTAACAGTTGCGCAGACATGACAAAACTTATTGACTACAGAGAAACTAGTACGTAATCTGTGCAAAGAGTAAAGAATAAAATGCCGTGGAATACAATATTGAATGTAAGTTATGAATAGTTACTGGGTTCTTGAGGTCGGAAGTTGGACTTACCATCTTAGATAAAAACTGCCGAAATTAGACCACAGTTTCACTTTTTCAGGTATAGTCATGGATGGGCAACTCGTGCTCCCAAAGTGATAAAAAACCTTGAAAGAGAGAAAGGCAGACGGAGCCAGCCGCAGTAGTTACAAGTTGTTTGGAGTTTCGCTGTAAAAGCCACGGTGCGCTCTGGCGGCTCATGCAGGTGATGGTGATATCTATTTCATGATTTTAATTTCAGAATGACGCATGGTACAATAATTGTAGTCATTTTAGACAGACTATACATGAACACATAACAAAATTATATTATTTTCTAGCTTTGTAAATTAGTTTAGTACTGGAAACACAAACTGATTACAATCTTTTTCAAGATACAACAAATATAGCTGCTACACTTATTTATTATTACACTATTTGTTAATATTTCTTATTATATGTCTTATTTGAAACGTAGAACGCTACAATTTACAAGCCTTTATACATTAAAGAGTATTCCTCTGTTCTCAGAAAGGTAATAGTCTGTATTCGCAAACAATAACAATTTAAAGGAAGTATTTTTACATGTCACGGCAGATGAAATAAACTTACTTCTGAGCTCTTTCTTTACTTTGAGAGCTTTTACACTTCTTTCTTGTATTAAACTCTGCCTCAAGCACATACAGTATGTATGGAAGCAAAGAGTGTATTTGGAAATTCTGACTTAGGCAACATTACAAACAGTTCGATTCCTGATTTTGCTGAAATCTGAGTGGCGTGCAGTTCTGTAGATTTATTAATTCCAGCTATAAATTTTCAGGATTTTCTATCGGCGTAAGCCAAAAAGATTTCAGAAAAATTTCGATTCCTTGTCAATTGTCACTGTTTCTCCATACTTAGCAGTGAATTCTGCTGTAGGTCTTGAAGTAGAGTCTTATATTTGATAAGAAGATTTTCTTATCACGCTTCAAGATAGTTTATAGTCAAAGAAAGTGAAGTTGTCTATGTTCTACATGATACTGCCACATTTCAAATTTATCCATAAATGTTCTTAGCTAGTCGATTATATGTCGTGCAGTTCACACCTGTGGAGTAACGGTCAGCGCGTCTGGCTGCGAAACCAGGTGGCCCGGGTTCGAATCCCGGTCGGGGCAAGTTACCTGGTTGAGGTTTTTTCCGGGGTTTTCCCTCAACCCAATACGAGCAAATGCTGGGTAACTTTCGGTGCTGGACCCCGGACTCATTTCACCGGCATTATCACCTTCATTTCATTCAGACGCTAAATAACCTAGATGTTGATACAGCGTCGTAAAATAACCCAATAAAATACAAAAAAAAAATAAAATAAAATAAAATATGTCGTGCAATTCTGTAATTCGCACGCACAACGTGCTAATGATATTTGATATCAGTCTCACCTTGTTGAAATCTCATTTTTACCTTTAGCTGTTCTAAAGCAGATGCAGACAGTATTTTTTTACTAAAACCTTCACTGTTTATTTGAACATAAAATGTCATGCGTAAAAAAGTGTAATAGAATACAAGTTTTAACTCGCTTCTTAATAAAAAAAAATCTTTTTTACTCGTAGCTAAAGGGAAATGATCTGGGAATTATATTATTTTTCACTTAAAACGAGCCGCCACTTACTGCAGACGCGATCGAACTTGTGTCTTGAAAGAACCGCACACAGACAGTACAGCTAGTACAGAGTCCGTTCTATCTGCACTGAGATTGTGTTGACACTTTGAGACCACGAGTTGCCCACCCATGGGTATAGTGAAGTCCCTTCGTTGGAATCTTTTGTTATGGAAATTTATAATTTGGAAAGGTAGCTGATTCCGCTAGCTACAGGAACATCACTCAATACGTTACTGATAAAGCGATCGCTTTGCTCAAACTCGACGTTAACATCAAACGATAAGTAAAGAGGAAGAAAGAAATTCATTTTCACTTACACATGAAGATACAAACTTAAACAAGAATTATTTTAGCATCTAAATATATACACATACATATATAATGAGAAGATTTTTTAATAACGAATACAAATGTAAAAGTAAATAATTACAGTGGCAACTCCTTTAAATAAAATAATTGTTTTAACATTAACGACAAAAATGTTTTCAGCCATTTAGATTGATACCTTTTCATAATACATTTACTCAGACAAAAAATTAAGTTGAAACTTGTAGGAAATCTGCTACGTACTGCCTCCAACGCTTAAAAACAAGTACATCATCCTCCGTATTACATAGTATTAAAACAGTAAATAGTGTTTGCACTCACCCTGTTGCTTACAGCCCTTCCTCTACGAGTTCATTCATTGCTCCGCAAGGATTGCATCGTCTAGGTAAGGGCGGGCACATAAGACCAATAACGTGTACTCAGTACGTACAAATGAATTAAATGACCTTTGATTGGCTAATAGGTTTTATCTCCATTTATGAACAACGAAGGGACTTCACTGTAATACTGAATTCAAATCAGGAGTTATGTTGCACACTACCAACCGAAGCCGGTCACAAAGATGTCTGTCCGTTATGCGGGTCATATATTTTGATTTCACAGTTTTCATTCGTGAGAAGAACTGCTCACAGATATAATATGTAGTTCCAAAGATGGTTTCCACAAAACTCGCGAAAGATTTAATCTTTCTATATTTCTTATATTATAAAGTATTTTATAATGCCGACAGCATTGCATAAAAACTCTTCTTTCCACTATAAATTAAATCTCTCTTTTTTAAAGTTTAAAGGCTTTGACAGAGAAGTATCACTGCAATCGTGTTATCGTGATAGTAAACAAGGGATGATGCATACGCGGACGCAGAAGTGTTGAGGGGGAGTTACATTGCAGGTTGCATAGTGACTACAGAGCGAGTCGCGAATCACGTAATGGACACCGATGGCCAAATCCAAAATGAAGAAGAAAAAGGTATCGTATATCCCAGATATGTTAGTCCCCATATAGCCTAGATTTGCTTCTTTGTGACTTTAGGCATTTCCCAAAGTTAAAATTCCCGTTGAAAAATGAGGACATTGCAGGCCATAGACGAGATTAAGAGAATGTAACGAGACAGCTGAAAGCGATTCTAGACGAGGACTTTACAAACTGTTTTGAAAAGTGGAAGGAAGTGTGTGAGGCACCAAGGGGAGTATTTTTAATTACTTGTTTATATCAAGTTACAGGGATGAAGTTACAGGAGAATGGAGAAAGTTACACAACACAGAACTGCACGCATTGTATTCTTCACCTGACGTAATTAGGAACATTAAATCCAGACGTTTGAGATGGGCAGGGCATGTAGCATGTATGGGCGAATCCAGAAATGCATATAGAGTGTTAGTTTGGAGGCCGGAGGGAAAAAGACCTTTAGGGAGGCCGAGACGTAGATGGGAAGATAATATTAAAATGGATTTGAGGGAGGTGAGATATAATGATAGAGACTGGATTAATCTTGCTCAGGATAGGGACCAATGGCGGGCTTATGTGAGGGTGGCAATGAACCTCCGGGTTCCTTAAAAGCCAGTAAGTAAGTAAGTAAGTAAGTATATCAAAGCAGTAGATACCTTCCAGACAGACATCGTACATAGGGACTTGTCGAACCCGACATTTTAAAATCTAATCCAAGAAGCTGTTGTGGAAACTCACAGACGAACACAAACGAATGATGACGTTATAAAGCTTGAATTTTTTCTGAATGTAGTTTAAAATCTCTTCTCCAGGTGTATCTCGAGCCTGAATCAATGATAGGGAAAAATCATGTCCCTTATATCGCTCATGCTTGGTTGACCCACACAATATGCGTAATTGTGGCGTTTGTTCCGTAGCTAAGATGAGCTGAATGAAAAGAATGCGTATGGCAGGATCAGCATTCGGTGCGTGGGTGAATGGGAGAGAATGAGTAAAAGGGTTGTTATCGAGGGCACACTGCAGAGAGTTTCTGCCTCTCCATTTCATGCTATGCGCTATGGAAACCTTCCTGCTGATTCATTGTCAGTAAAAAGAGCCTCGATGGTAATTATGAATGACTAGACCTATCCGACTTCCTATAGCAAGAACGGAGATGTGAGCAAGGTTTTGAATAGCTTACTTTTATTATTCTACCCGTAAGATTTTGCGTCCTTAAAATAATAATACGACATTGAAGTAGGACATAATTAAAAATGTATATCGGAATTAAGGTCATAATTCATAAGACTAAGATTCATATTGATATATCCAACCAACAGGATTATGGTATAGCCTAACGGATTTGATAACTGGAAAGAAATGCATGTTATGGCGAATGGTGGAGCTGGTTTAGTTGGGCAGTCCAATCGGCACGCAACTCATTTCACTATGAGTGCACAAAAAAGCTACGTAAGTTGAAATGCTTAGGGATGCTATGCTTTGACCTCCCTTTTATGGAGGAAAAAGTAAAATTGAGAAGAAATTTACAATATTACTATGACATAGATTACGAAATGAGAGAATCGGAAATACAAAAAAGATTTAGACTCTCCTGACTTGACCAGTTATCTGAAATGGAATTGGGCTGAACATATTAAGAGATTGGTTGAGAAATGATAGTTGTAAAGAACATGGAATCAGAAAATAGACAAGAGTAACGTTGAAAGTCAAAGAACACGATGAGCTGATGAACTGAAGAAAAACTCTGGAGCCAAGATCAAGATATCGTAAGGCCGTGAAGAATGGAGGAAAATCACGAATGAAAGACTTTAGAATAAGTCAATATTCTTTCGATATGCTACCCGAAAATTGTAAGAGGAAGTCATCTTGCTTCAATGAAAGATAACTTAGCTCTATAAGCTATATTATTATTATTATTGTTATTATTATTATTATTATTATTATTATTATTATTATTATTATATTTTGTGACATAATAATAGCAATAGTAGTAGTAGCAGCACTAGCAGTAGTAGCAAGTAACAGTAGTAGTAGTGGTAGCAGTAGTAGCAGCAGCAGTAGCAGTAACAGTAGTAGTAGTAGCAGTAGCAATAACAGTAGCAGTAGTAGCAGCAGTAACAGTAGTCGTAGTAGCAGTAATAGTAATAATCATAGTGGCAGTAGCAGTAGCAATAATTATTTCGGAAATATTTATTATAAATTGGGCAAGAGGGAATCCACTAATTTGTGTACCGCTGAATAACAAAAAGAAAAAAAAAAACAAATATAGTAACTATATAGTACACTACGTACAATAATTGGAAATTGAATTCAATGACGAATTTTCGCTGATAATAACCAATTTTCATCACACCCTAAAAATCCCTTCCTCTCCCTTTTACACTGGGCGTCTTTTGTGAGCTGAAGTTAATCAGAACCTTCATTTACCTACATATCCTTTTTATGAAGAGAATGTTACTCAGAAATGAGTATTTTATCCATCTCTACCTCCTAAGGCTATGACTTGATTTTGATCGTTAGAAATATGGTGAATTTTACAGTAGATTGGCTATAAAACTTAAAACTAACGAATGAAAATCTCTAATGAATTATTGCAGTATCCATAGATGTATAATTGATACCAGCGTGCTGAATTATTTGTGTTCTATTACATTTGCCAGAGACATACGTAAGTGAGGTACACTAAACGTTTCAGTAAACTGCGATGATTTAGAAGACATTGGAGGTAATCCATCTTCTGTTTGCGAAGCAAGCGTTCAAAGTGGGCTGAAGGATTCTTTCTACTCTTTTGTTGGTCAATTTCCTTTTCTAAGATTTACATACATACCTATACTCAAAAAAGCATTCAAACACTGAGGAAAAAAAGCCTGTTTCTTCCAGTCATCTTACAAACTGTATTTCACACAATGCTTCTGTGAATTGTCAAAATTCTGATAGGAAGTTTGAGTTAGCAATAAAGGGTGATGTTCCTTTAAGTCAATATTTCATATAATTTACTTTCCCACTGTAATTCTTCAATTATGGACGGTTTTACAACTGTACGTTTTTGCTGAATAATCGCTCAATACGCATAAATTAAGACCAGAACAACAAATTAATCGCCACGCGAGATGGACATAGCAAATATATGAAACTTATGCATATTATGTTTCTTTTTAATCCATTGTCTAACGACTTCGTATTAACTACTAGGATATTTAGCGTCGATGTAATTGGTGTTAGAGATTCACCATGAATTACTGTACCCAACATTTGCCTTAAAGTTGGGGAACATCTCGGAAAAGCTCAACCAGGTAATCAGCTCTGTGGCAATATTCATGAACGTAGGTTAGTGTAATCGCCGGTTAAAATTGTCACCTAATCTGGTTAGTGACATTAAATTCCAGACATACAGTTCAGGTCTGTTGTTCAGTGAATCAGGCCGTCAATATGCCAAAACAAAACAAGAACCAAATAGTCACTGTAAATAATTTTGTTTCTAATTTGATTTATTACAATATTGTAATTTCCGCCATTCATTCATTCATTCATTCATTCATTCATTCATTCATTCATTCATTCATTCATTCATTCATTCATTCATTCATTCATTCATTCATTCATATGTGACCATGCATAGGCTGTGTCGCGTTACAATATTCACACGTAAAACAAGTACTATTCATAATTAATTTCTGTAATCTGGCATTACAGACGGTAATGCATCAAGGCAAAAGAGCCTACAAACATTTCTAAATCAACGAAAGTTAAAACATAAAAGTCGAAACTTACTTACTTACAAATGGCTTTTAAGGAACCCGCAGGTTCATTGTCGCCCTCACATTAAGCCCGCCATCGGTCCCTATCCTGTGCAAGATTAATCCAATCTCTATCATCATATCTTACCTCCCTCAAATCCATTTTAATATTATCCTCCCATCTACGTCTCGGCCTCCCCAAAGGTCTTTTTCCCTCTGGTCTCCAAACTAACACTCTATATGCATTTCTGGATTCGCCCATACGTGCTACATGCCCGCCCATCTCAAACGTCTGGATTTAATGTTCCTAATTATGTCAGGTGAAGAAAACCATGCGTGCCGTTCTGCGTTATGTAACTTTCTCCATTCTTCTGTAACTACATCCCTCTTAGCCCCAAATATTTTCCTAAGAACCTTATTCCATAAAAACCCTTAATCTCTGTTCCTCTATCAAAGTGAGAGTCCAAGTTTCACAACCATACAGAACAACCGGTAATATAACAGTTTTATAAATTCTAACTTTCAGATTCTTATTGTATGGATTCGTAACAAGCTGTTTTTTACGGTGATGGGTTGTTAGCCCTTCGTCCAACCCACAAGCTGGAGGACCATCCCTTATCGGCTGTCCACGACTGCTTATTTAATATATTCGCAGCTACCCTCCATATTTGGAGGCCGTCTCCTCTATCCGCAACCTGAGGGCGCGCCATGCCGTGGTGATAGGGACCCACAATACATGGGGTCGAAACATATTTTATATATTTAAATATTAACTCATTTTCAATTGTGAATATTCAAATTTCAATCTTTTCAATAACTTGTCATATTTACTTATAACGACATTTAAATTTGATAAAATATGTCTAATTCTTTAAATAGTGCAATTTAAATATTCAAAACTCTACAAATAGAAGAAAAATAATGAGCATTGGTTTTTACTTTTGAGATGAAAAATTATGAAATTGGCCTATTTGCAAAAATGGCTTTAAAGTTAAGTGCAGATTTTATGAAAAAAAAAAATAACATTTTCGTTCTGTTGCAAACTGATTCCACATTCATGGCAGTAAAGTCATGTAGTTCAAAGTTCGATCAAATAGATGGCGCCAAGATCCAGAAGTCGATTTTTTTCAGCCAGGTCGTTTGTTCGTTCTCCTGTAAAATTACGAGTTCCGAATTGGCGTCCCTTTTCCTAGGCAAGGTCACACATATGTTCGCTTAATATGTCGCATGATGGTCTCAAGCGGGAACCTAGCGATATGTAGACTCCACGTCACAAGAGTGACGCTACTCATCTGTCTAAATTGACGTAAAGGACAAAACAGATTCAAATTCCGACAGGAAGACGAAAAACATTCGATAGATACTTCCAGGATTAAAATGAGGACTTTAAAAACACCAGAGTCTGTCACACAATAACCCATTTGCAGTTTTCTTTCTCAAAAGGTAATTCCCTCATGATTCTAGAGACACCAGAAAGAAAAAACTTGACAGAAAATCTGGCACATTACTCACCCTTCTACCGGCCTCGTTGTTGTGGAGGTTCATGAGGCTTCGACCTTGCTCTTTCGACCCGCGGCGAAAGTTCTTCTCCCTTTCTCTCACGTCCACAAACCCCTGGGTGAATCTGCAACACACATTGCACCAGTTACTTCAAAATTGTATGTATCTTTTCTGAACAGCGTAGTTCCGGCCTTGAAAGTACCATCGGAGTTATTATCAAACACGCAACGAGACTGGGAGGAGACTTAAAGTTGGAATGACGTCTACTCTTCCACAACACAAATATCCCGGGTGCAAATGGATAGGAACGCTGTACTGTTAATAGAATACATTAATGCAGAATGGGATAGGGCAGCGGTGGCGAAAATGTAATCGTGCGCCGAGCCACTGTGTAACCTGCAACGTGCATAGCACCTATGGAGGGAGGCCGACACCCGAAGGGGAAGTGAAGCAACTGCCTGACTTATTAACCGATTTTCATTTTCCTTACGTCAAGCACTTAAATATAATTTTATGCAGTACAAGGCTACAAACTAATGTTTAGTACGTGTAACGAAGAAAGAAATGAACAATAAATGAACAATATCACAACCCAAAATTAACTGTCTTCAGAATGTCTCTGCGACAAAGTTTCAAAATCAGGAAATATGTCACTTACTGTCAATCGTAGTGATCACGAAGGTATTTGTCAGTCAGTCGTGATCTAAATTTGGTTTTTACTATTTTAATTGTTGAAAATAATTTTTCACAAACGTTAGTTGTAGCGAACATGGCTTCAACACAGCAAGCGAAAGAACAAAGTTTCGGATATTTATTTTTTGGCAAAGATTTGAAAGTTCAACATTTGTCAAGTCCTTACATCTAGCTTTCATTTAACATCACATAGTAAATCAGTGAGTTCAAATTGAAGAGTTAACAGCATTATTCGTACTTCTGCTGAAAAAGGGTCGACGTACAGAGATGATGATGATGATGATGATAACACTTAACCTTTTAATGTTTCATCAGTAACATGTAATATAATGCCGTTTTATGTTATACGACCGTTTTCCTCGTAATAGGCCTACTTGTGAACAAATCATGCATTTAATATTCTCATCATATTGACAGCAAAAAAATGCGTCCTCCCATCCTACTTGGAACTTTCGTACATGGTTTCGAGAGAGACATATGCCACTCACAGGTCAGAGACAAATACAAATGGAACGAAGTTTGACTCCAGTGAGTGAGAGGGTGGGGGTTGGCGGAGGTTAGAAGCAAGCGAAATGCACAGCTATAACTGCGAGCCACAATGTCTCGCCACGGCTGGGCTAGGGTATAGTTCTGGGAGGTATTATTATTATTATTATTATTATTATTATTATTATTACCTATCTCAAATGGCTTTTATAAAACCCGGAGGTTCATTTCCGCCTTCACATAAGCCCGCCATCGGTCCCTATCCTAAGCAAGATTAATCCAGTCCCTACCATCATATTCCACCTCCATCAAATCTATTTTAATATTATCCTTCCATCTACGTCTTGGCCTTCCCAAAAGTCTTTTCCCCTCAGGTCTTCCAACTAACACTCTATATGCATTTCTGGATTCGCCCATACATACTACATACCCTGTCCATCTCAAACGTCTGGATTTAATGTTCCTAATTATGTCAGGTGAAGAATACAATGCGTCCAGTTCTGCGTTATGTAACTTTCTTCATTTTCCTGTAACTCCATCTCTCTTAGCCTTAAATATTTTCATAAGCACCGAATTCTCGAACACTCGTAGCCTCTGGTCCTCTCTCAATTGAGAGCCAAAGTTTCACAACCATACAGAACAACCGGTAATACAACTGTTTTATAAATTCTAATTTTCAGTTTTTTGAGAGCAGACTGAATGACAAAAGCGTCTCAATCGAATAATAACAGGCATTTCCCACATTTATTCTGCATTTAATTTCGTCTCGAGTGTCATTTATATTCGTTAATGTTGCTCCAAGATATTTGAATTTTTCCACCTCTTCAAAGGAATCCAATTTTTATATTTCATTCCGTACAATATTCTGGTCACGAGACACAATCCTATACTTTGTCTTTTCGGGATTTACGTCCAAACTTATCTCATGCATCAAGTAAAATTCCCATGTTTTCCTAATAGTTTGTGGATTTTCTTCTAACATACATATTAAGAAACATGTTATGGAAAAAAAATTCTCTAATATTAGTTGTAACATTACAAAAGAACTGAACTGTTCTGAATCGACTATGATTTACGAAAAAACATGTATCATTTCGTGGCACTCATCTTCTTTGCTACGAAATCAGAATTCAGAGGCATCCAGTCACTCTACTGTCAGGGCTACAATTAATTCTATGAATTTTCCGAAGAAGATTCTTAAAGATTCAAGTGACAACCAAGTTGAAGGTGTTACACGGTTCCAAGAATTTATATTCCTCGATGTACTAGAGCGATCCCATACTTTATTCTAACGACTTGAAATAAAAATAAGGCCAAGAGCTCCAGTTCATCACGTCACCTACAGAAAACGACGTCACGTACCTAAAGTGGGATCCGAGGTAATGAGGAATCACACACGTCAGGATGACAAACGACGAATTCGGGATTCAAGAAGAGGCCCGAGGTCTGTCAGTCGCACGCGCGTTGCAAGGCAGACGAATTGATTGTAACGGGCGATAAACTTCCCCTTGTCTTCACATGTGGGACGTAATAACATCTCGTTTACACATTATTGTGGGTTTTGTGGCCGCAAATGGCGCAATGATAATGGCAAGGCGACAGTGGCGGTGCGTAATCTTATTTTTCCGTTGTTGCGAAGTGACGAGTGACATGTTCAGGCAGAAATTAAGACAATATGTTATAAAACGTTTTCTCAAGACATTTTCCTTTAAACGTAATACGGTAATCAAAGATGTCCTCGATGATGTAGTGCTTACCCTTTGCACCAATATTCTCCACAATCCCATCTCAGTTTCGAAAAACAGAGCACCTATTATGTTTATCCGGCTTCGGATCGGTCGTCGGTCGTGGTTGATATTGCTAGTAGTTTTTCCAGAGATTGGCAGTGGCGACGAGTTGTAGACAACTCGGAACCCCGGTCCTGCGTACAAGATTATATCCGTGGTAGAAAATTGACGACTCAGGTGGATCTCTGAGGTACGGAAGACCACTATCAGAAGTATAGCATTCGGACTTGTTTTTTTACTTGGTTATTTAACGACGCTGTACCAACTACTAGGTTATTTAGCGTCGATGAGATTGGTGATAGCGAGATGGTATTTGGCGAAATGAGTCCGAGGATTCGTCATAGATTACGTGGCATTCACCTTACGGATGGGGAAAAACTCGGAAAAAAAACCAACCAGGTAATCAGCCCAAGCGGGGATCGAACCCACGCCCGAGCGCAACTTCAGACCGGCAGGCAAGCGCCTTAACCGACTGAGCCACGCCGGTGGCTTTCGGACTTGTTGCCTAGACCACAATTTTTATAGTGCGATGGACGATGGAACGACCTAGTCGAGCAGCATATCGGCACAAAACTCATTCCATAATAGTTGCACAAAAGGTATACTGGGATTCCAGTACATACGAATCTCCCATCCAGCTCATTCTGCCTGTGGTTTTCCGTTGGTTTCCTAAGGCGCTAAGACAAATGTCACAATGAGCTCTAAAAGAAATGGGCCGCAACCTACATCTCCCACCCACACAAATTTCGGCATTTTTCCAAATTGAAGCCTTTTGAATCTGAGCCTTGGATTTCGCATATTATCTTCGGTGCTCTGGGGTGAGTTCACTCGTAGTACAGTGCAAGGGCTCGAGTTTCTTCTCTCCCAAGGACTGCGGCGTCCACACTCCACGCTCGATGTGCAGGTATTAACACCTTCGGCGACCCTGACCTGTTGCTGCTCTGTCATGCTTCTCCACTCTGTGGTAACTATTAGGTTACGTCTATTTTAGGCTTTCCCCTTCAAAATTCCCCAATGTTCCTTTAATCGAAGTGAGACAAGTGGCCTAAAGGCTTGGAGCTCACATAAACACTTTCTCTCAGTCCCAATTTCTCTTGCTAAGGAAGCGTTTTCGGGTGCCTTCTAAATGGTTCTCCTGTTATTAGCAGTTGACATTGATATTGACATGCGACATCCCCTCTCGGTAGTAAATGCCTATGACAATCCCCATCTTATTATGATTAATCGAAATTTAAATACTTTAATTATAAATTACTACTCATGAAATATGAGAAAATGCTACGGTGATAATGGAGTAATGGTGTAATAATAATAATAGCAAAAGAATCCGAAGTTCAAGGCAGGTGTAACAATTACAGGCTCTCGTGGGCAAGGTGCAAATTAACGGGGGGGGGGATGAGGGGATTTCCCCCGTTGGAAAGTTATCTCCCTCTTATAAATTCATATTAGCATCCCTGCCAGGGACAACTTCTATCGCCCTTACAAAATATAATTCTTTTAATACGAGTATGTATGTATGTATGTATGTATGTATGTATGTATGTATGTATGTATGTATGTATGTATGTATGTATGTATGTATGTATGTATGTATGTATGTATGTATGTATGTATGTATGTATGTATGTATGTATGTATGTATGCATGTATGTATGCATGTATGTATGCATGTATGTATGCATGTATGTATGCATGTATGTATGTACGTATGTATGTATGTATGCATTTATTAACACTACAATTGGGTATACACCCGGTGGCAGTGATATATAATATACAATAATACCATTGCAATAATACAATAATTACGACAATAAAAAATTAAATAAACGTAAATTTACTTCTAACTATAAATAAATAGATGCAATAAACCTAGGACTATAAATAAAAAAAAACTATGCTATAATAAACCTACAATAAGCAAAAGTAAACCTAACTTATAAGTACTTCTATTTCACCCAACTATTACTAACTTAAGTAATTACATATCACCTTAATTACATATCAACCTTAATTAATTACACATCAACTTTACTTTATACTTTATACAGTATGAAGTAAGCAAAGAAAATAATATTTCTGTATTATCATCACCGGGAAGCTGACAGCAATCAATAACTTAGGAATTAAACATCTTATCTTAAGCCTGCGTATGGATATAATTATTATTATGATCAGGATGCAAGACAAGCAACTCAGTGCGACCAAGGGTTGAGTCGTAATAATAATAATAATAATAATAATAATAATAATAATAATAATAATAATAATAATAATAATAATAATAATAATAATAATAATTTCATGTATAGTATTCTCTAAGATTCTATCCCTCCCCCCTTCATCAGAAATCTTAATTCGCACACTGCTATTGGGTTTTGCCGAATGCATCCACGGATATACATCACCACATCAATGTCACCAACAACAAGAAACTTGTTATCAAAGATGTACGGTAGATTTGTGAAACTTTCACAACATATGTGTTTTATGATGGTAGAAGATTAACGAAAAAAAATCTAAAAAAAAGTTTAGACCATAAGAAATCATTTCCTCGTCAACTAACGAACAAGACCTGTAATTTAAGATACTAAAAGAGTCAAATTGTTTTTAGATAGAAAAAATGAGAAACTACAGAGCAAAAAGAACATACCTTTGAGTGGTATTACTATTACCAAAGCTACACAACGTTTTTTGACCTATAATTATGTCATAAGAATTGACGTTGTTTAAATAACACTAAAAAAATTCCGGTATGACAGATATTTAAAGGAAAATGAGTTTTTAAAGAGTACCACTCCTGGTTTTGTAGAAAACAAGAATGCAAAGCCTAAAACTTCTTGTGCCCCGACTTGCTTACTAAAAACTGTAATGACAGCACACCTAACACGGGAGCTAAGCTACTGAAAATGGGCTTCTTGTTAGAAGACTCGCTTGTAATTCCTTTAAACAACTTTTATATTTGCCAGATTTTTACGACATAGTCGTCGCTGTAACATTTAAACTGCTAAATGCTCTAGCTATAGTTGGTAATACTGATTTGTTGAATTTAAGTCTAGATGTTATAGCCAGTGATAAATACAGATTGTATGCAAAGTACAGAAAATATATCCTAGTCTACGAACAGGTACCTCCCTTGCTAAAAATATGTAGTAGTAGAAGTGTTATCACATACAAGCTTTCAAATTTATACTTTCTCCAGCTGGTGTAGTTCTTGGAATTATTACCCAAGATGCTGCTTTTATAGTATGTAAAATATTGTAAGGTTTATATCTGTGTGGGTTTTTCACAACGATTTATCATTGTTTATGGCGTTATCTAGTGATTGTATTATACCGATGACAAGGAACAGCTAACTTAATGTATTCTTGGCTGATATCTCAGTCAGCAAAGTGACGGCAGGGGTTAATCCCGACGCGAGACATTTACAACCCACACATCTTATAGGTCTACATTTATTTATACCGACGTGTTTATGTGCAAACTGACTTTGAGGTGTCCCACTTCGTATTCCAAGCGTAGAATAATTGAAATCTAGCAATGTAAGACTGATTTTCTGAAGTTATATGCTTTCTGATTCTCAAGTTATACTTTATTATCCTTTCGGAAGATTGAAATCGATTGAGTGTTCCTTTGTATGCAGCGAAACCTAGTAACTGCTCCAGCAAGTATTGGTACTGCGTAAATGAAATTCTAACTATAAAGATTTAATCTGTATTACAAAATATCATCCTAGCCACAACTTCCGGTACAACCACTATGTTACAACCACTATCTCAATTAATGAATAATATTTCCATATTGGGTTTAATTTTATGTACACTAGTAATAAATATCTTTCAAATATTTTAAGTTAATTTTAAACTAATATCCTTCAAAGCTATAAATAAAGATTAAATCACAGTGCTCTCTACACAGGGTGATTCACGAGGATTTACTGTCACTTACGGAGCTTATTTCCGAAGACATTCTGAGGAAAAAATGTCATACAAACATTTGTCCTTATCTCAATATTTTCAAAGTTACACTAATTTGAAGTTGTTAGTAAAATACTCTTTTTCTTTAGTTTTAAGGGTAAAAAATATTACGAATAGAGAATAAACTATTCAGAAGTGTCATTTATTTAATTGGTTAATGTTCTGAAGCTAAAAATGTGTTGTTAATAGCTTTGTACAGATTTTATTTTTCAATTTTTAACTAAAAATGATATTATTCTTTATTACAAAAATAATTGTTACAAATCATACGACTTTAGGAACTTAATTTTTTTACAGTTTAATTATCCATCCTCATATACAGTCTTAAAGAATTTACAAGAGTGGCGTGATTTGTAACAATTGTTGTGATAAATGCATAAGAAAATGTAATTTTGTGGATAAAAATCGAAAAAAAAAAAAAAAAAAAAACTGTACGAAGCAACTATGGAATTCACAACACATTTTCAGCTTCAGAATATTAGCTAATTAAAGAAATGATACTCCTGAATAGTTCATTCTTTATCTGTAATATTCATTTATCCTTAAAACTCAAGAATAATGGAATTTTATAAACAACTTCAAATTTGCATAATTATGAAAATATTGAGATTTGGACAAATGTTTGTATGACTTTTTTTTGCCCAGAATGCCTTCGGAAATAAGCTCCGTAAGGGACGGAAAATCCATGTGAATCACCCTGTATCTTAACAAATCTTCTAACATGCTAATTTCCTTCTCTTCAAATCTTCGAGACCTTTCTAGTTGACATTAAAACTTGCTTCAGTAATCAGACTGTATCAACGTTTTGTACAATATCTGGTCACTTTAATAGAATCACCTACAATTTTTCAAATACCGACTTTATTTTAATTGTACATTTACTGAAAATTTAAAATGAAATCTATATTATATCCACTACATTTTCAGAACAAATTTTAAACAAATTATATTATTTTCAGAATACAAAATAACAGTTATGCATGATGGGGCACCTTGTCACACTGTTAGCTATTTCTTGCGATCATTCAACCATCTGCGTAAAAACGTAGTAGAGAATTTTTCAATGTTAAATACATATACAAAATGTTAATTTTATAATTCTTTTCAAATATTTTTAATAGTAAATTATTGGCGCTACATTCATTTTAAATGTTGAATGCTTAAGATCAATAAATATCTTCAATCGCTAAAGTAGACTACATTAAGTGATATAAACATTATGGTAGAAAAAAGGACAGGTTACAGTCGTATAAAAAAGTCCTACAAATTGAAACTAATACAGTAGAATTCCTCGTATCCGGCAACTGTGGGACAAAGCCAATACCGGATATCTGATTTTCCCGGATAACTGGAAAATACGTTTATAGGTTATGTAAAGACACACTGTACTCCACAAACACTTTTTTCCTGTTCAAATTTAGTAATTTTCATATAAATAATTGAAAATAAATACTGAATACCGTAATGTACATTCATCAGTTCATAATTATTGTAATACAGTAATAGCCTACATAATAGCGTAAAGAATACTAAAAGTTTTCGTAATTGTGACAATTTTAAATGGCGGTCACGTGAGTCATGTGACATGAAGAGCAGTGTAGCCAACGTTGCAACTATAAAGACTATGAAGTAGCGCTCGATGATTTGAGGGTAAGAACATTTCGCTTGCGTTTCGCGGAATCCATTGTGCAACAGCAGCGCTTAGCGATAATAGCCATGATACTATTCATCACTCGAATTAAATTTTTACGCGCTGTAGGAACACAGAATTTCACACTTTCCTACTTAGATTCATTGAATTGAAAGATATCATCTCTGCGCATTGTTTGCAAGGTCCAAGTGACAGGTACGGATGCTACCCTCGACTCCAGGGACATAACGGTTTTTTTTGTCTATGTTTTCACGCGTGAACAGTGTAAAGAGTAAGCACAAATGCGGCATGTGCGATCTACCTCTAAGAAAACCACTCACATCTTCGCCAGAATGACTATTTTTTTCTAGCCTAGCCAAAAGTGCCGTTGTTTTGGTATTGCCGGTTATTTGAGTGCCGGATACGAGGGATTTTATTGTACTAACAATCAGGCAAATATACTTTGTTGACGGCTACTTGATTCCTTTGGGTTTAAAAACGATTAGACAGATATAGATTACATGTGTTGGTTTAATGTCAGTGGATGTACCGCATACTGAGGAAGAAAAGTATTAAAATTGTTTATAGTACAAAATAATGAACATTGACAATGTTCAAAATATCTTAGAAAGAAGCAGAAGAAGAAACACATTCACAAGAATTGCACAACAGTAGGTCTCCATCATATATATGTAACAGACGTGTGGCATGTGAGTGACAGTATTAACGAATTTAAAGAGCGGACAAAGTTTTAAGTCAGGATTCCAAAACAGAGAGCAACCAGAGAAGCAGATTGCCACAGTGAGGCAAGACGTGACAGACAGAGAATGTAAACTTTCTATCAGAGGTCCTCGGCTCCTAATTATAACCGACTTTTAAAGGAAACTGCTCACAAACTGGTTGCTAATTTAACTTCAACCATATCTCGTTGTCTATTCTGTCTTTCTGATTACACGTTTGGTATACACAGGGTGTTTCAGAAGTAATTGTACACATTTAGATTTATAGATTTTACAGATTTTATTTGATGTGAAATATGACTCGGTTAGAAGAGAAGTTTTATATAACATTCTTATTAAATCTGGTATTCCCAAGAAACTAGTTCGATTAATTAAAATGTATCTCAGTGAAACTTACAGGAGAGTCCGTATAGGCCAGCTTCTGTCTGATGTTTTTCCAATTCACTGCGAATATAAAGCGAGGAGATGCACTATCACCTTTACTTTTTAACTTCGCTCTAGAATATGCCATTAGGAAAGTTCAGGATAACAGAGACGGCTTGGAATTGGATTACATCGGGTTCTTGTCTATGCGGATGACGTGAATATGTTAGGAGAAAATCCACAAACGATTAGGGAAAATACGGAAATTTTACTGTACTTGAAGCAAGTAAAGCGATAGGTTTGGAAGTAAATCCCGAAAAGACAAAATATATGATTATGTCTCGTGACCAGAATATTGTACGAAATGGAAATAGACTATAAAAATTGGAGATTTATCCTTCGAAGAGGTAGAAAAATTCAAATATCTTGGAGCAACAGTAACAAATTAATATAAATGACACTCGCAGAATAAATATGGGAAATGTGTTATTATTCGGTTGAGAAGCTTTTGTCATGTAGTCTACTATAAAAAAAAATGAAAGTTAGAATTTATAAAACAGTTATATTACCGGTTGTTCTGTATGGTTGTGAAACTTGGACTCTCACTTTGAGAGAGGAACAGAGATTAAGGGTGTTTGAGAATAAGGTTCTTAGAAAAATATTTGGGGCTAAGAGGGATGAAGTTACAGGAGAATGGAGAAAGTTACACAACGCAGAACTGTACGCATTGTATTCTTCATCTGACATAATTAGATACATTAAATTCAAACGTTTGAGATGGGCGGGCATGTAGCACGTATGGGCGAATCCAGAAATGCATAATATAGAATGTTAGTTGAGAGGCCGGAGGGAAAAAGATCTTTGGGGAGGCCGAGACGTAGATGGGAAGATAATATTAAAATGGATTTGAGGGAGGTGGGATATGATGATAGAGACTGGATTAATCTTGAACAGGATAGGGACCAATGACGGAGTTATGTGAGGGCGGCAATGAACCTCCGGATTCCATAAAAGCCATTTGTAAGTAAGATTTTAGGAGTGATATGTGAGACATGCGAGTACAAAATGAAAGACTCAATCGTAAGACATTGTTTGTACTATGTGTTCGGGTTAATTCATCAGCGATTTATCCGATATTTTTATGACCTGAACACAGGAACATAATGAAATGTTCATGTTACTTGGCCGAAAATATTTGATTAAATTGCGCCTTTTCTTTCCTAGCATTTGAGCAGACAAATTAGTAAAAAAAAAAAACCGCACAAATAACGAATGAATAACAATCTTTTGATTCGCATTTCAATACACTTTTTAATTCATGACACCCACCCATGTTTAAGTGTAAGAAGAGGCTTTCCATCAGGTCGAGGTGCATGGAAAAATAAACAGTAACAACAATCAACACAAAGGAAAGAATTCTTAAATGCACGTTAAAAGCTACACTGAAAGATATCTCTCTTTAGGAGAGAAGCGAAATTAATTTCTTCACATTCATTGAGAACTTGTTAAGTTTATCGAAGTAAAACTAAGATGAATTGTCAACATGTCTCTTCAGTGCAGTTTTCATCATGGAATCTTTGACTTTGCAGTACTACAGTATTTAGTCTCTACATTAGACATGAACACAACTAACTGCCGCTCTCGCTCGCTATGTTCGTTGCATTTGTCTTTCGAGTCTCGTCTCGTCATTCTCGTGCGATTCGAGTCTCGCTCATCATTCTCGAAATAGCATTTGGTCAGCGTGGAAAGATTTCGTAACTTTGAATAACATACATCATTGAAATAAACAACATTATAAATGTTTAAATGAGACAAAAAGACAAAACAGAATATTATCTTAATTATCAAAATGTTCTGATTCTATTATATGATATTACCTATGGTTATGTAAATAGAAAAAAAATTCTCAAATAAATTTGCGTTTCTAAGAAACATATAACATAACGTTAATATATTTTTACTTGAGATTGCGCACTTGATCTCAAACGTATGAAGAAAAAAAATTCTACCCTTTTAATAAGGACCTAGTAATTAAATAAAGATTGGGGAACGGTATATTATACACTGAAAGATAGAGATAATGTTTCAAATAGGCTACTTGAATGTTTATACATATATCAGTTGCCAAAGTAGATAAAAGTTCAGTCAGGTATAAACAACTATGGCGAAACAAGGCTGCTTGGTGTTCGGGACTTCGGGAGTGGTCAATCTCGGCGTCTCGAAACACTCACAAGCAGTCTTTACGTCAACGACGCGACGTATACAACAATGTCGTGCGGGTTTTCGGCTTTGCGGGCGCTGTTAGTCTTGCTTTCTCGGTCGTTGTTCATCTCTAGTCTACATGGTAAGTAATTATTCACTTTATTTCTTTCCAGTGCAATTGCTCAGTTTTAATGCCATTTACTATCGCCCCTAACTGGTACTCCATCCCCTATTAATTTATTTGGAGAGGCAGTGTTGAGGCAATTCCCTGACTGATGTAGAGGTAGTGTGTGACAGTGTTTTTCCGTCACAGCTCCGAACTGTGACAGCTCCGGAAAATCGCTGTGACAGATGATAGCAATTTTGTCACAGTGTGATTTTTGTATTCGGATGATATTGGCAATTGTGTATGTTTCTCATCACGAGCCAACAGATGTTTATGTTTATCGCTCATACCGGTGCCATGTATCATACAGTAATTCCGTTTTCATTATGGACAGACAAGGTTCGTTTGTGAGCTGCCGATTTCAGTTGTATTAGCGACTTGTAAAAAATGACAATTACTGTAACCACCCGATAAACTTTGAAAACGTGTGCGGCATTCTTACGTCTAGCTTTTCCCCGTAGTGTCCAAAACTAGAAATATTCCAGTTAAAGCGGGGCACTGTTCTGATTTCAAGGACTTGGACAACAATAGTGACGCGATAACGAAAATATTTTACATGCCGCTGGTCCATAATGAAAACGAGATTACTGTATCAACAATACTGATTAGCGCGGAGAGTATAACAAACACGCTCTGAGCTATGTTATCTCGATGTGTGGGCGCGTATATTCGCCCAACAATGTTTACGAATGACTGGGAGAATAATTCGTGGAAGAATATAGCGAGTGCATTGTAGCTTGAGTATCAGTGAGTTGCCGATGTTAACCTTTTGAGTGAGACGAAAATAATTGGGTCTCAGTTATGTTGTCCTTCAAGCTAATCTTCTGATTTGAAGTTGTCTGGAGCTGTCTCGTATACGTACCGGTACATCAGCTGCCATCGCTATGAGTCATATGTCGGAGATGGCGATTTCTCGGAGCTATGCTTTGGAACTATAGTCACAGTCGGAACCAGCGACAAACCTATCACAGCGACAAAATCACAGGTCTGCAGATCACACTCCACCGCTAGACTGATGTCGAAATTGTGTAGTGGTACCATCATGCATAAACAATAGGCTATATCAGGTAGGGAGAGATACTGTTTGATACTGTTCCTTTACGCTAAAACTCTAAACAACGCATTATCATAAACATTATATTACAAGTGAATTAGGGATTGCAGAAACAGCATATGTCACTATTTGTGGCGAAATGAGTTTATTCGAGTTTCATGAACTGCTGATATAGGGCTATCATTCCATGCAGAAACCACATATGTCAGTATAGCCGTCTCACATTTGGAGACCTGTGAAATCCTGGAAGCGCACAGAAACAACTCATGTCAAAGACATGTGCCGACACATTGGTTCTGATTCCAGACGGCAGACATCTACGACACAAGGATACAAAAATTGATTCCATGACAAATGTCTCAAATCTGGTGGTGAATACGTTGAAAAATAACTCAACATTTGCTATATCTATTCCAATAAAACTTTCCATGCAATTTTGTTCTCTTTCTGCAAACAGCTTCAGGGAAACTTATTTTTACGGCCTTCGTAATTGCGCTCGAGTGGCCAAAATTTGTGTAAGCACTTCTTTTGACATTAGTAAAATGATGGAAAAAAAAAATATTAACTTTTTTATCTGCCCCCATGAGAATGTTTGCTTGTAAGTACAAAGGAAAATAATATATTTACCTTCTTCATTGGCATATTCAGACAAAATCGTGCCAATTCAGAGAGAAGCTTGACGATATACGCAAACTAATGTGTTTTACATGCCACATGAACATCAAGAATTTTACAATAATATTCTTCAGTGGCCTATTGTGGAAAAATAAGTTTATTTATATGCCGAACTTATGTATTAAGTACACAGTAGGCCTATGCATATATTATATCCCTAATTTGACAAATAAACTTTAGTTGAACTGAAATTATTAAAAAACTTACAATTTTGATTCCTTGCAGAAACAGCATATGTCAAGCTAAGATATATTCATTTATTTCATTAACAATTCATTAGCTTCAATAAATTTGGTATAAAACGACACATCTATTAAGCTTCTGTCTGAAGAAGCCAGTACTATAACCAATGATGTAGTCTACCACCAGTAATACCGTTTTTTGTGTCTACTGAAAAATTTAGCTTCCATGACACGTGCTGTTTCTGCAATCCTCGATTCAAGTAGTCTTATCCAGATCTACTACACCTACAAAACTTTTAAACTTTTGAAACATCCTGTTTAAGTGTAGGGCAAGTCTTTTTGATTAGTTAACCTATTCTGCTTGTTGTCAGGTTGACGGCTTCATGCGAGGGACCACGCCACTGACTAACTGCAAACTTGTGCTGCTAATGGTATGTAAGAAGGGGGGACCTTCCCCATCCATAGTGCTCTCAATCTCAATTCAGACAGCTTCCATTACCGCGTTATGTACAAGACATTTCATCTGTCTTCCTTTTATTTCTTTGCAAAACCTTGTGATCAACAATTCCCTCCCCGACATCTCTGCTACTAAGAGACAATGTCAAGGGGAAATCCAGGAAATAGGCTTGTAACAGATTGCTCTAACTACAAATTAAGTTGTAACAAGATCGTTATGTTAGCAGCTGAGCACAACCACTAATTCGTTATGCTTGGTCATTAAACCTCGTGTCATAATGCAACGGCACAGGAATTGTCCTTAACGCCTAGCGAGGGGCAACAATAAATCATTTCATGTGATTAAACATTTAAATACGCAGTGCAATGCTAGTCAGCAAAAGGAGTCTTAAACAGACAAGCTGGTTTACCTTAAACTTGACAAGTTGAGCCGAAGATACGAGAAACATTTCTGTAATCTCTTAAGCTACGAGAAGGCATCAGATCTATGTTGAAGTCTTCGAGAGAAAAAGAAGGAAGCCTTGCCCAGCTATATATAAGACGGTAAACATTTTGTAGGTGCAGAATGGTACAATGCAAGAACTTGTAAGTTAATAATTATCCCGGAAAAGCGATCTAATCCACGTTAAATTATTCCAATGTAATCAGAAAAATAATTATTATTTTATTACAATTGAATCACAATTTTGTAACAAAAATCTATGCCTTTAATTCAAAACATCACAAGAAACATTTCATGAAAATAAATTCTGCTGAATTGAAGACCTCTCCGGAATAAGGTGTAACCAACAAATCGCGGGCTCAGATTGACAAGGTTCTATCTGACATTTTTAGCAAAATTGAGATTTTTGTTGCATTGAATTCTGCTACTTCACAGCTATTTACCATATAAATTATATGTTGATATCTCAATTATTGTTCGTGATAAAGTTAGTTTGAAAAGGTTCTTATCCGCATTGATTTTATTAACAACCAAACTTTTAAAATGCTCTCCTGTAAAATTTACTAAACATTAGATAGAACCTTGTCATTCTGAACCCTCGAAATGTATAATACACGTTTCAGGAGAGAGGAAAACAATTTCAGGGCATATTTCGTTAGGCTTATACTCGTATTTACTAGTAGCACCAAATGATTCCTCGAAAGTTACCACAGTTAGTCTTGTCCCCCTTCTTAAAAAGAAGTACAATTATGGACTCCTTCCATTGATCTGGTACAATTTCCATTTAACGATTAGGGAAAACAGGGGAATTTTACTTGAAGCAAGTAAAGCGATATGTTTGGAAGTAAATCCCGAAAGTAGCCTATATGATTATGTCTCGTGACCAGAATATTGTACGAAATGGAAACATAAGATTTGGAGATTTATTCTTTGAAGAGGTGGAAAATTCAAATATCTTGGAGCAACAGTAACAAATATAAATGACACGCGGGAGGAAATTAAACGCAGAATAAATATGGGAAATGCGTGTTATTATTCGGTTGAGAAGCTTTTGTAATGTAGTCTGTTGTCAAAAAATCTGAAAGTTAGAATTTATAAAACAGTTATATTACCGCTTGTTATGTATGGTTGTGAAACTGGGACTCTCACTCTGAGAGAGGAACAGAGATTAAGGGTGTTTGAGAATATTTGGAGCTAAGGAAAATATTTGGTGCTAAGAGGGATGAAGTTACAGGAGAATGGAGAAAGTTACACAACGCATTGTATTCTTCAGCCGACATAATTAGGAACATTAAATCCAGACGTTTGAGATGGGCAAGGCATGTAGCACATATGGGTGAATCCAGAAATGCATATAGAGTGCTAGTTGGGAGGCCCGAGAGAGAAAAACCTTTGGGGAGGTCGAGACGTAGATGGAAGGATAATATTAAAATGGATTAGAGCGAGGTGGGATATGATGGTAGAGACTGGATTAATCTTGCTCGGGATAGGAAACGATGGCGGGCTTATGTGAGGGCGGCAATGAATCTCCGGGTTCCTTAAAAGCCTAAGTAAATAAGTAAGCAATGTAAAACAATCTTTGTAAATCTTACAAGATAGTAGGCACATCTCTTCTTGAAAAATATCAGCTTTCCGCTGAGTAGGTTGATCGGAAACTGGCCGAACTGTGTTCCCGGCGTAATCAAAGTTGGCAGCCGCGAGTTATACTATCTGATAACCGGTTTCATACGCAGTTGAGTTGGGCATGGTGCTAGTTTGATGTGCTTGTTGCCCCGCTAGAAGTTCGCCGTATAATATTTATTTATAGTGGTTATTTAACGAAGTTGTATCAATGACTAAGTTTTTTAGTATCGATATAATTGGTGATAGCGAGATGGAATTTGCGAGATGAGGTCGAGGATTTGCCACAGATTACCTGACATTAGCTTCACAATTGGAGAAAACCTCGGAAAATACCGAGCGCGCATCAACGTAGCTCCGTTCGGCAGGAATGCATACCTGCCGCCTGAGCTACGCTTGTCGTTATGTGTAATGTTGTGTAACATTACGTAATGGTGAGAATTCGATATAGATTAGAACAAAGAATATTCATTTATGATAGTTACATGAAAAAAATTATAATCCTACAAGAGGAAATTTCGGGATACACATTCCATCTTCAGAAACAATTTTTAGGTCTGTGAGAAAGTGCGAACACATGGTACTCTTTATACACTAAAAGTAAACAAGGCATAGGCCCAATCCTGTTTTAACAGAGGGAAACCTTGACGACATAGTCCAAGAGTATCGATTAGAAAATTAATTCCACGCAGTTTATCATAATCTTTTCAACAGAACTGACGCAATTAAGCATGCTTAAGAGGAAAGCACACTTCTATCGTCAGGTGTAATGGTGGGTACCGCTTGATTATTTCTAGCGAGTGATTAAAGTAAGTTGTCAGTAAAGTGAGTTATTAAAATTATAATTAACATCATAGGGAAGCTTTGCCGGCGTCAAAACGCTACCGGATCAACCTGACGTGGTGGTCGCCTGTTAACTCACTAAGATATTCATAGGATTCGTAGTATTCCACCGAAATGAATTTGAATGTGTCAACAAATTCATTTCCTCGCTTTCTTCACTAAAAGGCCTGTACTAGTTTCCATATTTTTTGCTGGGCATAATAAATAAATGAATGAACTAACGAATAAATCGTTATATAAATGAACGAACAAATAAAATGAAGTAACGAAGAAATGAATGAAGAAAGAAGCGAACGAACAAACAAACAAACGAAATGAACAAACGAATAAATGAGTGAACGAATGAACAAATGAACGAACAAATAAATCCGAATATATGAACGAACAAAACCCGAATAAACAAACGAACGAATAAAAAACAAAACAACGAACAAATAAGTAAATAAGAAATAAGTGAATAAGTAAATAGATAAATAAATAAAGAAGCAAACAAACAGGCTAAACAGGATAAATAAATAGATAAATAAATAAACTAATTAATTAAAATTAAAATAAATTAAAATTAAATAAAATAAATAAAAATAAATAGAACAAAAATAAAACAAAATTAAATTAAATTAAATTTAAATTCAAAATAAAATAAAATTAAATTAAATTAAAAATGAAATGAAATTAAATTAAATTTAAAATTAAATTTAAAATAAATATAAAAATAAAATAAAGCTAGACTAAACTAAATAAAATAAAATAAAATGAAATAAATAAATAAATAAATAATAAATAAATAAAATAAATAAAAAATGCACGTTTTCATTATAAAGATCTCACTATATTTAAGTATGAAATAAAGAAAGATTATAATCCATTGTACGGTACTATTAGACGTACAGTACCTATTTGTGGAAGATGAAAAATGCGTAGCGTTTATGAAATTTAAATTATTACTTGAGCTATATTTAAGGTTCATCTATCGATCAGAATAAACGGTAATATATCAGTTACTAAAGTTAGACTCTGAATCTTGGCTACTATGAGAAGATAAAATTTAAACGTTTTTAATAACAATTAAGTAGTAGAAATTCTCTGTAAAATTCTTCGAAAACTCTTCCATCTTAAAAGTTTCCTGAGAGAGGGAGAGGGAGAGGGAGTGGGAGAGGGAGGGGGAGAGGGGGAGGGGAGGAGAGGGGGAGGGGAGGAGAGGGGGAGGGGAGGAGAGGGGGGGGAGGAGAGGGGGAGGGAGAGAGAGAGATATTCCGATGTAGGTATCTATTTAAAAAAAATTACTTCAAAAACCAAGCCATGAACGAGAAAACCGTATGTTTAGAAAATAATGGTAACTTCAAACTCTAGAACTCAATAAGGAAATTATATGAAAATACATGCTTATTGCCTACCTAAGAACAAGTCCCCACCTGTTCTACGGAGCCCACTGATGTAGACACATGATGTTACGCTATGAAATATGTGCCAAGCCGTAGAACGTTTATACAGTGTGGACGCACTTACTTGTATCCGTACTCCAGGTTGTCGCCACAGCCGCCCCAGATCCAGTCCCGGTGCAAGTCCCGCGGTCTCCCGGTGCGGGAACACCCGCAGGAGCTCAGTTGACCGTCCCGGCACGCCCGTGAGATGGCGTGCACCACGCCCGCGGCCCCGATGGCGTGCGCGAAGGCCGCTTCCCGACTGGCTGAAACACATACGTGACGTCACTAACCTTAACCATGTACAGAGTGATTCAAAATACAAACATTATTATTATTATTATTATTATTATTATTATTATTATTATTATTACGTCATATTACTCTTAACATTTCTCTAACAATAACAAAATTCCACAATTTCATGGGCTGATTTCAATTATGTTACAATTTGTTATCGTGCATATATATAGCCTATATATAAACCTATTGTTTATACAATATTATACAGACACGATCAAGCCAAGGTCGTACACAAGGTAGTGGAAGGCTTTATCTCTTCATTAAAAAGTGATTTGAGGAAATTCCTATGGTTGCGTGTCATGAGTTGCCGTAAATATATAAATTAGAGTAATGTAATCAATTCATTTATTCATAGTTTTCTGCTGAAGCGCAGGTCATTCACTGCAAACCGGCATTCTACAACCTTTTCTCTTTTCCGCCTTCCTCTTAATCTAAAGATATCAGACATCCCGGTTTCCCGGGGACAATCCCATATTTCCCTCCCCCCCAAACAAAATTCGTCCCCGTAATATCCCCGAATTTAATAATGTGTCCCCCGATATCCCCGGATTTTAAGTGTTAATTATTATAATTTGATGAAAATACTGTTTAATATCAGTGTGCCTTTGATATTCATTCATGCCTGTGGAATGTATATTGGTGAGATGTCCTCCAGAAAAAAAAAAACTGAAGAGACATTTCATTATTTTTCTTCTAATGTAGATGTACAGTAGTGGCAAAAAAAAAAAACCGGACCGACCCTTGTAGCTGATTTCAGAGCCTTGTTCACTCAGAGCACGATAGACTGGTAACTAAGACTTTCGTGGTTCGAATCCTGCCTGGGAAGGAAACTTTTTTTGTTCCTTATTCAAATTTATTCCCAATACTTTTCGATTGCTGGTAAAATTCATGTTCTGGGAATAATCGCTGCCGAAAGTTTCACAACAATTCTGCTTCAATTGGTTGAGGGAAAACCCCGGAAAATACCCCAACCAGGTAACTTGCCCCAACCAGGATTAGAGACCGGGATCGCTCGTTTCACGGTCATACGCTCTAACCGTTACTTCATATCGGTGGACTATCCATATTACCTTAATGTTGTTTACCTATCACATAACATCTTCTCTGCCCCGAACTTTTCTTCCTTCATCATTCCGTCCAGTGCATCCTTCAGTAGGCAGTTTCTTCTTGTTAGTAAACCAGCCAATTTATTTTTCTCTTCTTAATCAGTTTCAACATTATTCTTTATTCAGCCACACTTTCTAGCACAGCCGTGAAATATGTTACTATTCACCGATGTATGCAATGGAGGGAGAAAGGAACTTGCCAACCTACCCCGTTATCTCCTGGCTTAGTTGCCTCATGAGTGATGCCTTATTGGTGTCATTTATGAGGTTTAGACATGTCTTCGGACAGATGACTAAACAACAACAATACGTAAAACAGCATGCTTCCTTCTGTAAATAACCATTACGGGTCTTCTTGAGGATCACTGAATAATTATTCCAAAGTAGGAAAAAATGACGCTAAATAAACTCTTCCAAGGATGTTACGTACACAGAGTAAACCTAAGTAATGTCATTAATTTCAGGGGGTTATTCTTAGAGTTATTTTAAACAAAAAACTTTAATACAATTTTCCCCGTTTTTGCTTCCTTTTCGAGATAAAAATTGTTTTATATGAAACATTTCATAGCGTGTTCTGGAAAAGACATTGATTTAATTCCCAATATGCTTAGTCAATTCAAGAGAGCAGTGTAGTATGATAGTAAATGAGTTTTAGTCCTTCAAATGTACAGCTGTCAAAAGAAAAACTGGCCGCTCTCCTGAAACAAAGTTCCCTTCGGGTATCTTCGCTACAATTCGGAGACAGGCGATGTTACATGTTGCTGTACCACGTTGCCTGATATCTACTGTGTTATTCGATAGCGTAATGGTAGCGTTCAGGCCTATTATTCTTGAGGTCCTGCGTTCGACTACAACCTCGTGCTTTTTATGTTCTTTTTTGTTCTGTTTTTGAGAGAGACAAACTATACATAATGGCTCCTTTTTCTTTTACGATTATTTTAGTAATTAACATCAGGTTCATTAATATATTATGCCATGACTTTATCATTATGATATTGTGGCTGCAAATGGAAAGAAAAAAGATTTTATTCTGAAAAAAAATGTCTTTCGTGGCATAAAGAAAACAAATTTACTGGCGTCGGCCTTAAAACATTCAAACAATTAAGCGTTCAAAAAACAAAACAAAAAGCCACAATTCAATATTTAGTCTATCTTCCTCTTATCTCGATCATCTTACAGTCGAGTGGGCATGGAATTGATTAGTCTTTGCAAATAGCGACTGTTCTTAGACACGATATTCCAGGCATTCTGAACATACATACATAAGTGTTCTGTCCATGGGCAGGTCTTTCATTGCAAACCCAGCAATCTCCAATCTTTCCTATTTTCTGCTTCCCTCTTAGTCTCCGCATATGATCCACATATCCTAATGTCGTCTATTACTCTTTTCAACTAGAGACCAAACCAATTCCTTTTTCTCTCTCTAATCAGTTTCAGCATCATTCTTTCTTCACTCACTTTTTCAAACATAATTTTATTTCTTATTCTGTCTATCTACTTCACACGCACCGTTCTTCTCCACATCCACATTTCAAATGTTTCAATTCGTTTCTCTTCATTTCGTCGTAATGTCCATGTTCCTTCCCCATACAATGCCACACTCCACACAAAGCACTTGACTAGTCTCTTCCTTAGTTCTTTTTCCAGAGGTCCGCAGAAGATCCTTCTTCTTCTATTAAAAGCTTCCTTTGTTCATGTTTGCAGTTTTTCTTGGGAAGGATAGGCCTAAATGCGGTAACATCCCGTTGGTTTCCGCACACCACTATCTCTTTCGCATCTTATTAAATTCCAGGGGGCCCAAGCATGGAGGTGAGGAGAGTGGATTTGACTAATTGGGCCCTCCGGACTTCACCGGAAGTCACGGCAAGGGTTAAATATTAATTCTATCAGGATGTTTGACCCGATCAGAGACCGGAAAATCTCAATTAGCCTTTGCCCCCCGCATCCTGGACTAGCTTCTACGAATCATCAGAAAATCTTAGAGTGTGATTGGGCCAATTTTTCCGAAAATGTTTCCACTCTTTTGCCCTCGTAGCTCAGCGGACGAACGTCGGAATTTAGATGTCAACGTCTCAGGTTCAATTCCTCGTTACTCCTTTTCATTTTATTGTGGTTCAAGATAGTATAATGTAATAATACAAAAAGAAAAACTAATACCAGTATTATGCAACTGGATTTTTCCAAACCTAATATTAAATTTATGTTATTTATATCGCTAAAGAACGTTTACAATATAAATAACTTGAATATTATTTATACAGTATCACTAAAGAACGATAACAGAATATAAATGATAAATATCGGTTTGTTTAATTAATATAAGATATTATATAATACGTATTTAATTATCTAAATAAAATAACTTATTTTACAAGCGTTATTTGTGTTATAATAATTACTTACATAAAATACAGATTATTTATATTGCGAAAGAACAATAAAAATATAAATAACTTGAATATTATTTTATAATGCTAATGAAGGAAAACAGAATATAAATCATAACTTGAATATTATTTATATCGCTAAATAACGATAACAATATAAAAAACGTGAATATTATTCACATCGGAATTGCACAGATTTATTACAGATGTATTTAAGAAATTTTAGAAGAATAGTAATTAGTAACAGTGTCCTATTTACTCTTCTTGGAGCCAAATTTGTAACTTTTAAAAGTGTGGTTACTATGTTGAAGTGTATGTGTTGCAACGGATGCTTGATTTGTTATGTATGTGAGTCAGTTATGGGATGCTTGATGTCGTCGCAATGTCGTAATTATAGCTTGATTGTGTTTGTGTGACTATTGTGTATTAATTTATGATGTATGGTACGGAAAGCTGCATATTTGTGTTGTAGAAGTGTTACGTATGTGTTGTTAATATTTTTGTATGTTTCAAATTGATAACTAATATTTGTTTTGCAATCGCAATGCCTAATTTACGGATTGTTTATGTTTTGTTTACATCGCGTAAGCTAATTTAATTTTCTTTTCCATTTCTCTTTATGCTTATCTTTTTTTATGTATAAAACTATAGCCCTAACATACATATGTAAAATAGGGCTAACCCACATTGGATATTATTCATATCGTTATAAAACGATAACAGAATACAAATGATGACTTGAATTTTATTCATATCTCTAAAGAACGATAACAAAATATAAATAACGTGGTATCCATAAAGAACGATAAGTGGATATAAATGATAATTTGAATAGCATTTACATCGCTAAAGAACGATTAAAAAATAAAATGAAAACTTGAAGAAGGGCCGAAACCACAACCTTTGATACATTAAACAAGCACTCTACCGCTGGTCTACGAGGCGCAGATATGGAACACTTTCATAGTTCCGGAACTGCTTGTACAAGCAAATGCGTCGTGTAACATCGCCGCGACCCGAAGTGGACTTTGAAAATATTCGCTATTCACGAGTGCGGGCACTTTTTTTTTTTTGACAACTGTACAGAAATTTGATCCGAACAAATGTAACATTATAAAATTCCTTTGCATAACGAAAAGTTACGTTTGTTTGGATCAAATTTCTGCACATTTAAAATTGTATCAATCATTTGTTATCATAATACACAGCTCTCTTAAATTAACTGAGCATATTGGGAAGAACGGGTGAAGAAAGAATGATGCTGAAACTGATCAGAAAGAGAAAAAGGAATTGGTTGGGTCACTGGCTGAAAAGAACTTGCCTTCTGAAGGATCCACTGGACGGAATGGTGAACGGGAGATGAGTTCGAGGCAGAAGAAGCTATCAGATGATAGACGACATTAAAATATGTGGATCATATGCGGAGACTAACAGGCAAACATTATGATGGGAGCAGATAAAAAAGTTAAATTTTTTTCTTCCACGATGTTAATGTCAAAACAAGTGCTTATACAAATTTTGGTCACTCGACTGCGATTACCGTGTGGACGTTTATGGAAAAAAAGCACAATTGCATGAAAAGATTTATTGAAAGAGATACAGCAATTGTTGCGATATTTGTCAACGTATCCCCCACTGGAATTGAGACATTTGTCATACCATGGAATCAATTTTTGTATCCTTGTGTCGTAGAAGTCAGCCACCTGAGATCAGAACCAGCGTTTGACAGCTGTCTGCACCTCTCTATCGATTCCATGATATGACAATTGCCTCAATTTCGATGGAGAATATGTTGAAAAATAGCTCAACAATTACTGTGTCTGTTCAAATAAATTTTTCCAGTGAAATTGTGTTTTCTTTCTGTTAACAACCCCTAGAGAACTTATGTTTTACGGCCCTCGTATTTGCGGTCGAGTGGCTAAAATTTGTATAAGCACTTCTTTTGACATTATTAACATGGTGAAAGAAAAAAAATTAACTTCTTTATCTGCCCCCATCAGAATGTTTGCTTGTAAGAGGAAAGCAGAAAATACGAAAGATTGGAGAATGCTTGGTTTGCAGTGAAAGACCTGCCCATGAGGAGAACACTTATGTATGTATGTATGTATTTATTTTATTTTAGTTGGTTATTTAACGACGCTGTATCAACTACTAGGTTATTTAGCGTCGATGAGATTGGTGATAGCGAGATGATATTTGGCGAGATGAGGCCGAGGATTCGCCATAGATTACCTTGCATTCACATTACGGTTGGGGAAAACCTCGGAAAAAACCCAACCAGATAATCAGCCCAAGCGGGGATCGAACCCGCGCCCGGACGCAACATCAGATCGGCAGGCAAGCGCCTTAACCGACTGAGCCACGCCGGTGGCACTGTATGTATGTATGTATGTATGTATGTATGTATGTATGTATGTATGTATGTATGTATGTATGTATGTATGTACTGGGAATTAAATCAATGGCTTTCTCAAAACACGCTATGAAATGTTTCATATAAAACGATTTATATCTCGAAAAGAAAGCAAAAACGAGGAAAATTGTATTAGAAGTTTTTGTTTGAAATATCCCATAGAATAAAACCCCTGAAATTAATGACATAATTTACGGATCATTCTTTTCACTTCCACACTTCATGACAAAAAAATTTGAAGCTAATAACATTTCAACTTTGTGCTATAGAATATTAATCACTATTAACCGGAAAAACTGTAAAGAAAACCACAAGAAAACTGGGCCATGAAATAATATCTGATCTTCTGGACACAAAAGTGCGCGTTACGTAAAGAGTCCAGCGCGTTCGGCTACAGATTTTAAATTCCTATTCTTGCACATATGTACATTTTCTTCGCTGCGTGGAATGCTTGACAAATACTTGTTAGTATGTTTGCTTGGACGCATTGCGAGGGCGTGGTGAGGAATGCGGTGTTTGGACAGCAAGAGCAACGCACGAAGAGCGGGCCCTGCACGTAATCGCCCAATACACAAACAAACGGTAACAAAATCTCATCACGTATAATTGTGGACTCTTGTGTCAAAAGACGCTGCATCCGTGGTGGTAAAATAAGTCTGTGTGCCAGGAGGTGACAATAACTGTGTGTCAAATATCGAATGTTTATATTTAGTCACATTTCATTTATAATCGTTACGCCACGCTGACCGCATAACTAGAGACTTCCTGTAGAGTTGACAGTTTACTGTCAATGTCTGAACTCTCAAACTTAATAATAATAATAATAATAATAATAATAATAATAATAATAATAATAATAATAATAATAATAAGTATTTATTGCCAGAAAAATATAATACAAAGAAATTGTAAATTTCTAACACTCCCCTAAAAGAGAGTGTTCTCGTGCTCAGGGGAGGATTCGATAAATAATAAATTTACAAGCATAAATTACAATAAAATAACATCTAAAAATTAATAATTGCTCTCATAACTAGACAGCAGAAAAAAGTCAAATAAAAAAATAATATTTACGGTTTACAAGTACTGTACGCATAGACTATGGCATGAGATGTGCACGCTTCCCAAGTAGGTAGCTACAACACGGTACCGTCCGCAGAGAGCACCACGCGAACACCGAAAACAACTGCCACTCTGCGTTCTAAGTCAGTCCTCGTCCGTATGTGAACAGAGAACACTGAGATACGTAAACATATTATTCATTTGTGTTCGGTGAAGTGATCATAATGCCGAAGACAGATGTTAAAAAACACAGGGTGTATTCTTTAATACAGGAATATGGTGTCCACATTTTTAGTAGTGATACTGGTGAAACAATTAAGTGTCGGTTATGTATGTGTGCATTAAAAATATAACAAAACAATCGATAGAACATCACTGTAATGCAGCGAAACACATGAAAAATATTGCTCTATGTTAGAAGAAAATAAGGGTTCAAGTTCAAATTCCGCCTCAAATATGAAATATGACTTTTGCCAGGATTTGTGTCGAATGATGATAAGTTACAATATTCCGTTCAAAACGTTGGATTTATAGTAAAGTACACACAATATGCCATTATAATAGTTATATATCAACGTACAACCATTATTCAGTGATTATTCCGTGTGTCAATTTACATTTCCTCTGGCCTGTACCGGCACGCGCCTCTAGTGTACCTAATGTGCTTACGTGAACAACAACCCTCTGACGAGACAAATTAGTCGCGTTGTAGTTACCTTCACATACGAATGACTTTTTTCCGCTGTCTACTGATAACAAATTGCTTACATACATTTTTAAATTTCAAACTGTTGACGGTAAATAGATGTGGGTATTTCTTTATTAATCTGTTATAAATTCTAGGCTCGATATTAGTACTATGGTTGAAAGCAGTGCTCGTTAAATACTTGAGTCCATACAAACGTAATGTATGCATGCCTTTGGTTTTGTGTTTGTGAGTATATGATCTGAAATATGTGCGATTTTTATGTATAAAATTTAAGGAGAGTGATAGGTGAAATTTCTATTTTCTATATTTTTCAAGCTACGTCCTTGATTTTTTGTACACATAATCACGGTGTGATAGCTAATGATGTGATGAAGTTTCATCTCTGTGAATCAATTAGTTTCTGAGTTATTAACAAAAATATTTTGAAAAAATGTGCATATTTCAAAATGAAATGTGTCGCTCAATTTTTCAGTAAAGTTCTTTGAATTTTTTTGCAAGACCAGTGGCATATCTAAATCAACATCAGGCACTAATTTTCCTATATCTTTACTACAAAAAGGAGAGAAAAATTGTATAATCACTGCATACCTAAAAATAGAAATTTTCCATTGCTACTATAAATATTCCATTTTTTATTTCAAAAAGTATTCATTTAATCACAAAACCCATGCGCTATTTTGTTAGCCACAGTTTATAGGATATGCAGTAAAAATTTCATGTTTCTACCATTAAAATTATAAGAGTCTTTACACTTCGAACCTGACGAAATGTGCTGAAAAAAGTGTGAGAAAACAGCTCTACCTCATCGCCTCATCGGATTCTGTATCAGCTGCTTGGTTTAAAACATATGTCGTACGGCATTCACATTGAAAACAGAGGAATTCTGAGGTTATGTCTATTATCCGCTTCATGCGATTCGTCCGAGGAATGCGATACGATGTAGTGAACGCCTACCTTAACAGTTGACTGTCAATATCCTACCTCAGACAGTCTGAGAAGAGAGGTGAGGGCTATAAAGAAATGCACAGAGGCAGGAGATCAAGTAAATAGTGTTTTAATTCGGTTATTTCACGAGACGCTGTATCAACAGTGAACTTACAGTATTTGTGCAACTGGTAATAAGACCTCATATTCGTCATGGGTTGTCTGATACTCTCTTTACAATTATGAAAATGTAGAAAAAATCCAAACAGATAATGAACCCAAACGGAAATCGAACCCACACACGAGCGCATTTCATTATTCATGAGCTAGTCCTATGTAGCCTACCCAGATAATAGTTAGGCCTACTATGGAAAACTTGGTTTGTCTCTTCTTTTGGAGAGCTGGATCAGGAACACTTAGACATGCTTTGTCCAATTGTGCGTCTTATATACCTATGCGATTATTGTCCACGTCCTTCAGGTGGTCTGGATGGCATTCGTGAACCCCACACTGACAAGTGGGTTATCCTACTTCAGTCCCTGACAGAGCCAGATTCCATCCAAAGACGATAGCCTGATAAGCTCAAGGCGCCCGGAGAACCAAACTCTTCCTGAACCAGCATCGTGAAACCGACGCTGACAGGTAGGTCATCCTGCCTCAGTCTCTAATAGGACCAGGTCCCATCCTCATAAGAGTAGCCTGATAGACCCAGGGACCCGGAGGCCCAAGCCTCACACTACCCGCATTACCACAAAACTTCATCCCAATCTATTTTACTATTGCAGATGATAGATGAAATGAGGGGAAGGCTGAGAATATTAATGCAAAATTATAGATAGAAATGGTAGTATTCCGAGAAAAGCCTCTGCAACGTAATTGTTCACAACGACCTGGCCGGGGATCGAACCCAGGCCACCTGGTTGGAAGACCAGCGCACTAGTACTTGAACCACAGACGCGGCCTACGGAAAACTTACGTTGTATCTTAAAATACTTCGACGAATCGGTGAGGTTTTTACGGTAAGATGGGCTTATGAGCTTATGTATGAAAAATTATAAAAAAAAAAATTCTTCCACGAAGAATGCTCTCTGAAGACAGCTTGAGCCGGCCTGGTGATTGATAGCATACTTGCAGCTGTAGTCAAAACATAAGACAGGCGACAATGTCTGTCTTCGCCGCAAGTAAGCCACCCATCATCTCGGCCGATCAGGCTGCTGTGCAACGTGCGTCTTTCGTGAAACATCCTTCCTTCATTCTCATCAAGTCATTATAGTCTTCCTGTTATTCTAACACAAACTTCAAAGCATTCCTTTCAGAATTACAGATCAGAGACGAGTACAGCGGTGTTGATTCAAAATTCCCTCCAGAGTGACGATGAAATGGGTCAAAATAGCCCAGTCCTGAAAGTAGCTGATATAATAATAATAATAATAATAATAATAATAATAATAATAATTATAATAATAATAATAATAATAATAATAATTATTATTATTATTATTATTATTATTATTATTAAATTTAATTACTGAAGTTAGAAATTCAAAGAGAGACGATTTACTGTAGGTATAAAAATGCTAATCTCATTACGTCCTCCGCTACAAAATTCAAGGAGAGACTTCGATTTACTGTAGGTAGATATAAAAGTGCTAATCTCATTACGTCCTCCGCTACAAAATTCAAGGAGAGACTTCGATTTACTGTGGGTAGATATAAAAGTGCTAATCTCATTACGTCCTCCGCTACAATATTCAAGGAGAGACTTCGATTTACTGTGGGTAGATATAAAAGTGCTAATCTTATTACTTCCTCCGCTACAAAATTCAAGGAGAGACTTCGATTTACTGTAGGTAAGTCTAAAAGTGCTAATCTCATCACGTCCACCGCTACAAAATTCAAGGAGAGATTTCGATTTACTGTAGGTAGGTCTAAAAGTGCTAATCTCATTACGTCCTCCGCTACAAACTTCAAGGAGAGACTTCGATTTACTGTAGGTAGGTATAAAAATGCTAATCTCATTACGTCCTCCGCTACAAAATTCAAGGAGTAACTTCGATTTACTGTAGGTAAGTCTAAAAATGCTAATCTCATTACGTCCTCCGCTACAAAATTCAAGGAGAGACTTCGATTTACTGTAGGTAGGTCTAAATTGCTAATCTCATTACGTCCTCCGCTACAAAATTCAAGGAGAGACTTGGATTTACTGTAGGTAGGTCTAAAAATGCTAATCCAATTACGTCCTCCGCTACAAAATTCAAGGAGAGACTTCGATTTACTGTAGGTAGGTATAAAAACGCTAATCTCATTACGTCCTCCGCTACGAAATTCAAGGAGAGACTTCGATTTACTGTAGGTAGGTATAAAAATGCTAATCTCATTACTTCCTCCGCTACAAAATTCAAGGAGAGACATCGATTTACTGTAGGTAGGTCTAAAAATGCTAATCTCATTACGTCCTCCGCTACAAAATTCAAAGAGAGACTTCGATTTACTGTAGGTAGGTATAAAAATGCTAATCTCATTACGTCCTCCGCTATAAAATTCAAGGAGAAACTTCGATTTACTGTTGTAGGTAGGTATAAAAATGCTAATCTTATTACGTCCTCCGCTACAAAATTCAAGGAGAAACTTCGATTTACTGTAGGTAGGTACAAAAATGCTAATCTCATTACATCCTCCGCTACAAAATTCAAGGAGAAACTTCGATTTACTGTAAGTAGGTATAAAAATGCTAATCTCATTACGCCCTCCGCTAGAAAATTCAAGGAGAGACTTCAATTTACTGTAGGTAGAAAATGTTAATCTCATTACGTCCTCCGCTACAAAATTCAGAGCTTTCATAACCAACTGACAACTTGAAAACTTTAAGACGTGGATCATTCTCGGACGTGTTAGGCTATATCCTTGCTAATAAAAATATTTCCTGGTGTCGTATAGCAAATATGGTTACAAATGTGCCGCTAGAAAGTGACACTTTTCAATGTGTTATGTGCATTTGCTATTGCATGTACCTGGATCGGGAACGTTCCTAATTTCAAACCAGGCAGCGATTTTTATTCTTCTAGCAGAGTTAAACACCTGCGCGGCGTTTTGTTTGTCTATTCCACGCAAACAATGTGTCTTGCACAGGATGTCAACTCACTCACCAGGTATACTAACAGCAAATGTACACTACGAATTTTTCTAGCGGGCACATTTGTGACTAGATTTTTGAGTAATCAGTTACTTGTAAGATATTGCACTATTGCATAGTCACTATAATAGGGTGTTGAGTAGGACTAGGATTCTTAGGTAAGTAAATATTTTATTTGCACTGTAATAGAAACCCGTAATTATTTTAAGTTCCGGACAAGGTCGCCTGAGCATATATTTTAAATTTTATTTCACTTAAAACGTATTTTGAAAGTTTTACGTAAATAGCCTACACTTTTTCAAATATCCACATAAAAACATATAAAAATTAAGTTTTCATCAAATAATTTTCGACAGAACCCCATTTCAGATTAATCATCACCCGAATGTTCAGTGCAGTTGGTTAGACGTGACAGCTGACAACTGTTTGTCGGAATTATCTATCTGTGGATCTGTGAAACAAGAGTCTGCTCTCTACCCACAAGCGATAAGAGCTGTCACCGCTAAAAAATTGTACTGTAACTAACACACATAAACATTGATGTTTCATTTAGGAGTGCCTTGTACGATAAGTTATCATAACGCTGATTCAGGAAGCAATTATAATCTAATAAACATCGGCTGCCTCTGGTTTCGTTTCCAATCATAAACATATCTCTAGTAAGTGCATGTTCGTTCTCAATGGCCAGGGAGCTTTTCTTCCGAGTAAAAGACAGTTTCCGCTATAATCGTCAATCATTTGTGATGGACAACGTGAGGATGAACCTCAATGTGTACTGTAATTGAAGGGTTCAGGGCCATAGTTGGCCAAGCGCCATTTATAAAAAAACGGAGTAAAGAAGAGTTAAAATTAAGTGATTACCATAATTTAACGAAACATATAGCAAGTAATATAAAGTATGCACATCAAAACTAAATGATATGTCAATCTTCATTAAATTATGGTATTTACTTAACTTTAACCCTTGCTTTCTCCGTTTTTAATAAATGGCGCTTGGCCCGCTTTGGCTCTGAACCCTTCAATTCTTCAGCAGTTGGCGAGACAGCATAATTTATACTGGTGGATGTTATGTTTTATTTAACGACGCTCGCAACTGCAGAGGTTATATCAGCGTCGCATACTTTTCCCTTTTTGTCACATATTTTCCCGATTTTTAGCACATAAAAATTTGAGCCTTAGTGATGAGTATCCCTCATCTGCCAGGAGTCGAAGTCGTGTCTGCGGATTTCTAGACGAACATGCTATAACTTTAGTCACAGCGGGAAAGAAGTAAACAATAAACATTTTTAAGAAATTAAAAATTGAACTAATATGGTGAAATGGGAGTAAGCACCGATGCCAGACTGTCTGGCGATCGACCATTACCGACGTAGTCTCCTTGCTAAGTTGTCAGCTATACTGGATTCTATCGCTAGGTATCCTCAAAAAGCCATATCTGTGCTGTACATTTAAAACTGTTAAAAGTCTTAAATAATCAAGGATTGAGCTCGTGAAGATTGTATCACGTTAACGATCTGTGGGACCACACTGCAACTGACGTGCAAGTTAATGACACCAACACATTTTTATCTCCAGAAGAACCTCGTGAGTTCAATAAAGCGAATCCTTACGCAGGCGGGAGACTTCAATAGGATTGTGATTAGTGCAGTGGAGGAGGGACGATATTTAGACATGGATTTAATGATGCCTTTAAGAGAAAGACTGTAACTCAGCTTAAGAAATTTCCGGCTAAACGAAGACACTAAGTTTTATGGTGCTTGTGCCTTGACATTTAGTGACGTTTAAACATTTATTACCGACGCATTAGCATATCGATTTCTCATACTCATTAGTTCGATCCTTTCACATCTGACGTATGTCGTTAATTCTAAATGCACTGTACGAGAAGATATAAAATTGCAGAAGAATAAATGAACAGATGAATGCAATGCGATAAAAACAGCGCTACAAAGACTAAAACATATCTTCTTTTAACTGTTAAAAATAATGTTTCTCTGAAACTTAATCCTTCGTAATGTGAGAAAGACGAATGAATGGATACTTACATTAAAAGGCACAAAAATTGGCGTACTCTTATATGGAGACAGGTAAGTTGATACATACATACTTTTTTTTTTAGTTGGTTATTTAACGACGCTGTATCAGCTACTAGGTTATTTATCGTCGATGAGATTGGTGATAGTAAGATGGTATTTGCGAGATGACGCCGAGAATTCGCCATAGATTGCCTGGCATTCACCTTACGGTTGGGGAAAACCTCGGAAAAAAGCCAATAAGAAAATCCGTCCACGCGGGGATCGAACCCGCGCCCGAGCGCAACTTCAGACCGGTAGGCAACCGTTTTAACCGACTGAGCCACGTCGGTGGCTACATACATACATACATACATACATAGGCCTACATACATACATACATACATACATACATACATACATACATACATACATACACTACCGGTCAAAAGTTTTCGATCAGCTATGAAAACAACTAGGCCTATATACTTTATTTCAATGTACAAACGCATCGGAAAAACTAAATAGACCAACAGAATAAATATTTTCTCTCTTTAGCATTATGATATGATAGAATATTCAAAACGAAATCCCTGTTTGAACCACAAATCCATAGTTGTGATAGGTAATCGAGAACTTTTGACCAGTATACATACATACATACATACATACATACATACATACATACATACATACATACATACATACATACATACATACATACATACATACATACATACATACATACATACATACATACATACATACACTACCGGTCAAAAGTTTTCGATCAGCTATGAAAACAACTAGGCCTATATACTTTATTTCAATGTACAAACACATCGGAAAAACTAAATAGACCAACAGAATAAATATTTTCTCTCTTTAGCATTATGATATGATAGAATATTCAAAACGAAATCCCTGTTTGAACCACAAATCCATAGTTGTGATAGGTAATCTAGAACTTTTGACCAGTATACATACATACATACATACATACATACATACATACATACATACATACATACATACATACATACATACATACATACATACATAGTTTGCCTGGGTAGCGTAGTCGGTATTGCGCTGGCCTTCTGTGCTCGAGGTTGTGGGTTCGATACCGGCCCAGGTCGATAACATTTAAATGTGCTTAAATGCGACAGGTTCATGTCAGTAGATTTACTGGCATGTAAAAGAACTCCTGCGGGACAAAATTCCGGTATACCGGCGACGCTGATATAACTTCGGCAGTTGCGAGCGTCGTTAAGTAAACCATAATTTAAAAAAAATTACATACATATATATATACATACATACCTACATACATGCCTACATACATACATATTGTATGTGATCTAAGGCGTGCTCCCCCTATGATTCAGGGTCCGCAAGTTCGTGGGTTTGAATGTCTCCTCGGGAATGGATGGATTTCCTATGTTAATATTCTGTTCTGTGTGTGTCTGTGGGGATTCCTATGCTCAACTAACTCCAGACTAGTGGAGGCCCATATAATGTGTCGGTGTCTAATGTGTGATCCAAAGAATCGTCTACTCCCCTACAGGCATCGGTGTGTAAGACCCACAAGAGGGGGAAATTAAACAAAAACGAAAAAGAAAAAAACATAAAACGAGTACCGTAGATATAGTACATTAATTAAATTATACAGTCATGCAGTTAATCACAAAATAGCACTAAACAGAGTGGTAAAGAGCTACCTAGAAGTCCCATGTAGGAACCTTTGAATTACATCGTTTGATAGCGAAACAGATTATAGTTTTAGTGTAAGGAGTACGAGCTTCGATGATGCCGAGTGAGAACCAACTAAATTACAAATTTCCTGTGAAACGCTCTTAACTGTGACCGATGCCCCGGACGGAGACACACAATGGACGATACTCGCTGGGTTTTCTTCATATGTTTTCGGTGCTAGATAAGGAATGCCCTGCAGGGGTCCTTGCTAGCATCCGATATTCATATCAGTAGGGGCTGGAGACGCTCTACGTTGGCTGGTGGTCATTAGGGGCCAGCTTGAGTCATCTGTGCAGTGTCGCTGGGACTAGATGTAGGCCTACACCTGAAGGGTTTCCACTCATCTCATCCCTGCCCTTGGGGTTGCGTGCATAATGGACCTCCCTTAACATTCTACATATATGCAGAATGACTTTCGTCTGTCCCCCAGCGCACACAAAATACTCTGGATGAAAGATAAACATCTACTTTCTCTTGACAGAAATGGAGTCTTTCGAATTTGTATAAGCTCGAAATGTACCACAACGATCATGCATGTACTGCTTACTTTATGCAGATGGGTGCCGGATGTCTTCTGATACAGACGACATTCAACCTTTTATCTGTGCGTGTCCATTTGTTGACGTTGGAGTTACGACGTGTGTGTTCAGTGCGATGCCTTCACGCTTCCGGCCGGACAGCTGAGTAAACGACTCGTTTCAATATCTGAAGTTCCTATTTGGATAAACGGGCTGCTCTAACCCTTGGCAGATATACGGATCAACCTTTGTTTTGCGTTTTCCTTTTCTTGAAAGGATGTGGAATCATAATATTCATCTTCATGCACATCGTCTGTTTCGCCTTCGTAATAAGCCTTTATAGTACATCTTTGGACCTCCATTTTTTCCTCTCTGCATCGCTTGTTCCTGTTGGGCTACATCGATATTTTAGTTTGCTGCATAGCAGTTGATAAAGCGTGGTAAAATAACCAATTAAAATATTGGAGGAAAAAATATTTGCCAGAAATTAAGAGCAGGAAGTACATCAGAGACATGAAATTGAAATATGAATTAGAGGAGTGTAATAGGAAGTTAGATAAGACGATAGAGGTAATAAAATAGGTAAAGAGTATGGTCGAGGAGGCTAGCTAGGATGGCGAAGTATAATATGTAGAAAATTAGTGAGATCGGAAAATGAAAGGTATACAAGAAACAGACATAATAACGAGCATATTGGACAATGGTGTAATATGTTTTAGTAAAAAGTATTATTAGAAACAGTGTGTGTTCGATATAGTCTAAGTGAACTGAAAATCAAGAACAGAGTGATGAAAGTGTCAATTTTGAATGAACTACCGTAGAGAAGTGTAATAGGAATTAAGTAAAACGATAGAGATAATGAAAATAGGTGGAGTATGGCGGGGGAGGTTAGCTAGGATAGCGAAGTATAACATGTAGAAAATTAGTGAGATCTGAAAATGGAATGTACACAAGAAACAGACATAATAACGAACTTAATGGACAATGGTGTAGTATGTTTTAGTAACAAGTATTATTAGAAACAGTGTGTGTTCGATATAAGTGTACTGAAAATCAAGAACAAAGTCGTAAAAGTGTCAATATTGAATAATCTAAATTAAGTTGTTAGGTTTTAAAGGTGGGAATACTGATCAATTTAAATGGGATATAATGGCAAATTATAAGAGCGTCTACAACAGGTATACCTGTAATGAATGTAATTGTGGCACCGGATACAAAAATTGTGAGGTCCACATTACATGGATGTAAATGTTGACATCAAATAAACATATACATACATCACAGACATGTTTGATAGAATGAAAGACATTAAAAAGACGGAAATGGGAGGAGAAACAATTAAAAGTTACTGGATTGCGCACCCTTGCTAAGCAACTTGGGCTGTGAGGAAAAATCTATGTAAGGTCCAAGCCACTTGGCCACTTGTCTCACTCCGTTTTCCACCGTTCCATTGAAAGTACTTAAGAGAATTTTGAAAAGGAGAAACCGAAAACGCAGGAAACCTAATAGTCATCTTGATATTGGAATAATAAACGGAATATAAGTATTAAAATGATGGTCACGTCAGAGTACGATATCCTGCTTTAGCGTCGGTTGGGATGTCAGTCTGACGCTTACTTCAGTGGGCAAGAGTGAACAATTTTATTAGCTATAAGAACATCGTTCTCAGCAAGATTGATATGAGAAGAGACAAATAAGTTGAAATAAAGTGTAATAACGTTGTCGCATTTGCGAGATCATGGGTTGCGGCGGTAATACTTGTTTTACAGCATGGGTAACAGATTATAAGTCTATTCTCATGTTGGCTCATTTTAATACCTGTCTTGTAATACTTTTATGTAGACTCATGCAAAACATTAATAAGATGTTTCGTGCTGTGTGAATAAAAATTTATACATGTCTTAAGCATCAAATCGCATTAGAATATCACAGTGAGATGCCACAACCATATCACAGGGTTATGAGTTAATGTTCCTCAATGTTATGTACTGCGGACCCCGACAAAGATATGATCATCAAGTAGACAACTTACAAATTGACTAAGATACTTGAGAAATATAATGAGGTAGAGGAAAAGATACAAGCAACATAAATGTAATTGGAAGAGCATTCTTAACTCTATCATAACAAACACGCATAATGTGGTTTTTCACTAACACTTGAGAGGACTTCTATTTCTTCAATTATTATTTATCGCGCAGAAATAACGTTTTATTCAACATTCTTTTTACGAATATTAGTCAAAATTTAAAATAAACATTACTCTCGAAACATACTTTTGTCCTTAGATACAAATGGCTTTTAAAGAACTCGCAGGTTCATTGCCGCCCTCACATAACTCCGCTATCGGTTCCTATCCTGTGCAAGATTAATCAAGTCTCTATCATCATATTCCACCTCCCTCAAAATCCATTTTAATATTATCCTCGCATCTACGTCTCAGCCTCCCCAAAGGTCTTATTCCCTTCGGCATCCCAACTAACACTCTATATGCATTTCTGGATTCGCCCATACGTGCTATATGCCTTGCCCATCTCAAACGTCTGGATTTAATGTTCCTAATTATGTTAGGTGAAGAATACAATGCGTGCAGTTCTGTGTTGTGTAACTTTCTCCATTCTCCTGTAACTTCATCCCTCTTAGCCCCAAATATTTTCCTAAGAACCTTATTCTCAAACACCCTTAATCTCTGTTCCTCTTTCAGAGTGAGAGTCCAAGTTTCACAACCAACAGAACAACCGGTAATATAACTGTTTTATAAATTCTAACTTTCAGATTTTTTGACAGCCGACTAAACGACAAAAGCTTCTCAACCGAATAATAGCAGGCATTTCCCATATTTATTCTGCGTTTAATTTCCTCCCGAGTGTCATTTATATTTGTTACTGTTGCTCCAAGATATTTGAAATTTTCCACCTCTTCGAAGGATAAATCTCCAATTTTTATGTTTCCATTTAGTACAATATTCTCGTCACGAGACATAATCATATACTTTGCAGTAGCGGCCGGTGATCCAAATCCTCGGTGAGGCCAGATGCAACTAGTTTAAGTGCCTCCGATAGAAAATGTTTATTTATGATATTAGTTATTATTGTTGTTATATTATTAATATCATTATTACTGTATTATTATTATTATTATTATTACTATTATTATTATTATTAGTCTATTATTATTACTAGTAATGAAAAATAATAATTTCACACCAAATAAGCTGTTATGCTGCGAGTTTCAGTGATTGTTTCAGTGTGATGAAGCAACCCATGTTATGTGTTGAAATTTCCCTTTTTTTCTTTTCTTTTTATTTTTTTTTTTTCCTTTGACAGCAACAACAAGGCCAACAGAGAAGTTTATTTTACACCATATTACCACTTAACCATTTATGTTGCCCATACCAGGATGCAATAGAAACTCGCGTTTTAAGATTATCTGTCAGAAAAATTGTCAGCGATGTCGTAGGTATCTCGGTCGGCTCTCTCTTTATTTAAAACTTCCTTTCTTTCAATATTATTTCTTCTCGAAAAAGGACACTCTAACAATGAATTAACTACACCAGCATTATTTCTGGCATTTGTTTCTGTTTATATTTTCCCGAAATACATAACAACATTGGCCCAGATTCACTACACGAAGTACACTAGTACAACACCCTCGCTTAAGTCATAAACTAAGACATAAGAGGAGAGAATAGTGTGGGTCTCTGCCTTCCAAAGAGCTGGAATGTTTGTTATTTATGGCCTATTTAGGAAAAGTCACCATTGCTATTCCCACCCCACTCTACCCTTGAGGCCGGCCCATGGTTGGGAGGAGTGAAACCTCACCAGGCCAGACGAATTCTGCCTCAGTTACAACGTTTAAAGCGCAACCTCAAAAGCCCGCGAAGACGAAAATCCAGAAGCAGACCCGGTACGAGCGATCCTGGCCTCATGAACAAATTTTACTGCAAAACAGATCTATATACATCACAAGCCAGACCCGGCACGAGCGATCCTGGCCTCAGGAACAAATTTTACTGCAAAACAGGTCTATCTACATCACAAAGTTTTCAAATGCTTCTACAGCGATATATGCTTAATTCAAATAACTAATACATTACACAAAAACAAAATTTGATTTCAGTTAAGCCAAGTGACTGAGGCCCGGCCTCACTTGCCTCAGTCAATCAGCCGCCACTGATACTTTGTCTTTTCGGGATTTACTTCCAAACCTATCGCTTTACTTGCTTCAAGTAAAATTCCCGTGTTTTCCCTAATCGTTTGTGAATTTTCTTCTAAAATATTCACGTCATCAGCATAGACAAGTAGCTGATGTAACCCCGTTCAATTCCAAACCCTGTCTGTTATCATGAACTTTCCTAATGGCATATTCTAAAGCGAAGTTAAAAAGAAAAGGTGTTAGTGCATCTCCTTGCTTTAGTCCACAATGAACTGGAAAAGCATAAGATAGAAATTGGCCTAAATGTTACCTCCTCCTATTCTATAAAGAGTAGTTACGTTCCAAGTACCAAATCTCATAACCTTATTCCTTTGCTGTCGTCGTGCCAGAGAATGAGTCCCATTCTGAGAGCTGGTTGACGTTTAGCATACGAGATAGGTTTGCTGCGATCTGTGTAGAACGGCTAAAGGTATAAATGTATAAAATGCCGACCACTAGACTAGAACAACTGAAACAAAATAATACTTAAAAGATCAGGGAGAAGATTCGGTACAAACTTGGCATCATTGTTCCAGTCGTATCATGGTGATTTTGCATAAAAGATTGTTGAGATGTACTGCAGTTCAGCTCAAGAGTGTGATTTTTAAAAACTAACTTAATTTAATTAAAGATATGAAGTCCTAATTAGCAAATTAGCAGTTGTCGGTTAATAAATACCAGCTTTATTCACTTCACAAGGTTTTATTTAAATTTGTGATGCCCATTCTATGTATTTAGTTACATATAATACAAAACAAATACATATTATGGATGTAGCGCAAACCGGTTTGAGCAAGCTCGAGTTCGGGGCACTTTCTATAAATAATTATTTTGTACTAAAGAGCATAACAAAGATTGAATAAAATTACAAAACCAATATAATTATTACCAATCAGGCTAATTATGACGATAGAAGTAGAGAATCAACTCAAAAAGATTATAAGTTGGAATGAATATATATAGTAGATATTGAAATTAAGAAAAATAGAAAAGGAAAAAGGGACATGGATACTAAATAATTTGCTTATTTTTTCATTTATTAAAATCGAAGTTATCTAGGTCAGGATTTATTACAAAATAGAGTTGTAAAACCTTGGCCTGTAACTATGGCTATGATTTATTCCAGTGGTTGTCTAACATTCAGCTAAAGGACGTGTCAAATTTATTTCTTCTGGTACGATAAACTTCTTTATATTTCTGACGATTTTAATAACGCATATTTATATATTTGTTCAATTTGAAAAACATTAAAATCGGAATAAATCAAATTTGTTGGACAATAAATTGACTTGTTTAAGCAAACTTTAATTATCCGCTTCTGAAGCAATATAAGCGGAGAAAGTGTATGTCTTGTTGCCCCTCCCCATTTGACTTAAAATGCCACCTTGTATAGTCCGACACTTTTCTGCCAATCGTTTGTTAGTTGAGCGGATTTAGGTTTGTAATAACCCCAACGAGTAGGGTACAGTTTTCATTCCATTTTTGTTTGCCTGAAACTGAAGAAAGAGATAATTTTCTAAACATAATGAAATCCTTGATCTATTACCTGGTCTGGAAGAAGTCCAGCCTACACTTCTTGTAAGCAATCCAGCACTGTTTTTTCTTTACTTACTTACTTACTTACTTACTTACTGGGGGTCTTTCCCGGGGGTAAAAGGCGGTCAGAGCGTGGTGCCGACCACACCACCTCATTCTACAGCCGAGGTCATGGAAAGCATGGGGCTCTACCTCCATGCCCCCAAGTGCCTTCATGGCATGTTACGGGGATACCTTTACCTTTACCTTTTTACTTACTTACTGGCTTTTAAGGAACCCGGAGGTTCATTGCCGCCCTCACATAAGCCCGCCATTGGTCACTATCCTGAGCAAAATTAATCTATTCTCTATCATCATATCCCACCTCCCTCAAATCCATTTTAATATTATCTTCCCATCTACGTCTCGGCCTCCCTAAAGGTCTTTTTGCCCCCGGCCTCCGGCTAGTAGTGCCCTTTTCTTTAGTTTAGATCAATTAAGGACAACAACTAATGAAAGGAGGGGCAAAATTTTCCAGAAACACTTTACTTACTCTCACTGATCCAATCTTCGGATCATGCCAATTATTCACCCTGCGGTTTGAACTTGTGAAACAGCCTTTGAGCACGAATTCCATGAAAATGATGCAATTGTCTGGATTCATGTTACAAACTGAACTGAATAGCCAAGTCAGTATAATTTGTCATACCGGCGTGTTTATGCTGAGAAAAGGCAAATAAAAAATAAACAGGAGGTTAACAGCGGGGAGTCAAAAAGTAAAGAGCATATTATTATTCATCAGTCACTGCTGGTGTGCCAGGAAAATGCCTCCCCGAAAAATTAATGACTCTACTAGGGGCATATCGAGTCATAAATACAACGGCTAATGACCGCGGCTAATTGAATATATGACCTCATGATGACGTGAGGAAACCGCAGGAGGGAGCTCTATAAAACTTTGTAACAAAGAGAGCATAAAATCCTTAACGACAATCCGATATGTACGAATATTAAAAGGAGTGAAAAGGATAATAAACGGTATAACATAATCCACACCTCTACGCTGTGCGATTTGCTGTTTTTCAGCGTGCAACATGTTCGTTTGTAAGTTATCGTCTACCATCATTTTTATTCTGACCACAAGGCAAAGACAAACCAGAGTAGTGCCCTTATACTACTGTTCCTGGGTCGGTAACATTCTTCCAGTTTTCTAGAGATTATTGACCCTGCAGAGGACAAAAGAATCGAACATTAAATCTTGCTTCGTTGCTATGGCACTTCAAAAAGGTTCAATAGCTCCATAAAACAAAGTTTACTGGATTTTTCGCAACAGAAAAATTTTCAACAAAGATTTAAAATATGAGGAAGTGTTAACACTTAATGAATGCATTTCACAAAGAACATTGCATCGTTTGTTCTATACTCTAGGTCCAGGGTATAATTTTATTTTATCATATAAATGAGATATAGAAAGAAAATTGCTAATGTTTTAAAACTGATTTTCATGTTTCCATAGGTAAACAAGTTTTTTTTGTAACCCAGATCTTCACAGAATAATTAATGTTCAAGGCACAGATGTTTGCGCATTAGTATTTTTAGACGGGGAAATGGTCTAGCTATCTATAGGCCAACATGAAAGATATATTCGTTTCATAGGCAATTTGTCTTTTCAAACATTTTTAACTTCTACTTGTTTATGTATTTCTAATTTTATTTTATTTGAAATACCTTCTTTCAAAGGATTTAATTTTGGAGATGGTGTCTTTAAGACACAGTAAGTTATACAAATATTTTTGGCTTCCTTTTATTTATTTTTTTAAAGCTGGATGATGCGACGAATGGATGGAGGGATGAACGAAAATTAAGTGGATGGATATAGGGATAAACGAAGGGTGAGCGGATGAATGGGTGAGGGGATGCAGTGGTGATTCGAAAAATCACAAACTGTTCAGTTCAAACAGTATTTACTCACTCAAATTAAGAAAGAAGATTATGAAGTTGTTTACCTTCTTATTGCAAACATATTAAGAAATAATATATCAGATGGATTGGTGGAAGGACGGTCGGATGATGCGACGAAAGGAGCGAATTGACATACAAATGGATGAATATACGGGGGTTGATCCCTATGCTGTAGTTCTGACCTATTTCTAGTTGAACTAAAATTTCTATTTCGTGGCACACAAATGACTGAAATGTGTTATGGCTACATGCCAAATTGCAAATCTGTACATGTTCACGTTGGCTCGTAGCAGGTGTTCGAGTGGCCGAAGGTGCTGCCTCAGTAGAGGAATTAGTCTGTCGAGCAAAAAGCTGTGACTAAATATCTGCAAAAGAAGGGAATGTCTTCATCTCAAATTCATCAAGTTATGATAGGCACCTTGGAATAATCTACTGTATCTTATGTAGTTTTGGTATACCGTAGTAAAAAGATGGTGTCGAATGATTAAATGTGGGAGAACATCGTGTGAAGATGGACATAGTGGTGGCTCTTCAAAAACTGCCACAATACCAGAAAACATCAATGAAGTGCATGATTTAGTACTGCTAGATCGACAAGTCACCACCAGGAATATAGTAAAAGATACAGGCTTCTCATACCATAGTGTGCACAATATTTTGGTAAACGAATTAGGCTTTAAAAAATAACTGCAATGTGGGTGTCTCAAATGTTAAAGCCGACGCAAAAACGACAAAGAACAGTGCTCTGCGAGCAGAACTGAACTAATTTTAGAGCAAAAAAAATTGAACAATATGTTACTATGGATGAGACATGGGTTTACCACTATAACCCTGAAAACAAAATTCAAAGTATGGAGTGGAAATATAAGGGTTCATCGACCCCTAAAAGATTCAAGATTCAGGCAAGGTTTTTTCCTCTTTTTTTTTTTTTTTTGATGCCGAAGGTGTTTTTTGGCAGATTATTTGCAGAAAGCAATTTAATTTAAAAATTTTGGGATGCTATCAAGAAGAAACGTCATGACAAGTTGAGACGAAAAGTTCTTTTCCACCAAGCAGTGCTCCAAGTCACAAATTCTTAGTTGCAATGGCTGCAATTTAAACAGCACGATTTGAATTGCTTGATCATCCTCCCTGTTCATCAGATCTGGCACCCAACAACTTCAGTCTATTCTCAAAAATCAATGAACACCTGGGTGGGAAGAAATTTTCATGCAATAATGAAGTCATGCAGTCCATAAACCGGTGGTTTGCAGAGGTTTGATAACCCTTCTTCCAGGAAGCTGTGGAAATGTTGTAGCATCGGTGGTAGAAGTACATCAATCTGCTAAGGGATTATGAAAAAATGAGGTAAGATTATTTTTCTTTTCAACTATAAATGGATCAGTGCTACAGCATAGGAATCAACTCTTGTATATAAGGATAGATGCATGGTCGGAAGGATGGATTTTTTTAAATAGGTTATTTTACTACGCTGTATAAACATCTTAGGTTATTTAGCGTCTGAATGAGGTGAAGGTGATAATGCCGGTGAAATGAGTCCCGGGTCCAGCACCGAAAGTTACCCAGAATTTGCTCAAATTGGGTTGAGGAAAAACCTCGGAAAAAACCTCAACCAGGTAATATTCCCCGACCGGAATTCGAACCCAGGTCATCTGGTATCGCGGCCAGACGCGCTAACCATTACTCCACAGGTGTGGACGGGAAGGCTGGATGGATGAAAGTATAAAGCGAATGTTTTTCGATACAGAAGAAATTAATTTCCATGGGAATAACACGTTTTGAATGGCTGGAAATACAGAAGACAAAGAGAACAAGGGGAATACAAGATGAGGAATGGTGATAGAAAAAGTGAATATAAGGAGGGCAAGGAAACGTCAAAGAGAACAAGAGGAATACAAGGAGAACAATGGGAACACAAAGAGAAAAATGGACACACTAGGAGAACAAGGGAAGATGAAAGAGAACACGGAGGAGACATGAGCGAGAGGGGATTATGTTATTTTTTTTTGTGCCGGTCAATTCCCAAGTTATTTCCCTCTCATACCTAGAAAGAAGAAATATGTTGATGTACGTCAAATATTGGAATTCCATGGTCTGAAACATAGGTGACAACCAGAGACCGGAAATTTAGGCATTATGAATCATTAAAATAGGCAGGAAAAAAAGGCATCATAAATAGCTAAAATAGGCAGGCAAAAAGGCGTTATAAATAGCTAAAATACGCAATAAAAGACAATTACAAAAATCTTGCACTAGACCCACAACTTTACACCTTTCCACAAAGGGATTTTGGCAGAAAGAAAAGCTTTACATAAGTCGAATGCAAATTGAGATTTCCTACTAGATGTTGCAATTACTGTTGGAAGCAAAGAAATCTTCTTCCCAGTAGCCTTGGAAAGTGCATTTTTGTGTTTGGTTGTACTGATATGTTGCGATACGAAATATTTAGCTATAGTCCCGTCGCTCTTATTTCTGGCAGCCAATCACGTTGCAGGTCGGCTACATTTAAACGTGTGAGTCTTGTGATTCGCTGATGATTACGTTATGCATTTCTTAAGGCTCGATAAATACTTAATACAATCGTTCGCCATTTTAGCTCTTTCGTTGGCGTTCGCAGAAAGCACACGAGGGCGTTATTTACCGCTCAGTTATTTGCTCAATTACAGTGCGTTTGGTTCATTATCATAGGAGCTACGACATGATAATGTTTAACAGTGTGGCAAATAGTTTTCTCGTCTGGTAAGGTAACTCGGCAACGAAAGAACAAAAATGGCGAACGATACTACCTATCTAGACTTTATAGAGCCTTCACTTCCTAAGACGTAAGTAAAGAGGAGTCACGCCGGGAATAACAGCGTCGCGACTAGCTACAACAACGTCGCAATGAAAACTGAAAGAAAAATAACAGTTAAAAATAACATTAGATCCGCACTCATTGTTGCCTTGTCAAATAAACACAAGCGATAATTAAAACGCTTACTGTTATACATTTTTGCACGGCAGCACTCATTGTTGCAAAGAGAATATGAACTGACTGAAAGACAATAATATACATTCGATGAAGTCACTTTCATTGTAGCGGTTATAGAAATAAATTAAAATATACCTGTAGGCAATTTTTAATAATAAATTAATTAATTATAGATAAATCTATACTAATAATAAATCTGTAGCCGAAATTTTTCTGGTAATTTTCGATTTTCCAAAAATAATTGGTCCTAACATATATAATTAACCACCTTGAAACCGAAAATCGCTTTTTTGAAATTTTTGTTTGTATGTCTGTCTGTCTGTCTGTCTGTATGTTTGTTACCTTTTCACGCGATAATGGCTGAACGGATTTCGATGAAAATTGAAATATAAATTAAGTTCGTTGTAACTTAGATATTAGGCTATATGGCATTCAAAATACATTATTTAAAAGGGGGGTTATAAGGGGGCCTGAATTAAATAAATCGAAATATCTCGCTTATTATTGATTATCATGAAAAATGTTACATAACAAACGTTTCTTTAAAAATGATTTCTGATAAGTTTCATTCTTTGAAAAATTTTGATAGGACTGATATTTAATGAGATAAATGAGTTTTAAAATTAAAATAACTGCCATCTAAGGCGGTGTATTGAAATAAAAAAACAAATGACTTCGCCTATAAGGGGCCTTGGACACAACAATAGAAAGCTATGAAAGATAGCCTACAGACAATGTTTCTGTGTTTTATGAAGTAATATCGGAAGCTAAATTAACCGATTTGTATAATTAATTATTATTTAATCATTGGAAAGTGTAGTTTCTCTGGATGGACATAATGTTATAATATTATTACAGTAACTTGTGAGTGAATTGAGGACAGGTAAGATTAAAATAGCTTCTTATGCACAGAAAACTTGATAGGTTATTCTGTATATTCATTTCCTGTATTTCTTATAATAATGTTTATGAACATATTCATTTTTATCTCAGAGAATTAACGAACAACGAGAGTGTATTGATTTAGTATGCAGTAATAGTACGTTAGCTTAGCAATCCATTATTTTATAATTCAAATTTTAACTATGCTGAATTGAATCGTGTTAAAATACATAAAATATATATGCAATAAATGCAATGCAAAAAAATTGGGTAATGAGCCAAGCAGATTATGTTGCGCTGTTGTAAAAGCTGTTCCTCCTGAGATTCAAGAGCTCCCACAACAAATTGAAAACTTTCTAATTCGAGTACATCCGTTATCAACACACTTTTTACATAATATAATATAATATAAACATAATAATAAATCTGTAGCCAAAATTTTTCTGTTAATTTTCGCTTTTCCAAAAATAATTGGTAATAACAATTAAGAATCATGTTAAAGGAATTGTCATTGCACCAAATGAGTGGTCTCTGGATCAAAATGATCGCATTTTAATATTTTAAATACAATTTAAATTAAGTAACATATTAAACGATTTATCCTTCTATCAAACACGAATGTTCCTTGGATCAAATGTCCTATTTTAATTATGTAATTACTTTATATTTATTTCTAACGAGTGCAGCGGAGCGCACGGGTACGGCTAGTAATCAAATAAAGGCAAAGAAAGAAAAAGAATTTATTTTGTAAATTAGGCATTTATATTTAAAAGGGAAGAAAAGGGCAACATAAAACTGTGACGTTTCAATCACAAAGGTATAATTCGTACAGATTTACTTTCAAAATGAAGATAGATTTAATACATTTAAAAAGGGCTTCTGCGAAAGTTCCGGTCTCTGGTGACAACTAATAAAATGATGATAATCAACGTCAGAGGAGAAGGATTGGCAGGACAGAAAATGATAGTGTGCGGGCGGAGGAAATCGTGGCGCCTGGGAGACAAGTTCCGTCCCGTCTTCACAAACACGAGACAGACAGGAGTGGTGACCACTACTCCAGAGATCGGCCGGCGTGTGTGAAGTGGAGCGTGCTGGTAAAGTTGACTCGTCGGACAAGGATCCGGTAACGCCTCGCACATTTCAGAAGTCAGGGAAACCGAATACGACGAGACGACCGACCGGTGCCGCGGCGCGGCGTGCCAACTGCAATGGCCATGGCAAAGCAGAGGCTCCTTGACACTTAATCATTTCTGCGAAAGGGAGTACGATGGCGCCATGCTAGGGACGTAGGCGTTGAAGACAAACTCCTCTACGTCTCATGAGTAAGAAATATTTTATTTTGTACATAAGCCCAACAACACTTCATAGTCATAAATATTACTCAAGTTTTTTCGAGAGTTCTGAAAATAACTTGTGTTTCTTTGATCCTCTAGCTAGCATGTTTCATTTCTAAGTTCATGTTTTATGCGGTTAAGACAATCAAGTGATGATGATGATGATGATGATAATAATAATACTACTTATTTACTTACTGCCTTTAAGGAACCCGGAGGTTCATTGCCGCCCTCACATAAGCCCGCCATTGATCCCTATCCTGAACAAGATTAATCCAGTCTCTACCATCATATCCCACCTCCCTCAAATCCATTTTAATATTATCCTCCCATCTACGTCTCGGCCTCCCCAAAGGTCTTTTTCCCGCCGGCCTCCCAACTAACACTCCATATCCATTTCTGGATTTGCCCATACGTGCTACATGCCCTGCCCATCTCAAACGTCTGGATTTAATGTTCCTAATTATGTCAGATGAAGAATACAATACGTGCAGCTCTGCGTTGTGTAACTTTCTCCATTCTCCTGTAACTTCATCCCGCTTAGCCCCAAACATTTTCCTAAGAACCTTATTCTGAAACACCCTTAATCTATGTTCCTCTCTCAAAGTGAGAGTCCAAGTTTCACAAACAACCAGAACAACCGGTAATATAACTGTTTTATAAATTCTAACTTTCAGATTTTTTGACAGCAGACTAGACGACAAAAGCTTCTCAACCGAATAATAACACGCATTTCCATATTTATTCTGCATTTAATTTCCTCCCGAGTGTCATTTATATTTGTTACTGTTGCTCCAAGATATTTGAATTTTTCCACCTCTTCGAAGGATAAATCTCCAATTTTATATAGTTCCATTTCGTACAATATTCTGGTCACGAGACATAATCATATACTTAGTCTTTTCGGGATTTACTTCAAACCCTATCGCTTTACTTGCTTCAAGTAGAATTTCCGTGTTTTCCTTAATCGTTTGTGGATTTTCTGCTAACATATTCACGTCATCCGCATAGACAAGAAGCTGATGTAACCCGTTCAATTCAAAACCCTCTGTGTTATCCTGAACTTTCCTAATGGCATATTGATAATAATAATAATAATAATAATAATAATAATAATAATAATAATAATAATAATAATAATAATAATAATAATAGGTGACGGTATGGATAAATACTGCATGAAGACAATAACGACACTTTGACGCACAAATGTACAGGGTGGAAGTGAAATAGCCTTGCAAATTTTCAGAGCGAATAACCCATGTTGTATGTAACAAAGAACTATAACATCATATTGGTGGAAAGTTAATAGAATTTTTTTTTTCCAAATGTTTAACAACCTCTTATTCGGTAACTGTTGTGAGTAGGATCGTGATTTTTGTCCATATCGATAGGAAATCTAATAAAGAATAATTTATCCCTCTGGCGTATTTCAATAGCGTGAACGGTATTCGTGTAAATTTAATTTCAAAAACCTCTAATTTCAAGCCACTGCACATGCAAACAGGTTGCAACAACGTCGGGGCAGAGAGCAGCTCACCTACCGTGACACACTGAGCTCTTACATCTGTATCACGAGTAGAGTGCTTTAGCGGCGATGTTGCCGGACTGCTGAAACTTCAAACTTAATTTTCTAATTATAACTTAATATAATAATAACAATGGTGATAACATTTGAGAATGATATAAGCAAAAATAATAATATTACAATAATAATAATGGTGACAAATTTTGATGATGAAATAGGCAAATGAACGAAAAGCCCGAAAGAATAATAACAATTGTGACAACTTTCGTGGATGAAATAGGCAAAAATAATAATATTACTATAATAACAATGGTGACGACTTCGAGAACAAAATAGCAATATTACAATAATAGCAATGGTGACGACTTCGAGAACAAAAGGGTAACAACAAAGTTGGCAACTTTCGAAGATGACATGAAATATTACAATAACAACAATGGTGACGACTTTGAGAACGAAATAGTAATATTACAATAATAGCAATGGTGACGATTGCGAGAATAACATGGCCCAAAAGGATAACAATAATGTTGATAACTTTCGAGGATGATATGGAATATTACAATAACAACAATGGTGACGACTTTGAGAACGAAATAGTAATATTACAGAAATGGCCCAAAAGAATATAACAATGGTGACAACTTTCGAGGATGAATTAGGCAAAAGCAGTAATAGGCCTATAATAATAACTATGGTGGCAAGTTTCGAGAATAAAATAGGCAAAAATAGTAATACTACGATAACAACAATGGTGACGACTTTGGAAACGAAATAGCCCGAAATAGTAATATTACAATAATTACAATAGTGACGACTTCGAGAACGAAATGGTCCGAAAGAATAATAACAATGTTGACGACTTCGAGAAGGAAATGACCCGAAATAGCAACACTACAATAATAACAATGATGAAGACTTCAAGAACGAAATGGCCCAAAATAGTAAGATGATAACTTCATGAACGGAATGGAACTAGTATACACATTATTATGATGTCGATTACGAAGTACAGTCCGATTATTTAGCTCAGCGACGCGAAAGAGGGGAAGTAATAGGAGTAGTGGGGAGAGCTTCGGAGTAGAGATAAGGGCGAACGGTCGGTAAAGGAATGCAGTACAGCTTAACTGTACTAGAAACATACCGCTCTACCGCCCGCATGACATCCGATCGCTCCGAAGGCAAGCGAATGACTAACCCAATCACCCCTTGGCGTAACTAAATGGACTCGCCTGATCCAGGCGCACATCTCCGGCGACTGTCAGAACTAAATAATCATACTGTAGAATGGGTTGAAGAAGTAGACGACGATGACGATGATTATCGTTGATGATAATCTCTATTGAAACGAAATCAAATAAAATTGTGAATAACGGTAATACTATGGAGTGGGAATAAGTTAAGAGAATTTGGCAATAAAGATGATAGTGATCGTGATGGGAACTACAAAGGATTAAGGTGAGGGAGATAATAATCTTCCATGGCGAATACATCATAAGTGACTCCTCTTAATTCGCATGTGATGTAGCCTGATCACAAGAACCGAGCACTCAGACGTCCTACAGCATTCAGCATGGAATGCATGATATATTAGTTATTACAATTTAGAACCAGTCATCACGTTAGCGTCAGTCACTGCTGTCTGTGGGGGTCATTCAATTTGGAAGAACGACAGGCGGGAGATAAGTTGCATATCTTGCAGGGACTCACGCAGAGTACATCTATATTCCGGGCAGCTGCTTTGCGAAGTGCCGCCATTATTAGAGAGCCCATGCATTAACTAACCAGTTCCCTGACACTTACTTGGCAAACGCTTAGCTCTTAAATAACGCGAGAAGGATAGATGGCGGCCGGCATTATGAACAACACCTTGAGCGCCGAGAAATCGAGAAAGTGTTTTGACTCACCGGTAGCGAGAGTATTAAACACGATTTATGCTTAACATAAATTATATAAATCGCTTCTTGGGACCACTCTTTAATTTAGGCAGATTTCTGAGTGAAAAGTCAATCTTGTGCCTCAGTGGCGGATCAAACCACGTCCTTACTTGACTACAGTATATAGTATTCAGAAACAGCTACTGTATAAGCAAAAATTAAATTGGATTTAAAATTTATCTAACAGGTTTAAATTATTTTATTTAAATTTAACTCAGATAAAAACTTTGATAGTAGGATAGTGATTACAAATCCAGGGTAACTCGTTCCACTCTAGTTCGAAAACTTGAGATTTATATCTCTTCCACAATGCTTAAATTGAAAGAAACAAGATAAGACTACGAAGTTCGGATAACTTTACGATGCTAGAGATAATACTCAATTTATAACGATTGTTTTACTCAAATATGCCTATCTGCTAGGCACAATGTATATTTCTGCGTAACCGGTGAATAATAAAAGCAGTATTTCGTACTCAACTCTTTTGTCTCTCTTTAATTTTGAAAGTTTGCAACACAGAAGGAAAAATATTGATATAAATGCCTCCATAATTTATTAACTAGTTCTGCAAATAGTCATCTACTGTCTAGGATAGCAGTACATATACCAAAAGAGAACTGTAGGACCAGTAAAACATTTAATATAAACTATGCTAGGAGATGTTATTATAAGTACACAATTTAAGCATTGTCCACTTCCCCACTCTTCCTACAGAGCTCGATTGCTGGTAAAATTCATGTTCTGGGAATAATAAGTTAATTAAGTAGTAAAATTTAGCTGCAATCGAAAAGTATTGGGAATAAATTTGAATAAGGAACAAAAAAGTTTCCTTCCCAGGCAGGATTCGAACCACGAAAGTCTTAGTTACCAGTCTATCGTTCTCTGAGTGAACAAGGCTCTTAAATCAGCTACAAGAGTCAGTCTGTTTTTTTTGCCACTACTGTACATTGAATATTACATTTTCTTTGGCAGTGTGTAAAATGAATGTAGCAGTGGGCAAGGTGATTACTTACTTTTTTTAGGCACTAGTGTTTTAAAGACTCACTTTATGCACTGGTAACAGTGGGTAAAATGCAACTTTACGTACTATCGTATAAAAATAATGTTTCTGAACTCCGTATGTTCGAAGGATAGACTATCAAAGATTAACTTAAAAATTCAGAACAAAATCCAATACGTAGATTACTGTACATTTGAGATGAGTTGGAAAGAGATGGAAAGAAAGAATAATAAATTAACAAGACAGATGATGATGATGATGATGATGATGATGATGATGATGATAAGGAGGAGCAGAAGAAGAAGAAGAAGATGAAGAAGAAGAAGAAAGTGAAAGCGGAGGCGGAGGAGAAGAATGATAGTGATCCTGGTGAGGAAGAGAAAAATATTACCTCCTATGCCGGACGTTATTAGTATTTTCTTCACTTCGCTATATTCCAAAGATATTTTATTCTGGAATATTCCGAAGACTCGGAGCGCCTTTAACCCTTGGTAGTGGATGACCCTGAGAGTGAGTTTATTAATTTACGATATATTCGTAGCACGCAGAATTCTATGCCAGATTAAAAACCTATCGATGGTGTACGATGTAATTTTTCATTGCTCCATTAAATTACGAACTCGGACAATTTGTTACAGTCTGCTTTATAAACTAGCGGGGAGTTATTAAAATTCTGCTCCCATTCAAACGCTGTACGTGCCTATACTTACAAAACAGCTTATTACGTCTGTTACAAATTTGATTACTTCAATTACTGCACTGACTTTAAGAGCGCTAAGAATCCAGTCTGCTCGAATTGCCACTGGCTCTTAATCCGGTGTACAGAAATTGCTTACATTTCTGCACTACAGAATACAATTTTAACTTGTCCTAAAAATCTTCGTAACATTAAAATTATGTTCTATATTCAAGGCTTAGGTCCTTAAGCCCATTCAAACGTCATTCTCGTGAGAACTATGACAAAAATACGAAAATGAACTTTCTTCCCTATGCTGTCATCAAGGAGCAAAGTCTCCGTTTGAGATAATGCAGAATGAAAAAATTCTGCGCAGTATCAGGAACACACCGGCACGCAGAATGCGTCACCAGTTTCGGGAATGAAACTACAGTTGTGCTGGTTTAAATGTTATTGCCTGTTTTTGTTTCCAAATCAAGACAATGGCTCTATGATATTAATGAAGGGAATGCAATATACGAGGATTATACTCGAACTCATGAGCAAACCATTATTATAAATCTTAATTTTTATTTTTAGACAAACCAGGTACATCAACTTAATTTACAAACTTTTCTGTCACTTTTCAACATAGTCTCCATTTCTTTGCACACATTTATCCCGCCGTTCTGTAAGTTTGAAAATTCCAATCCTGTAGAAGTCCATTTCATCTTCCCGGAGAAACTGACGCACTGCTTTCCGGATGTCCTCCAGCGTCTAGTAGCGTTGGCCCTGCTTCTATACCAGGGTATTCCGAATCTCACCGGTCCGGTGGCATCAATGACGTCACGTTCAGCGAAATAAGGAACAAAACTGCTGGAAGGATCGATGGCTGTCATGGCGACTGTACAAGTTGTTGTCTGTGCTACGCTAGCAAAATTTTGCGAAATTTTCGTACTCCCATCTCGTTCAAAGAAAAGATAGCATAAACAATTTATTTCTTGAACCAGTAGTAATAACGGGTCCGTTGACATGTTCGCTCATAAGCCATTAACATATTGTTTTTACGTTGTGCTCATTACAAACAATACAGCAGAACTAAAGCAGAACACACCGCCATGACACAACAGTGCACGATGTTATTCGTCTGCTAATTCCCGCCCTATACAAGAACCAATCAGATTCACTGATGGCGGCTGATGGAGACTGTCACCACCTCTGCAAGTTGATGGCACCGGTGCGACACTGGAGCATCAATGACGTCAACGGTGGAATTCGGAACACCGTGATGCCATCGGATTGCTCACCGGTGAGATTCGGAATACGCTCTACAGAACCGGAAAGATGGTAGTCGGAGGGTTCAAAGTCGAGACTGTAGGGAGATTGCGAAAGAGTTTCCCACCCAAATGTTCTGATTTTCTCAATGGTGACATGATCAGTATAAGGCCACGCGTTATTGTGTTGCAGGATGATCTTCTTTCCAGGGCGTTTCTCGCGCAATGCATGACGGAGCTTCTAAACTGTCTGAATATAGCGGACAGCATTTATAGTCTGTCCAGGTTCAAGAAATTCAACCAAAATGCATCCCAGAACTCATCAAGTCTTCTCTTGTTGAGTTCCGTGGAGGCAGTTCGAGGGCGACAGCTACGAGGCTCATCTTGGATGCTCGTGTTCCCATCTTCGAAATGTTACAGCCATCTCGTAACACTACTGGCGCCCATGCACACATCTCTGTATGCACGCTGAGTTGAATTTCAGCAGCAGATTTTACTTCTATAACAAGGAATTTAATGACAGCACGCTGTTGAAACGAACCATCGTTGTCGACCATTTTGCAAACATTGCCTGTGGTCACATGATAGAAGTTAATGACGTCACAATATGTCAATACATAGTGTAAAGTTTGTAGATTATGGTCATGTAATCGTTTTTGTTACTTGTTGAAATTGAAATTATAGCAATGTGTTGCTCATGACTTACAGTACGACTCTCTGTATCATCTCTTCATATGAAGCGCCATTCCGAAATTAGTCCCAGTCAACAATAACTTTTTCATTATGTTTCACTCAAAGTGTATCGTATGTGTATCTTATCACCATAATAAGCCACCAGCGTAGCTCAGTCGGCGGAGGCGAATGCTTTCAGATCCGGAGCTGCGCTCGAGCGTAGGTTCGATTCCGGCTTGGGCTGGATATCTGGTTGCGTTTTTTCCGAGGTTGTCTCCAACCATAAGGCGATTGCCAGGTAGTCTATGGCGAATTCTTGGCCTCATTTCGCCATATACCATCCCTCTATCACCAATTCCATCGACGCTAAATAACCTAGCAGTTGATACAGCGTCGTTAAATAATTAAAAAAAAACACTATAATATTGCAGAACTCGCGATTACAAACAAAACGAATGGTCATGCAGGTCTGCAGTTGCTCTCGATGCCGAGATATAAATGAGAGAGACTGTCGGCTGTTTATGCGCAACTTCTACGCCCTCATGTCGTAGCGAGGGCACGTGGCGTCATTGGGCGTGGACACACAAGTTATATTGATTCATGGCCTAATTACTAACATTCGGCTGTGACTCATAATCTTGTTAAAGTAAGCATTTGAAATTCTGACATTCTGTGTTTTACCACGAATCCCCGGACGAGTACCCATACTCGGTATGGTACAAAACGTGGTATGCGTCAAAAATCAAGGAAAAATTCTTGTGAATGAAGAGGCAAATCTCCAAATTCTTGCCTACAATCGAATCGACGTTCGGTAGATATGTAGCGAAACTTTAATAATAATAATAATAATAATAATAATAATAATAATAATAATAATAATAATAATAATAATAATAATAATAATAATAAAAAGTATTTGCAGGCCTATGTTGTGAATACCAGCATTTAGCACAAGCGTGTTCCAACCGAGGAGTTGGGAATTCGATACCCGACTCCCCTGCGTGGGAAGAGTCAATTTATCTTCATGCCACAGAACTGAGTGTTGATTCTTGTCTTGTGTTAATGTGTGTTACATCAGCGGTGGGCCTGCGTCGAGCTGACCACATGGCGAGGAAGGCCCGCAGTGTAAGTGTCAAGTGTTAGTTCGAAATTATCATAAGAGGAATGGGTAAACGGCTACATTAGTGAGTACACAGGTACAGAAATGTAGTAATAGTAGTAGTAGTACTAGTAGTAGTAGTAGTAGTAGTAGTAGTAGTAGTAGTAGTAGTAGTAGTAGTAGTAGTAGTAGCAGCAGAAATAATAATAATAATAATAATAATAATAATAATAATAATAATAATAAACAAAATGAAGGTAATATCTGTCTTGATTATGAAACCCAGATTCCATTGCAATATTATGTCCAACATCACTAAAAAAATAATGTAATATACTAGTTATATCAGGACAGAAGTGCGAAAAATAGGATAATGGTAATAATTAGAGCCCGGATGTTTGGCAAAATGCCTTTTTTTTTTGCTGGGTGGGAATAAATCATTATTTTCATAGATATAAATGTGATGTGGGTAAATCAAAGTGGTAGGGCCAATTTTTATTTTGTCTATTTTGCCTTTTTAAGATCTTTCTTACTAATTCAATAATAAATGCCTTTTTTGTCATTTTAAAGCACTATTTCTTGTTTATTTCCAATTTTCTAATTAAATGTAATATAATGTGTTCATATAATTAATTATATGAAACAATGACTCACTTTACTAACAACAGTAAATAAAAGTAATTTATTTCGGTATTTAATCTGCTAACAATCGTGCTTTAATACTGTTATTGTAATTTATTAATAATGATCGATAATCCACAGTTACAAAGACAGTATGTCATGTCTTCACGATTCCAACAATCAGCTTCATAATTTTAAATGTTGAACTCGTTTTCGTAGAGTTTTGTTACGTAGCATTTTAAATTGTTTGCTTTTATATTTTCATCTTACTGTTACAATTTTTTTAAATTTAAGTGAGGAACAGTCAGTTATTGTCGGGTGACATAAGGTGTAAGATCGGTTAGCTAGAATGCCTAAATTCAGTAAACCATTGAAAAGTAAACTACATGCTTACGTTAGTGAATTTGATGCCCATGTGTTTTCAACCGATGGAACTGACCTTGAAGAGCAAGTAGATAATTCTCTAACACAAAAGGTGAATCAAATTCCGTTTGCTTGGTGTCTGTGGCAAGGAACGAATTCTGACAATGTTTTGATATTGAAACGTGTCTTTCCGACATCTCAGAATCAAATTATTTTAATCATCTGTTTTTTATACTTTTTTCGCGCAGAGTATCTTCTTAATGGCTAGGGTTACATTAGTCTTGAAAATTAATTGATGTAGGTATTTTAGAATCCAATTGAGGAGAATAGAGATAATTATTCCAATGAAAGACGGGAAGCAAGTCGTACACTTAGGAATAAAAAGAGAGATTACTTGAAGGAAAAACTGAATGAGGTAGAAACAAATAGTAAGAATAAAAACATTCGAGATTTATATAAGGGTATAAAGGAATTTAAAAATGGATATCAGGCAAGGATAAACGTGTTCAAGGATGAGAATGGTGACTTGCTTGCAGACGCTCATTCAATCCTTAACAGATGGAAAAACTATTTTGGACAACTACTAAATATACATAGGCCAAGTAGAAATGATCAGGACGAAATTCAAATAGAAACTGCTGAGCCATTTATACTGGAACCCACACTTTCTGAAGTCGAAATTGCGATAGAAAATCTGAAAAAGTACAAGTCTCCAGGTATTGATCAAATTCCAGCAGAATTAATACAAGAGGGTGGAAGGGCATTATCTAGCGAAATTTATAAACTTGTACTTTGCAATTTGGGAAAAGGGAATTGTACCAGAACAATGGAAGGAGTCCATAATCGTATCTATTTTTAAGAAGGGGGACAAGACTAACTGTAGTAACTTTCGAGGAATATCACTTTTGTTGACGTCATACAAAATTTTGTCGAATATCCTTTTGAGAAGATTAACTCCATATGCAGATGAAATTATTGGGGATCATCAGTGAGGTTTCAGGCGTATCAACTATTGATCAAATTTTTTGTATTCGACAGATATTGGAGAAAAAATGGGAGTATAAGAGTATAGTACATCAGTTATTTATAGATTTCAAAAAGGCTTATGACTCGGTTAAAAGAGAAGTTTTATATAATATTCTTATTGAATTTGGTATTCCCAAGAAACTAGTTCGATTAATTAAAATGTGTCTTAGTGAAACTTACAGCAGAGTCCGTATAGGCCAGTTTCTATCTGATGCTTTTCCAATTCACTGCGGGCTAAAGCAGGGAGATGCACTATCACCTTTACTTTTTAACTTCGCTCTAGAATATGCCATTAGGAAAGTTCAGGATAACACAGAGGGTTTGGAATTGAACGGGTTACATCAGCTTCTTGTCTATGCGGATGACGTGAATATGTTAGGAGAAAATCCACAAACGATTAGGGAAAACAAGGAAATTCTACTTGAAGCAAGTAAAGGGATAGGGTTGGAAGTAAATCCCGAAAAGACTGAGTATATCATTATGTCTCGTGATCAGAATATTGTACGAAATGGAACTATAAAAGTTGGAGATTTATCCTTCGAAGAGGTGGAAAAATTCAAATATCTTGGAGCAACAGTAACAAATACAAATGACACTCGGGAGGAAATTAAACGCAGAATAAATATGGGAAAGGCCTTATATTCTTTTTGAGTTGATTCTCTACTTCTATCGTCATAATTAGCCTGACTGGTAATAATTATATTGGTTTTGTAATTTTATTCAATCTTTGTTATGCTCTTTAGTACAAAATAATTATTTATAGAAAGTGCCCCGAACTCGAGCTTGCACAAACCGGTTTGCGCTACATCCATAATATGTATTTGTTTTGTATTATATGTAACTAAATACATAGAATGCGCACCACAAAATTAAATAAAACCTTGTGAAGTGAATAAAGCTGGTATTTATTAACCGACAACTGCTAATTTGCGCGTTAGGATTTCCTTTCTTTAATTAAATTAAGTTAGTTTTAAAAAATCACTCCCTTGAGCTGAACTGCAGTACATCTCAACAATCTTTTAGACAAAATCACCATGATACGACTGGAACAATGATGCCAAGTTTGTACCGAATCTTCTCCCTGATCTTTTAAGTATTATTATTTTGTTTCAGTTCTAGTCTAGTGGTCGGCATTTTATACATTTATACCTTTAGCCGTTCTACACAGATCGCAGCAAACCTACCTCGTATGCTAAACGTCAACCAGCTCTCAGAATGGGACTCATTCTCTGGCACGACGACAGCAAAGGAATAAGGTTATGAGATTTGGTACTTGGAACATAACTACTCTTTATAGAATAGGAGGAGGTAACATTTAGGCCAATTTCTATCTTATGCTTTTCCAGTTCACTGTGGACTAAAGCAAGGAGATGTACTAACACCTTTACTTTTTAACTTCGCTCTAGAAAATGCCATTAGGAAAGTTCAGGATAACAGACAGGGTTTGGAATTGAACGGGTTACATCAGCTACTTGTCTATGCTGATGACGTGAATATTTTAGAAGAAAATTCACAAACGATTAGGGAAAACACGGGAATTTTACTTGAAGCAAGTAAAGAGATAGGTTTGGAAGTGAATCCCGAAAAGACAAAGTATGTGATTATGTCTCGTGACGAGAATATTGTACTAAATGGAAACATAAAAATTGGAGATTTATCCTTCGAAGAGCTGGAAAATTTCAAATATCTTGGAGCAACAGTAACAAATATAAATGACACTCGGGAGGAAATTAAACGCAGAATAAATATGGGAAAGGCCTGTTATTATTCGGTTGAGAAGCTTTTGTCATTTAGTCTGCTGTCAAAAAATCTGAAAGTTAGAATTTATAAAACAGTTATATTACCGGTTGTTCTGTTGGTTGTGAAACTTGGACTCTCACTCTGAGAGAGGAACAGAGATTAAGGGTGTTTGAGAATAAGGTTCTTAGGAAAATATTTGGGGCTAAGAGGGATGAAGTTACAGGAGAATGGAGAAAGTTACACAACGCAGAGCTGCACGCATTGTATCCTTCACCTGACATAATTAGGAACATTAAATCCAGACGTTTGAGATGGGCAGGGCATTTAGCACGTATGGATGAATCCAGAAATGGATATAGAGTGTTAGTTGGGAGGCCAGAGGGGAAAATACCTTTGGGGAGGCAGAGACGTAGATGGGAGGTAATATTAAAATGGATTTGAGGGAGGTGGGATATGATGATAGAGACTGGATTAATCTTGCTCAGGATAGGGACCAATGGCGGGCCTATGTGAGGGCGGCAAGGAACCTCCGGGTTCCTTAAAAGCCAGTAAGTAAGTAAGTACGTAAGTAAATATTTTAGAATCCTAATACATTTATCTGAAGAACGTTTTGAAATGACGTGTAATTATGTCGATATTAGTTAACAATTGTTTAGGAAACTAAATGTTTTGCTGTATTCCAGCAACGGGCAAGTTTACGCTATTTTTATGAAGAAATTCGAATTGTCTATATATTTTAAGCCTCAAAATTGTTATTCAATAATTGAGAGATTGGAGACAAAATTTTGTAACTGAACATTTTTGGGGACATACCAGTATACAAGGCGTCTCAAAAATACACGACCCAACTTCAGGAATGAGTTTTCACATGCAGACAATGAAACCAATTTATATTAACACATGGCCAAAAATGCTTCGTTAACGAGTTCTGTGTACTTCCAATAAACTCAGGTGTACACAAATTTTCTGAAAAAAAAAAAAGCAACATACCTGAGTTCTTGGACGACACGTCACTGATCGTTCGTCGACAATTACTTAAATCGAAAGTTTCCTGGTGGTTGGATAAGTAGAGGTGAACCGGTTGCCTGGGCACTACGCTCACCTGACTTAAATCCACTAAATTTTTGTCTTGTGGAGTCATTTAAAATATTGGTGTATTCGATTCCGGTGGCTGATATGGTGTGTGAAAAAATACGAAACACACCAGGAATTTGGGATTGTCTTCGCAGGGACATGAAATGCCGATGTGACTTCTGTATTTAGGCGGAAGGTGTACATTTTGGACACTTATTGTTAGGTGATGTGAATAGTTAAGACATATATCTTTATATATTCACAACTCGGAAAACAAGCATTTATAGCGCTATGTTGTTAAGAATTATTCATATTGACAACATCAGGAACTCTTTTATGAAATTATGTCCTGTATAACTTGATTTATCACTTCCAGTCCTATGAAGGAATCATTAAAATAAATCCTTACAGCGAATTTTGTCTACGTGTTTTTGATTCCAAATAAATACTACTAACTTTTCTGTAGGAAAAAGAGTATATTTAACGTGTATCATACCTTACTGAACTGACTGGTAGAATACCGAATTTTACCAATGTCCGCCCAGTAGTTGGAGAAATCGCAGTACACAGAGAGATAGACGAGAAAGGCAGGCATGCAACATGCCGACAAAGAATTTTTCAGTATCAGGGAAGCTGAAACTTGACTTGCATTTCCGCGAAAATCTCGATATAACTTTTTCTGCAGCATCATAATGCTATTATATAATGACTATGTCATCCAAGAATTTCCAGTCTGAAGGTCCACAGTCTTAAATATCATTCTTGACTGTATACTGAACTTACTAAGTCATAAACAAAAGTGCAATAACAGGCTTTATAATTATTTATGATCAAACAAAATGTGGAGAGACATTTAATGGCGTATAATAGTCATAAATCGCGACATCCATGCTACACGTTTCAGTATAAGCACAGTCTAAAGGAGTGTAGTCTTGCAAAAAAAAAATGGTGGGGAGTAATTTATTAAAATTCAACAGAAATGAATAAGCACTAGACATTCATAAGTGTCAGGGCTCTCTGATTATACGGTTAACATGACGCAAGATCACTGCTTAGACAACACAGCACAAACACAAGGGAATGCTCGTGTTCGCTTATGTATGAACCTTAGCGTAGAACTTATTTCTTTAGTTGCAAAAGGGATATAACATCATATTTTTGTGAATCAAGTGTTGTTTGTTCCAAGGTCAACATTCTTTGTTACAAAATAGATTTTTAACTCTTTATGTAGGCCTATATTTGGTGTTTATTTATGCTAAATTATATAGGAAATATAAATAATCGGGAACACCTATATGAGAAAGCTATGTTCGGGTGTAGTTCTATCTACATACAAGAAAAACTAAAGTTAAACATAGAAATTTATCGAGAAAAAAAAACTAGAAATAAAAACATAAAAGACTTTATACATAGGCCTATGATCAATTCAAATATAATTTATAAGATGATTTTTAATTTTTTATCGAACTTAATAACGGAAAATGTTGACAATTCAAAATGCATTTTGATTAAGCATTTATATAATCCTGGTCCCAGACTAATATTGTGTTTTCAAATTATCTTTGGAATTCACATCAACAAAAATTGTTCTAAGTCGCACATAAAAAGCAATGTCAGTTCGTATAATATAATGAGAGGCTTACAGGATTTATAAATCATGATTTCTATGTTACACGTCCATTCTATAACTACAAACCAGATTGTAGTCTCGAAAATGATGGTGTATAATTTATTGGAGCATGTCTCAAAAATAAATCAATATTCTGCAAAGGACAGGGGGATAAAACAGAACGCACAGCTCTCTTAATTGGCAAAGTGATACACTTAAACCACAGGCTGGTAGAAATGTAAGAAGCCAAAGATACATTGCACGGAACAGGCGGGTTTAATTAAAGCTCGGATATGATATCGCCTAACCTAGGTCTTGTTTCAACAGTCTGAGCCGTAATGTGGACTCCGCAACACCATGCCTTCAGATAATGCCACATCATTTCAAAATTGTCACGGGTGTGAACTGGAAAGGACAAATCAAATGGCTTATTGTTTTAAGGTAGGCAGATGATGATGATGTTGATGAAGAAGATGATGATGATTATGATGATGATGATGATGTCCTACTTTTCTTATTTCTTTTTGTGAAGTATTTAAAAGTTCAATATAGCAACTGCCATTGATATCACCACCATCATCATCATCATCATCATCATCATCATCATCATCATCATCATCATCATCATCATCATCATCAAGCTTAGTTGGTGGTCCATTTCAGTCTAAATACTCACTCCATTTTAGCAAGTCTTCTAGATATCTTCTTCAGTTTGGTGTGTACCGCAACATTTCTTGGCGTGATTACAGTATGTAAGAATATTTTCGGTCATCATCATCATCATCATCATCATCATCATCTTCATGGTAGGCTGTCTTATGGCCTGTTCCGACTCAGAGAATCTCTCCATCTGGTTACCGGACGTCCTACGTCACGATAACCTTTTGGATTATAATTTAAAACCCGTTTTGTTATAGAATTATGGTCCATTCTTTGTATATGATTATACCAGTTAATTTTATTTGTATATATTTTCTCTTTTAAGTCATATATGCCTAATGTTTGCCTTATTTCATTGTTGCTCACTTGGTCACGTAAGGTAAGGCCTGCTACTCTTCTTAGAAATTTCATTTCACTTTTTTCAACTTTCCAAACATCAGATCTATTTAGAGCCCAATTCTCAGATCCATACATCAACATTGGAACAGCCATAGTCTTATAAAATTTTAGCTGTGTATTTACGGTCATATTTTTTAACTTTCTTTAAAAAAAAAGATTGAAAGTGACAAAGCACTCACTTCTTTATTTTATTTTATTTTATTTTATTGGGTTATTTTACGACGCTGTATCAGCATCTAGGTTATTTAGCGTCTGAATGAGATGAAGGTGATAATGCCGGTGAAAGGAGTCCGGGGGCCAGCACCGAAAGTTACTCAGCATTTTCTCGTATTTGGTTGACGGAAAACCCCGGAAAAACCTCAACCAGGTAACTTGCTCCGACCGGGATTCGAACCCGAGCCACCTGGTTTCGCAGCCAGACGCGCTGACCGTTACTCCACAGGTGTGGACACTCACTTCTTTAAGGAAAGACAAGGCAAAACTATATGTTTCTGCTGTGACAGATATATAATGCTTTTTCCAGTAACGTGTTTAGAAATTTATAAAAGATTAACAAGAAAAATGTATTTGCTTGTACCCCATCGGAACGGTGCAGAGTCCTCCGACTTCGGGGGCTAGGGCGCCGTCCCGTGGTTCACCACTGGCGTACACCGCGGATGGAAATAGGGAAAGAATTGGCTTTGACCGATTGAGCGTAAGATCACACATGCAGTTGGCGTAAATCATTATAAAACAGGGCGGAGGGAGGGGGTGGAACCTTGTGCCTCGCCCCTATCACCCGCCTGGCGCTTTTTCCACCCAAGTAAACAAAGGCAGGGAGGCTGATTTAATGTTGGGCAGACAACGCACGAGAAGCAGCAAATCTATAGCAGACTAAACAAGCCTCGAATCCACAAGTGTTATAACATCCCGCTCTTGTTAGTATACAATTCAGATGAGTAATGACCCAAGCTCACTCAACAGGAAAGTAGATTTGATGGAAAAGCTCTGTACAAAACGAAAAAAAGCTTTTCTATATCTCTTTCTCTCTCCTTTACAGATGGAATCTCGCGTTAAGTTATACTTCATTCACACAAGAATTATTGGGTGTGAATATGACAGGACAAAAAAGAAATACAATTAATTGCGCGGTGGCTATAGTAAGAGAAGACGGGTTACTTCAAATACGTAGATAATGATCTCTTGGAAGCAGTGTAACTATTGGAGGGGAAAAAAGAGCAAAGGAGGTTGTTAGTGGCTGTGTGATAAATGCTAGCACTGGTTTTAATCTCCAGTGAATCATTACATTGCAGAACTCCTATGAACTATCAACTCATTCTCATTATATGAAGTACGTTGTGAAAAATATCCTCTGATGGGGTTGTCACCACTGATGTGACTCGAATAAAATCAGCAAAATGAAATGATTATACAACCTTGCTCTGTAAAAAATAAAAAAGTATTAATTTTAAGTTGCAAGACAGCTTTCATTTTGTCTTTCTTTCCCCACGTTTTCTTCTTCCTCCCTTTATTTCTATTTCTTTATTCTTAAAAACTCAGAGGCGAGTATATAATAATAATTTATTTTTCACACTGCAGAAGAGCAAGATGATATTTCTTCCTTCTTTGTAATCCCTTATTCTCTCTTTTTATTTATCTATCCTCTCTTGTTCTTTCATATATTTCTCAAATGTCTGCTTTGTTTGCGACTTTCTGGTTTATTTATAGGGATAGGACTTTGACGACGTATAAAACATAAAAAAATATCCTAAAAAATGCATTTATGACCTAAAAATCTTTCAAAAATGCCCTTAAAAATTCCCTAAAAATTGGTCTTACATTATAAAATTGGCTTAGTAGGAAAAGAAGTTTTGTGCTGTTTAATATTTAGACTAGTAATTAAATTAAATTCTAGTACCAGCATTCAAGTTTATTTAATTTTACATAATTTTTTCTAAGTAGTCCATTTTAATTAATTATTTTACCTGATGTAGTTTCCAAGTAGTCTACCACATGGCCACTCTTATCCGGAACCAGCAGGTATAGAGGAGTCTATATTGAAGGGGTGGTTGGACTGATACATTACATGGGGTGTACTACGTTAAAATGGCAATATTTGTGTAGAAAAACGATTAAAATATTATACAAAATATTGGGTATTAATGGACAAAATATGTAGACAAAATATCGAAGGAAATAAACATTATTTTACATTAACCTTAAGTACTTGCGTCAGGTCTATATGACTCGAGTGTTTTTTCTTTCCTCTGTTTTCTTTGCTGGAAGGTAATATGAAGAGTGCCGATGGTGTGTAATGTCTTCTATTGTTAAAATCTTTGAAACGGTCTGGCTGTAGTCATTTATCATTTAGCGCCAACAGCTGTTTATATGTTGTGATTTGACCCAATGCGAGTACTTAAGGGTTAATAATAGGGATTTATGGCCAAAATTAAATGAAAATGCCTAAAAAATTACCGAATAAAAGAAAAAAATGCTCTTATGCGTTGAAATAGACAAAAAATGCAAAAAAATGTCCTTAAAAATATGTTTTAAACACTCAGTTCATCACATAACATATAAATACTAAAGCAGCAATGTTTCTGGCTTACTAGAAAAAAGATGCAATTTTATCAAAATCCTACCCCTATTTATTTCTTAGGTTGAAGAGCGTCTTAGCTGCGGACCTACAAATGTAACACAAGATGGTGTTTCAACAAGCGATAACTCCGCAATCATGAATGTCAGAGCATTAAACTTCATATGTAAGTGAAAGAGTAATAAAGGACATTAATTTTATGTAGTTTGTTTTTATTGTAAATCAAATATTTTATATACTATAACATGCTTAACAAAAGCACGCAACAATTTACGATTGTTAGTCCATAGCTGTGGAGTAACGGTTAGTACGTCTGACCGTGAAACGAGCGGAACCGGATTCAATTCCTGGTTGGGACAAGTTGTCTGTCTGATGTTTTTTCAGGGACTTTCTCTGAACCCATCAAGAGCAAATGCTGGGTAACTTTCGACTTTGGACCATACAAGTTGATAAAGCGTCGTCGTAAAATAAACCAATTGAACATTTACGACTGTTTTATATATTTGAAGGCTTGCGGATTCTAATTTATAAAAGTTGATCTATTGCGAGTAGCATATGCAAAGTTTTACGAAAGAACTTTCGATTGTTAGTTAAGTTTTGGATTAAAATGTTATAAAATAGAAAACGCTGAACATAGTTTAATGGAGTGCAATAAATACTGATAGCATAGCAAAAATACTGAATTTATAGGAGAATATAATAAACTCGTTTGCCATAGACATAAACAAGGAAAAATACGCAGAATGTCTTTCTTTCAAATGGGATACATATGGATTATAATTAATGTCAAATTCCAAAACAAGGGACAAAGTAGTCCAAGTCATGTATTGACATAGTGTTTGTTGGAAATGTTGAACACTTTCATTTATGAACTATGCAACGCAATGTCGTCAGCTTTTCATTCTTTTCTGTTTCCCTAACAATACTTCCAAACTACATGTATAGATCGGACCAACAATGAAGACGTCCCGAGAAAGGAAGCGTGGAGTGAGAGGAGGTTTTACAATATGTAAATACTAGTGCTGTAGTGCTGTAGTGTTATTGTTAAATATAACTTGTATTCGGTGATAAGCATAAGTATTAAATGTTGTATATCTGTATATAGGTGTTGCATCGTTATATTACAAAACAACTATTTTAATTACTTACTAACATATTTATTATGAGGCTTATAATTTATTGTGTAAATTTCTCCGGGAATTTTTGAGACAAACATAAATAACAAAAAGTATGAAGACTCACCTATTTAATACTGCTTCATCCATGATTTTAAATATGTGAGTGCATGCTCCGAATTAAGTGCCGCTCTACGTTTAGTAACAACGTTCCTGCATCAATAAACACGAAAAAACGTTTTTTTGTCAAGCACTTCTCCACGATCGTTCAATTTAAATCCAAACGTTTCACCGAGTTTACCTCTCAAATTCTCATATGACATAATGGAGCTTACACTTCTCACAAATCATAGAAAACTGTTTTTTTTCTTTATCAAACTAAATACACAGCTTCATATACAAACTCAGTATAGTAACTGCAACTGCAAACAGCGATCGAAACAGAAGACTGGCTCCTATTGTAATCGAATTACCAGATTTTAGAAAGAGAAGAAGGTAGTTATGCTCTCACTTTCACACAGTGTAGACATGGCTATTTTATAAGGGATGAGGGGGACGAATCCCAGAAAATATGTATTTCATGTGCTAGAAAGATGAGCTGACAGCAAGGTGGAGTCCACACCTGTGGAGTAACGGTTGGCGCGTCTAGTCGCGAAATCAGGTCGCCTGGGTTCGATTCCCGGTTGGGGCAAGTTACCTAGTTGAGGTTTTTCCGGGGTTTTCCCTCAACCCATTATGAGCAAATGCTGGGTAACTTTCGGTGTTGGACCCCAGACTCATTTCACCGGCATTATCACCTTCATCTCATTCAGACGCTAAATAATCTAAGATATTGATAAAGCGTCGTAAAATAACCTACTAAAAATAAAAACAAGGTGGAAGTTTTCTTGGAAAAACATAAAACTTCATAAGTTAAATGTTATGTTTTATTTAACGACGCTCGCCAACCAGGTCGACACTTAATAAGGGTTTCGCAATGTGTTTCAACTTTCAATAGAGGTAGACTAGGTCACTGTCCTCATATCTCCATCTCTTTCTGAAGTGTATGTGCAAAGATTTTCCCTACGTTACCTGGTTTACAGTTAGAAAATATCAGTAGCCTACTATTGTGCTTTTAATTAAGCCATTTTCGAGAGAGAGAAATATTGTCGGAATTTTTAGTATGAGTTTGTATTGACAAAATAATAATTAATAGGCTATCAACTACAACCGATTAATTTTAATCGACTCGATTATTCGATTAAATATTTTGATTGATTAATCTTACAAGAGAAATTGATCGATTAAATCCCACAACACTGGTAGGCTAAATACACCTCTGATTGAGGTTCTGGCTGATATGTACATCTATTATCTTCAGACAGTACACTTCACTTGACGGTCTATGATGTCAGAGAAAGAACAATTGTTTGTATATCTGAAGTCTGATTAGTATGTAATGGATTGGGAGAGAAACTGGCCATCCTATGTCATTATCTCAAGCCTAGTTGCCTCATAAGTGATGCCTTACTGGCATCACCCTCACATATATCATGGCGCTCGATGCACGAAAGCCTGAGTAACCATGTGATTGGTCAGACTATCCTATTGATGAAGACTAGATTTACTACCTTCCATACTTCCGTAAAAGCAAAAGATAAGCGAGAATTCACGTGAACCGAGACCTATAAGATTGACGCACCGGTAGGGTGAGTAGCCAGATGTCTTTCTGCCTGACTACATCTCTATAATATAACATTTGAAATAGCCAGTAGAACAATAGTAAAATCAAATTGGCGATACAAATAGAATTGCTTCGATAAATTTGGTGCACAAATTATTACAAAGTCACAATCTCATTTAGACTGAACTAGAAAACAAACAAATGGGAAACAACAGACTTTTGTACTCTTAACAGAGAGCAGTGCTCACCTATTTTGAGCATGGGGCCGAACACGGAGCTGTCGTGCCCCGTGGAGCAGTTCCACCGCCTGTGCCTAAACTGCCACTGACACTCTGCAATGCCCGCCCGGGCTCCTCGCCCCACGCCGCTCATGTGGTCCTGGTAGAGCTGACAGAGCTTCGTCTGTCCTGGGGACAGCCCGCTGATCTGACTGCAGAGAGGAGAGGCTCCGATGAGGTATTGAGGCTGTGGTAGCCTCACAACCTCGCCGCTCTGCGCGCCTGCATTCCTGCAACACGAAAAACATGCCATTATTGTCCGCTTATTAGAAATGAAGGGCTGACAGCAAAAACCGGACAAGTCCTAAATATTAATTTTTCAGAAAACGAAAGAAACTGTCCCTCACGTTTCTCATACAATATAATAATCTGACATATTTTGTACAGGTATTTCATATATTTACCAACTTTGGTAAAAAGTTTCATTGTTCTGTTTTATATTGTTTCTTGGAAAAAAAAAAAAAAAAAAACTTTTGGACATAACCACTTTTTGCAGAAAATTTTATATGTACACACATTAGTTGAGAAAAAGTATATGGAATAATCTTTCATTCATATTGTCAATTTACCAACATACAAATAAATATTTTTGAAGAGTTCGCGGGAAAAACAATGAAAGTCGCAGTTTTGTTAAGGTTGCTGTCATTATCTAATTCAATGGATCACTACGAAATTTAATGTTGTTCTTATGAAAAAATGGTAAAAAGGACAATTATTATCACCACGACTACAGTAATCCTTTCCTTTATTTTCTATAGAAACAGCACTACATTTTGCAGTTATAGACTCAATTAGATCCTTAACAGAAATGTGACATTCATCGTTTTTCCCGCGAACTCTTCAAGTGTTTTATTAAATTAAAAAACTTAATGTCAGAATGATTTCCTGAACAAAAATAAATAAATAAATAAATAAATAAATAAATAAATAAATAAATAAATAAATAAATAAATAAATAAATAAATAAATAAAAAATAATAATACTGTTATGTTTATGTTTTTCTTTTTCTAAATTTGTGTCCTTCAGTCTTTGAATTCTTGGCACGTCAGTTATATCAAGTACCAAAAAATAATTATTCTAATAACACAATAAACTATGCTCAATAACATTATTATCATTATTATTATTATTATTATTATTATTATTATTATTATTATTATTATTACTATTATTAATTAAAATAGGTACAATTACGGACTCCGTCCATTGTTCTGGTACAATTTCCTTTTCCCAAATAGCAAGTAAAAGTTAATAAATTTAGCTAGATAATGCGCTTCCACCTTCTTGTATTAATTCTGCTGGAATTTGATCGATACCTGGAGACTTATACTTTTTCAGATTTTCTATCGCAATTTCGACTTCACAAAGTGTGGGTTCGGGTATAAATGGCTTAGCAGTTTGTATTTAATTTTCGTCCCGATCATTTATATTTGGCCTACGTATATTTAGTAGTTTCCAAAAATAGTTTTTTCATCTGTTCAGGATTGAATGAGAATATGCAAGCAAGTCACCATCATCATCCTTGATCACGTTTACCCTTGCCTGATATCCGTTCTTATTGTGACAGCGACGTGAGATTCGAACTCACGACCAGCGTCCCGCAAGAAAGCAGGCGCGCGGCGAAGAGGGGAAAGGGCCAACGCGGCGAGAGAGTGGAGCGAGAGTGCGCGCGCATCTGGTGCTGGTAGAGAGGAGAGGGCTCTGGCTTTTTCTGGAGTGCCATCTCTACAGACGCGTGGAACCTTCGAGGCTACGTCACTGTGGTTATAAATTACGGTCGCGAAGGAACGAGAGCAGAGTTTTCAGTTGATTAGTCAGCCAGTCAGTGAGAAAGCCAGAGCAAGCAAGCCAGTCTTGTGTTCCGGAGTTCGACTCGAGTGTGCGTCCGCATCTGCGTCAGCATCCGAAGGCCTGAGTTCGAGTGCAGTGGACCGCAGTTGGAGGGACCTGAGTTCGAGTGCAGTGGACCGCAGTTGGAGGGACCCGAGTTCGAGTACAGTGAACTGTCTCTGAAGGTCTGTGATTCGAGATACTGTGAACTCGAGTGACTGAGATAGAATAACTGTGAACTGAGAACTGGTAGTTCTGATTTGTAAATAATGCTTTGTAAATATTAGTTAAGATTAACAGTTCATTGTTGTGCGTAATAGTCCAAGTAAATTGTCATTGTCGTCGGTGGAGTGCTATAACGAATACTGTGTTGAGTGAAGATCCAATTGTTGACGAGAGCGTTTAAGGTGAATTGTAGAAAGGAATTATTGTTGTGACGAATAAATTACATTGTTGTTACTAATAAAATTCACATTATATTCCTTTGTACCCTGTATCGTGACCAGAACATTGTACGAAATGGAAACATAAAAATTGGAGATTTATCCTTTGAAGTTGTGGAAAAATTCAAATATCTTGGAGCAACAGTAACAAATATAAATGACACTCGGGAGGAAATTAAACGCAGAATAAATGAATGGGTTATTTATGAAAGGGCCTAAGTCTTGAATATTAAATTGTTAGCAATTAAAGAAAAACTGCTTATAGGGCGAAATTTTGAAATTAAGGCTGAAATAAAAATTGTATCATAATTTTAAAAAGTATTAGAGTGTGAACCTTAGTCCTCTTCATATCAAAATCGATGTATCTACACCCAACGAGCAGTTATAACATTACAAACTCATTTTCACAAAATAATGACTTAGGCCCTTTCATAAATACCCATTCAAATATGGGAAATGCCTGTTATTATTCGGTTGAGAAGCTTTTGTCATCTAGTCTGCTGTCAAAAATTCTGTAAGTTTGAATTTACCGGTTGTTCTGTATGGTTGTGAAACTTGGACTCTCACTTTGAGAGAGGAACAGAGATTAAGGGTGTTTAAGAATAAGGTTTTTAGGAAAATATTTGGGGCTGAGAGGGATGAAGTTACAGGAGAATGGAGAACGTTACACAACACGGAACTGCACGCATTGTATTCTTCACCTGACATAATTAGGAACATTAAATCCAGACGTTTGGGTTCGGCAGGGCATGTAGCACGTATGGGCGAATCCAGAAATGCATATCGAGTGTTAATTGGGAGACCGGAGGGAAAAAGACCTTTGGGGAGGCCGAGACGTAGACGGGAGGATAATATTAAAATGGATTTGAGGGAAGTGGGATATGATGATAGAGAGTAGATTAATCTTGCACAGGATAGAGACCGATGGGGGGCTTATGTGAGGACGGCAATGAACCTACGGGTTCCTTAAAAGCCATTTGTAAGTAAGTATTATTATTATTATTATTATTATTATTATTATTATTATTAACTTGTCCCAACCGGGATTTAATCCCGGGCCCCCTAGTTTCACGGTAGTACTTTCTAACCGTTACTTCACAGCGGTGGAATGCATGAATGTACTTAGACAATACAGAACAAATGCAATGTCAAGGACACACACCTATTTCATGAGTAATGGAAACATTTCTTTCATATTTGCAGAAAATCGAACCCCGGTTCACTGAAATGCAGCCGATTACACTCACCTGAGCCACATGTTCAACTCAAACACAATTCAAACCCAAATAAGTTGATGCAGATTCATTATGAATAATATTATTCACTGCTTAGATTGGATGTGTTAATTTCCTTCGATCCTGATAAGCAACTCCCTCGTCAGATTTGAACGAAGTAAAGTGTCAAGTATAATGAATAGGTTTAGAGTTTTTCTTTGTTTGCTGGGCGCGGTGTGGGTTTCAGACGCAGCCTCCTCCCAGGTTTGCACCTAGTGAGAGCCCAATGCAAGAAACATACCTCAGCAAGCCCACACTTCATGACCGCGTCTAACACGCTATCAAGTTACGTAGAACAATGGGCATAGGAGGTGCTCAACCTGTCATAGCACTATTGTTACGTGACAGAACGCTTTCATAGTTTCTCAAAACTCTCCGTTTCCGGTATTCATTTCGCATATGTTCATGCTTTTATTCTCGGCAAGTGAAGCGTGACGTTACAGAAAGGATGGGTGAGTAGTTTAGTTTTAGATACAGCCTTCATAAATCAAGCCATACAGAACGTCCTATGCCTTGATTCAGCATAAATTTGATGTCAAGATACGAATACAATGGGAATAATTTTATAATGTGGACGTTAAAATATTGATACAATCAATTTCTCAATTTTTAATACCGATAGTAATTTTCTTCGAAAGTTCAATAAACCTTCTCTTCTGAATTTATGCGGCTTCACACAAAACAAGTGACATTCATCTTAACCGTCAAAATTTTCAAAATTCAGTCTTATTAAAGAATGACATTTTCCCCACATGACGGGGTTGCAGTATGTTCCTCATATTCTGGGTCTTAGAACCATTTTTTTTTCTTCACAAAAAGATGTTCAACCGTTCCATTGGATATAAGTTTACCATGAATTTTCTTTGTACAACTTATTACTCCAAGGAAAATGACATTCGGAGTCTCTTTAAATACCTCACTGAAGAGGAGGTAGCTTGGTTTGAAGAAATACTCACCGAAGCAAACCAACAAAATATGGCAGGAGGAGGAAGAGGGCGAAGTGACTCAGATAATGAAGACTGCTGAGATGAAAAATGGCAAGTAAGAAAAGTTTGTGTATCATTTGTTGAACTGTCATCAAAATTATTATAAATTTCACAAAAACTATTGAAAAGTATAAATTATTAATTTATTTTGAATTATCTTTACTTTGCATGACTGTATTATTATTATTATTATTATTATTATCATTATTATTATTATTATTATTATTATTATTATTATAATTATTACAAGTGACTTAAAACAACTATTTCAATTTAGTTTTGGTACATTAAATTCCTGCCATTAATATTAGGCCTATACAGGGCTTTCATTTCAAAACTTTCCAATCTAAATAACTAATTATTTAAATTGAATTCAATTTAAACAAAAGACACGTCAATTTGCATATTGAGGGGAGAGAATTAAACCAGGCTTAATTGCATGTTAGATTTCACCCCCCACCCCCTCTTTGAAATTTCAAATGACATCCCTATATTTTTATTCTTAAATATGAAAAAACGTTCAATTGTTTATACACCTCATCCATTTGTTTTCGGAACTTTTGTTTTCTAACGTCGCCTGGCAACCTGTATTTTTGTTATTGTCAGTTGATTGTAGGATGAAAACACAGCTTATTTTGCGTAATTTCCTAAATTTAATCAATAAAGATGAGTAGTGTTGTCATTTGAAGGGTAGACATCATTTTAAAATAACTTAATACACAAACACAATTATTAATGAAATGCTCAATAAGTTTTTCTAGCTTTATTCTCTTCAGCTCTAATCAACAATAACAACAATCCAGGTTGCCAGGCGACGACAGAAACGAAAAGATGCGAAAACAAATGAATAAACTGTATAAACAATTGAATATAATAATCCGTGGCGCTACAGCCCGTGAAGGGCCTAGACCGACCAGCCGGCTGCTGGCCTCATGTCCACATACCGAAGCAGAGGTGGACGATCATCCAACCAAAATGGAGGTATCGTGTGGTTAGCACGATGATCCCCCCAGCCGTTATAGCTGGTATTCGCAACTGGATTTCGCTACCTATCATAGCTCCCCAAGTGCATCACGATGCTGGGTGGGCACCGGTTCCATACACTGGCCGAAATTTCATGAGCAAATTTCTTCTCCCATGAGGACTCGAACCAGCGCGCATTCCGTAACGCGAGTCCTAGGCAGGATACCTTACACCACGACGCCACGGCGCGGGACAAACAATTGAATACTCTTTCATATTTAAGTATAAAATATAGGGGTGACATTTTTAATTTCAACGTGGGGTTGGCTGGGGAATGGGGGGTTAAATCTAAAATGCAATTAAGCCTGGTTTCAGACTTCCCCTCAATATCTAAATTGAGTTTTTTTGTTTAAATTGAATTCAATTTAAATAATTAGTTATTTAGACTGGGAAGTTTTGAAATGAAAGCCCTGTATGTATGAAGGGCGTGTACAGGCACATTTTAAAATGTAAGTTGCTATTTAAAATGTTACAATATCTGTTTCAAAGAATTATCTTCAATAATAAATGATTACGTTCATTATTGCATTCATTAAACAAATTTAAGTACTTAGTACAAGCACTAAACCAAATCGAAAATTTCAAATGTCATTTCCTCCGAATATGATTTTCTGGTATACGCCTCTTGTAGGCCTACATACAACTCCTCAATTGCAGTCCACGTGAAAAAAAGGCATTGGAAAAACCTCTCTCCATTTAGCTAAAACCTGAATCAGACAGGAGACATTAAGAAAAAAGAGCGAAGAATTTTGTATTCAGTAAGTTCATCTTTCTCGGGACAAGCTCTACAGTTTGATCATTATAGCAGTATTAAAATAAGTTCCCTCCAAAAAAAAAACTGTAAATACGATCTCAATCTTTGGAAAGTAATAAAAGTATTCAATTTGCTATTTAATGATATTTATGTCCCTAAACTTCGTATTGGAAATATTGGACTGAATAAGCCAAGGCTTATAGAGAATGTTTAACGATCAATAAAATGTGAGCCAAGTCAAGAGTGATATATGTTGCAGCGCCCCACACAGCGGTTTTTGTAAGCCAATTCAGTTCAAGTTTGCTCAGGCGCCAAAAAACAATATAGACCAATACAGGGGAAACAGTCGAAATCGATGATTTATTACAGCGGTTGTAAATTAATTGCCACATTTATAAACATTTGTGGTTCTTTCTCTTACAATATAAATTCATTGAATTACGAGTATCTATATAAAAGCACCACAAACTTTTTATTCTCCATCTGTATGTCAACAGATATTTATTACATAAAACCTGGAGAAAGTATTGTAATAATACAACAATTCTACTTTTATGTATCATGAAAATGCTAATTTTTTACATCAGGATGTCGAAAAATCCTTTTTTTTTGTATTATCTGCATGTCCCGTTTGTATAGATGTTCCTTCTGAAATAGTTCAAATTTACTATTCTGTATCTACAGTCAATTCTCTTTGAGAGTGTAACCTGTGTATTACTGCATATTACTCGAAAAATGTAATTTATTCGACCACCTCTAACCTAACGACAGAAAGAAATAAATAAAATTAATACGAATTTACGAATATATACAGAGTGGAAGGTAAGGTGGTACATTAATTAGGATGTGATTCCTTAAAATATAACGAACAAAAAAGTTTAATATCATTTTGCTCGTTTTTGCGAGGTTTTTGAAGAAATAATACTTTTATGTCGACATTTCGATCGCGAATTTTACGAATACTGTTTAAAATACGGTTTAATTTCTTGTATAACAACGAAGAGAACGTTTGTTACGTTTACATTGCAGCAGTATTTTAATTAGAAAATTCACAGATTTCGAATTAATCGATTGAAGAAACATTGGAAACATTGATTGTCGAGTCACGTACAGTTGTTAAAAGAAAAAGTGACCGCTCTCTTGAAACAAAGTTCCCTTCGGGTATCTTCGCTACAATTCGGAGACAGGCGATGTTACATGTTGTTGGACCACGTTGGCTGATATCTACAGTTATAATTGAAGTATGCTGTTTGTTATTTGATAGCGTAATGGTAGCGTTCCGGCCTCTTATTCGTGAGGTCCTGCGTTCGAATACAACATCGTGCTTTTTATGTTCTTTTTTGTTTTGTTTTTTAAGAGAGAGAGAGAAAATATACATAATTGCTCCTTTCTCTTTTACGATTATTTTAGTAATTAACATCAGGTTCATTAATATATTATGCCATGACTTTATCATTATGACATTGTGGCTGCAAATGGAAAGAAAAATATTTTATTCTCAATAAAAATATCTTTCGTGACATAAACAAAACAAATTTACTGGCGTCGGCCTTAGAACATTCAAACAATTGAGAGTTCAAAAAAGAAAACAAAAAGCCACAATTCAATATTTAGTCTATCTTCCCCTTATCTCGATCATTTTGCAGTCGAGTGGGCATGGAATCAACTAGTCTTTGCAAATAGCGACTGTTCTTAGACACGATATTCCAAGCATTCTGAACATACATACATAAGTGTTCTGCCCATGGGCAGGTCTTTCATTGCAAACCCAGCATTCTCCAATCTTTCCTATTTTCTGCCTTCCTCTTAGTCTCCGCATAGTATGATCCACATACCGTAATGTCTATTATTCTTTTCAACCAGAGAACCAACCAATTCCTTCTTCTCTTTCTAATCAGTTTCAGCATCATTCTTTCTTCACCCACTTTTTCAAACACAACTTTATTTTTTATTCTGTCTGTCCACTTCACAAGCTCCGTTCTTCTCCACATCCACATTTCAAATGCTTCAATTCGTTTCTCTTCATTTCGTCGTAATGTCCATGTTCCTTCCCCATACAATGCCACACTCCACACAAAGCACTTCACTAGTCTCTTCCTTAGTTTTTTTTCCAGAGGTCCGCAGAAGATCCTTCTTCTTCTATTAAAAGCTTCCTTTGTTCATGTTTGCAGTATTTCTTGGGAAGGATAAATGCGGTAACTTCCCGTTGCTTTCCGCACACCACTATCTCTTTCGCATCTTATTAGATTCCAGGGGGTCCAAGCGTGGAGATGAGGAGAGTGGATTTAACTAATTGGGCCCTCCGGACTTCACCGAAAGTCACCGCAAGGGTTAAATATTAGTTCTATCAGGATGTTTGACCCGATCAGAGACCGGGAAATCCCAATTAGCCTTTGCCCCCCGCATCTTGGACTAGCTTCTACGAATTATCAGAAAATTTTAGAGTGTGATTGGGCCAATTTTTCCGAACATGTTTCCACACTTTTGCCCTCGTAGCTCAGCAGAAGAACGTCGGAATTTAGATATCAACGTCTCAGCTTCAATTCCTCGCCACTCCTTTTCATTTTATTGTGGTTCAAGATAGTATAATGTAATAATATAGAAAAAAACTAGCACCAGTATTATGCAACTGTATTGTTCCAAACCTAATATTAAATTTATGTTATTTATATCGCTAAAGATCGATAATTGAATATAAATTATATCTTGAATATTACTTATGTCGCTAAAGAAAAGTTTACAATATAAATAACTTGAATATTATTTATACAGTATCAGTAAAGCACGATAACAAAATGTAAATGCTAAATATCGGTTGCTTTAATTAATATAATATATTATATAATACGTATTTAATTATCTAAATAAAATAACCTATTTTACAAAGAAAAAATGGTTATTTGTATTATAATAATTACTTACATAAAATACACATTATTTATATCGCGAAAGAACAATAACAATATAAATAACTTGAATATTATTTATAATACTAATGAAGGAAAACAGAATATAAATGATAACTTGAATATTATTTATATCGCTAAAGAACGATAACAGAATATAAAAAACGTGAATATTATTCATATCGTTATAAAACGATAACAGAATACAAATGATGACTTGAATTTTATTCATATCTCTAAAGAACGATAACAAAATATAAATAACGTGATATCCATAAAGAACGATAACTGAATATAAATGATAATTTGAATAGCATTTACATCGCTAAAGAACGATTAAAAAATAAAATGAAAACTTGAAGAAGTCCCGAATCCGCAACTTTCAAATCATTATGCTAGCGCTCTACCGCTGGTCTACGAGGTGCAGATATGGAATATTTTCGTAGTTCCGGAACTGCTTGTACAAGCACATGCATCGTGTAACATCGCCGCGACCCGAAGTGGACTTAGAAAATATTCGCTGTTCACGAGTGCGGCCACTTTTTTTTGACAACTGTACAGACGGTCTAAAAATCTGGCATCGCTGTCGAGACGGCAAACGGTTTGCGTAGTACTCGCAACTGATCAGCTGTTGTAATGTTTACATTGCATTAGTGTGCAGTTGGACGTACAGTGTATTTTAAACAGTATTCGTAAAATTCGCGATCGAAATATCGACATAAAAGTATTATTTCTTCAAAAACCTCGCAAAAACGAGCAAATTATATTAGACTTTTTTGTTCGTTATATTTTTAAGGAATCGCATCCTACAATTAATGTACTACCTTACCTTCCACCCTGTATGAATTTAAATACTATACAGCATAATATAAGGCGAGTTAAAAGTCGCTTTCCCCAATATTCGTTCATAGGTTTCATACTTATACACATATACAAATGTCATAACTTGAACAAACGAATAGCTGGTGTCAGAGGACCATTTTTTTAAGGAACGGTTACCAGCAACCAATATCTTCAGATGTTAGAAGAGACGATTATTCCTGAACTTGAAAACAGTCCTCGTTTTGCCAATATGCAGTTGATATGGCAACAGGATGGAGAATCGCCTGATTTTGGTGTATAAATAAGAGACTTCTTGAACTATGAATGGATTGACAGTCGTGGCACACCAGAATGGCCACCCAGATCATGCGACCTGAGACCATGTGATTTTTCGCTGAGGAGTATTACGAAAAATGATGTTGTTGCTTAGAAGCCGCAGAATCTGCATCAGTTGCAACATATGATCGAACAGTTATTCGTAAAAATCGATTAAAGTCGTCAGTTATGTTCTGTAATCTGTAAATCAGTGCCTTAATTGCATCGAGAAGCAAGGTCTGTAGAGTAATGCGTAATCAAATGTAAATTGAATGTAATTAAATGTAAGGAAGTATTTGGGGAAGCGACTTTTCGCCCACTCTGTATATACAGAAATTCTAGTTCAAATGGGAAATGGTTTCAACATCTTGAGAGGAAGAACATATAAGGTACAAAACTGAGAACAGAGAAATGAAATAGGCTCTAAACTTTATATAAATAGGTGAATAATGAAACGGGAGCTTCGTGGGTTGGAGAGCGGTTTATCGGTCCGCAGAGTGTTTTCTTGAAGCTATATGCGTGTGTGTGGGGTGACCCTTGGCCCGCACACGCCCAACCTGACCCGAGATTTGTATCTTCGGAGAAGCTATTTCCAAGACCTGCGCAACACCGAACTCCACTTGCGGGGCGCAGCCTGTAATTTGTGTCCAGGAAGAACAAGTACAGCGCCAGCATTCCGAACAGACTTGGAGCCGTGAGATTTGTCGTCGTTTTAGGTGTAAAGACAGCTTTACGAGCTCTGTGCTCTCGTGTACACTTCTTTCAAAGAATAGTTGGTATACGAAAAGCACATTTTTGCGTAAAACTGTTTTCTTTATCACTGCTTCTGTGCAGTTAATTAACATTTATATTGATTTTGCAGGTCGTAACGGGAAGCTACCGTACCGTTACTTTGTTCGCGGGAGAAGCGTCGTAGAAGATCAGGATGGCGCCAAAGTCTGAAATTCAACATATCACTTGGAAAAGATGGAACAGAAATAACAACATGAAAAAAGCATCAACGGTAGGCTGAGGAAAGACTGAAGAGGAATGTTTTGAAACAGAGTGAGAAAGAAGATACATGTTATGTTTTATTTAACGACGCTCGCAACTGCAGAGGTTATATCAGCGTCGCCGGATGCGCTGGAATTTTGTCCCGCAGGAGTTCTTTTACATGTCAGTAAATCTACTGACATGAGCCTGTCGCATTTAAGCACACTTAAATTCCATCGACCTGGCCCGAGATCGAACCCGCAACCTTGGGCATAAGGCCAGCGCTATACCAACTCGCCAACCAGGTCGACGAGAAAGGAGATGATATGAAGAGAAAGAAAGGGAGGAATTGAGGGTAATAATGAATTAGAAATATAAAAAGGAAAAGGGATGAAGAAAAACGATGAAAATGAATGAGAAAGAGCAGAAGAAAAAGAAGAAGGTCTAGAAAAAACAGAGAGCAATTGGGATAAAATTAGTAGAAGGAAAATAATAATGAAATTATATAGCCTACATTAAGTTCTGGAACAGAAGCAAAGACAGAGCAATAGATTGATAGAGAAGAAAATCAAAATTAAGAAAGCGAAGAAAAAGAGAAGACAATAACATGGGAGAGAAGAATATGTTGACAGAAAGTGTCAGAAAAGTAAGGGTAAGAAGAGATTGAATGGGAAAAATTTTAAAATAGAGTTATGATTTGATCTGAATGATGAATTGTTCAATGGTTGAGCTGTTTGGACTTTTTCCATTGCTAATTTTCAAAATTGGATCAGTCAGACAGGCTAGCTGTTTGTAACGATCCCCACAGTAGGTTTTCACCTGACGATAAAGAGAGATTTACTCTTCGCAACGCTGTGATACAAGTTTGAAAATTAGCAATGGAAAAAGTCCAAATAGCTCAACCATTGAAAGTTATGACTGCAACAAAGACGACGATGACGATGATGAAGACTGTAACGATGAATAAGACAGCAGCGATGACAATAAACACAAACTACTACGATGACAACAACCAAGATCAACGACATAAATTATGAAGACAATTGTGGAGGCTATAATCAAGACAATTATGACGACAATAATGAAGATCAACTACGGCTACAATAATCAAGACCAACTAAGATGACAATAATCAAGATCAAGTATGACGGCAATAATCAAAACTAGCTAAGACAATAACCAACACAACACCAATACTCAAGGTAACTACGACGATTAATCTTATTACATGTCAAATAGACTTGATACATATGCTTCTGTGTATATTGCTGGCCTTAGAAGGTACTGTACTGTAATTATATTCATTTTTGTGTTAACTTTAAATGATTTTCTTTTGTTGGGCAGATAATTATTTGGCTTAAGCCTACATGAAATAACAAGTAACGCCAATATTTTAACTTAAAGTAACAGTTTTAATATAAAAATGAATAATATATAGAACTTCTATAAATATTTTCGTCCTTATTTTGAACCAATGTGTCCAGTTTTTCACTCATGAGTATCCGGTAACCATAATACAACATAATTGGAAGGTGAGGTCTATCCAATTCATGTCATCTCACAACACTCATTACGTGACGTCATTTGATTGACATTTCCTTTCATCGTCCTTAGGCGACATTGAGAAATTACGTCAGACAGATAGATGACAAAATTATTACCAGGTGTAATATGAGCTTTGAGAAATAAATTATGCATAAGAAATTACCCAGTGTCCTTTATTTCCAACGTCACTTGTCTCCCAAGAAATTACTTCGACTGCACTCACAGTACGCTAGAAATAAAGATGCGAGGTTATGATGTTATGAGTAAGTTTTAATTTAAACTGCTGAGACAGACAACTATAAATGCTCACCTGGGTAGTAAGTTCATATAGCGTACTTATTCAGCAAAATATGTTATCGTATTTACTCGAAGGTATTCCTCTGCTTGTAAGACTCCCAATTTTCAAAAGCTCGTCGTACTTGTTCTGCTTGTAAGGCTCCCAATTTTTAAAAGCTCGTCGTACTTACTCGAAGATATTCCTCTCAATTTTTAAACGCTCGTCATAATTACTCGAAGATATTCCCCTGCTTGTAAGATTCCCAATTTTTAAAAGCTCGTCGTACTTACTCGAAGATATTCCTCTGCTTGTAAGATTCCAATTTTTAAAAGCTCGTCGTACTTACTCGAAGATATTCCTCTGCTTGTAAGACTCCCAATTTTTTTTTAAATTCGTCGTACTTACTCGAAGATATTCCTCTGCTTGTAAGACTCGTCGTAGTTACTCGAAGATATTCCTCTGTTTGTAAGACTCCCAATTTTTTTAAATTCGTCGTACTTACTCGAAGATATTCCTCTGCTTGTAAGACTCCCAATTTTTTTTTAAATTCGTCGTACTTACTCGAAGATATTCCTCTGCTTGTAAGACTCACAATTTTTTTTTTAAATTCATTGTATTTACTAGAAGATATTCCTCTGCTTGTAAGTCTCCCAACTTTCAAAAGCTCGTTGTACTTACTCGAAGATATTACTCTGCTTGTAAGACTCCCAATTTTTAAAAGCTCGTCGTATTTACACGAAGATATTCCTCTGCTTGTAAGACCCCCCATTTTTAAAAACTCGTTCTACTTGAAGATATTCCTCTGCTTGTAAAACTCCCAATTTTAAAAGCTCGTCGTACTTACTCGAAGAAATTCCTCCGCTTATAAGACTCCCAATTTTCAAAAGATCGTCGTCGTTGTCGTCGTCGCCGCTGGCGCAATCGTCACTGCAAGTAGTTGGCAATGCTGTCCACAGGCCACTCCATCTTTTCATGATCTGCTTTAATCACGTCTGCCACGAGGGTCATATTGTTCAGCAATCTTAGGCAATCTATATTCTTCTACATATTCTAAATAGGATCTCCAGTTCATTTCGCAATTTTCAATTTTTTATTTAATGAATATTTGTTCTGTTCTTTTCTTACTTCATTCTTGAGCTTATCTAGTTTTGTACAGCGTCTTGTTCATTCCAAGAACTTCGTTTCTGCTGCTTTTATTTTGGAGATGACTCTTTTTGTTGTAATACAAAAGGCCTATCTATTGACATATATACAATTAGAATTGGTATATACATAACCTTACAACATTTTTTATTTTGCTTCTCTTCTTGTTTAACCTTTAATGTTCTCTGTATGCTTTCACAAATGTTTTTGACCTTGTAATTTTCTCTATTAAACTTACATCTTTTTTTTTTTTTTTTTTTTGTAAGTAATGTTGCAACCAAGATAGTTTTTGAAGTGTGTCATCTGTTTCAGTAATTTGAATATTCACCAGAATTGTTTAATCTAATCGCGTTCTTGCTTTGAAATTCCGTAGTTTTGGTTTTATTCTCTGATATTTTTATACTATATTCTGAGATATTTGTTGTCCACCATTGATAACGTCTTCTATTTCACTTATGAACTTATCCCAAGTGTCTTCATTTGCTTCCCTCACTATTTGTCTCGCTCTATTTCTTTCCCCCCTTTTTTTACTGATTACAGGTTTGTTCATAATTCATAGTCTTATTATCAGATACTAAAAGAGTAACATATCTTTCTCCACATGTTGGACTCACTCTCATGTAGAATGCGGGAAAACATAAAACCAGGGTGCTATAAAATTTATAACCTAGTCACTTCCGAGCCAACTATAGGTTAAATTTTACAAGTAGATTAATTTTGACATATTCTCACTGTTGAACTGAACAATGATCACTAAATTCCTTTTCCAGGAATTGTAATAAATTGTAATACCAATATGCTACATTATCTCAATGTTTTTTTGTCTTCATTAACTTAGGAAACTGCATCAGCAAACGAGAAAACATTTAATGGTTGTTTGTTATACTGTAAGGATACGAAGTAGTATATTGTAAAATAACTACCGGTACCCATTTGCCTTAAAATTTGTTTCTTGTTGTATTATCGAAAGGAGGATAGCAATGGAAAAGGAAGCTTTTAATAGAAAACAATATCATCTTCTGCGAACCTCTGGAAAATAACTAAGGAAGAGACTAGTGAATGCTTTGTGCGGAGTGTGGCACTGTATGAGTAGAAACACAGACATTACGACGAAGTGAAGAGAAACGACAAGAAGCATTTGAAATGTGTATATGCAGAAGAATAGAGCGTGTGAAATGAACAGAGAGAATAAGAAATTAAGTTCTGCTAGAAAAAGTGGGCGAAGAGAGAATAACGCTCAAACTGATCAGAAAGAGAAAAAGGAATTTGCCTGGTTACTGACTAAAGGATGCACTGAAAGGAATGGTGAACGGGAGAAAAGCTCGGAGCAGAAGATAATACATTATAGACAACATTAAGATAGGATAGGAAAGATTTGAGAATGCTGGGTTTATAGTGAAAGACCTGATCTTGGGGAGAAAACTATAAATTAATGTATTATCGTTCATTAAATGATTTCATTACCTACCCGTTTTATTTTTAGCACCGTGTGTAAGAAACTATTCAGATTTTCGGCAATAAAAGTCCATGACGATATGACCACATATCACCGTCTACGCAAGTCTTTCGTGGCTCCGACTTAAAGAACGCAGAACTTTACACTCTTTGTCTTTACTCTTTCGAATTCTGCACACCTTAACACCAAATTACCTTTCGTCTCGTTTCTCTTATCTATACCACGGGGTATAGATCACTTATCTGTGGCACGCTAAGTATACGTCTTCATAGAACATCTTGTTAATCATCATCTTTTACAGTATCCACCTCGCGTCAATGGAATTCCTTGTCACAAAGTATTAGGGGCTGCAAGACAATAAACACCTTTAAGAACAGCTTAAAAGATAACCTTATTAGCATTTCACTCCAATCATGCTGATTTAAACTATCACTGACTACATTGTTACTTCTTTCTTTTAGACATCATCCTGATTGTGCTGTATTTTCAAAATTGTCTCATAATAATCTCTTTCTATTATCTAATATTATTTGAAATATATTAACATTCTATGTATTTTAGTTTAATTCTGCTACACAGTTTATTTCAGTGTTTAATTAATAGTTCATAGTATTTTGTTGTTTAATTCGTAAATAACTCTCATCTAAATCAAATTGTTGAATTCTTTGTAAGTTCATGCATATGTATATACTCTTTTTGCTGGTTGAGTGGAAGAGAAGGCCTTACGGCCTTAAATCTGCCAGCTAAAATAAATCATTATTATTTATTATTATTATTATTATTATTATTATTATTATTATTATTATTATTATTAAAAAGAGACAGTATTCAGAAATTATTGTGTTATGATGCAAGAGGACTATGAAGCAATTAAGAACTGAAATATTATCATAAACCGAAATACTGCAAGAAAACTTATTCATTATTATCTTTCTCATAACAAACCTATCAGAAATTTTATACACGTGTGAATATCGTTCATTATACAGCATTTGCTAGTGCAAACATTTACGTACTATCCGATAATCAACTCTGCACCCACTGAATTTGTAGCTAATTGTTACTACTTAAATTGTAGTGAAAAAATTTACGTTTTTCAAAGTAGGCTATATATTTTTATTCGTCAAATGAGTAACTTCAATATTACTCTGTTAATTTCTTTGAGTTCATGTTAAAGATCTAAAATAAACTGCAGAGAAAGCATTCGACTTATTGCATATAATTCGCGCTTAAAAGTCGTTGCATACTCCATCACTATCCAGAGGATCTTTTTTTATTTAATTTCCCAAACGGCAGTTGGTATGAGGGATGTTAGAGTCTCACCTTGTAGCCCACGTAGAACGTGACTGTACCCTCATTACGGTGCACCCCGTGGTTCGACAATTAACAGAATCTCTCTCAATTATAGGGAGGGAACTGATGGCTCCATGATTGACGAGGCGGGGTCTCGGGGCCACGTCCCACCCGAAATGCAGACTTTTAAACCTCGTATGGGAATGTGGAAGACGTCGGTGGCTGGTTAAATAGATTACTCAAAGCGAGTGAACTGTGCCCCACAGGCGTCCCATGAGCGAACAAGAGTTTCTCTTTTCAGCCACAATGTAACCTGCTGTTGCAAGACAAGTAACACATTTTAAAGTTAACGACAGAAATCTTTACTATATTTTATTTGCTGGTGATCAAGTTGTTTTAGCAGATTCTGAGCCAAATTGAAAAATAGTCGTGAACAAATTGTCTAAAGCAGTCAATCCCAAACTTTTTGAACCATCCTATCACTACCATAGCGGCATACAAGTCCCCTTAATAAATTTATGAAACGATTACAAAATTCGCTTATCACGTGGTTAGCACGGCTCAAAGACATACATATATATACAGGATGTTCCGAAACTATTCGTTCAGAATAATACAGGAGGTAGAGAACTTCAAAACAAATATATTTTGTAATGGTACATATGGTCCCTGAAGGCAATTTCTGATCCTAGGGACGATTTACACAGAAGGTAGTTTAGCATGCTAATTACATCAGTGGCATTCACAGGAACTGCTCGAATGGGCGACCATTAGCCTGTATGCACAGAGCAGTTTTGAATGTCAGTACACATTCCCAGTCAGCGACACCGTCACAACAGCTTACGTCAGCACCACTAACATAATGTTCCATAACATTACAAGTTGACTTCAGAGACCATATATTCCTTATCGAAATATATTTGTTTTCATGTTCTCTACCCTTTGTATTAATTTGAACGAATAGTTTCGGAACACTCTGTATATGTATATATATATATATATATATATATATATATATAGTACAGTATATATAGGCTATACATAGTTCTTATTGGAGAAATAACAATCTCTGTTTCACTCCCAGCATAGGCGGAGAGAGAACCGTTACCTTGGGGGGGGGGCAAAGCAAAACCACAGAATCCCCATCTAACGGGGTTATGGGGGGACATCATTTACCTCCTCCCCCGTTATAGCTTGACCGTGGTACAGTATATCGGAATATGATCATTTAATAAAGGTATTTTCGGGGGACATGTTTCTTACAGTGTTATATTCATATCCGCGATGTTTTGAACCGAGTTGAATAGAGCTTGAACTGTAGGTCTACTACAAATTATAATAGGGCATAACTTAAAACAATTTCCCTCTTTTTCTCTCTCGTACAGAAACACATGCATACATCAATAAAACTACGTAACAGTGCTAACAGAAACTTTTTCATATGAAGCTTACCATCCTGAAGATATATATCAAATGTAAATTCTAATTATTTTATTTAATGTCATCTTTAAGTTTACACATTATACCGGGATCACTTTTCTTTTTTCTACATTGCTTTGCAGTATGTTATTCATACATCTCCAAGTGGCGGCCTGCACACCTGCAGACTTCTAATACATGAGTACAGGCTGTTACAAAAGAAAACTTACAGTGCTACCATTCCTCAAATGAGGTATAGAAATTCTTATACATTCAGAAATTTAAAATAAATATTAAAGACATTAATTCATCAATTTAAGCACAGAGACTTAAAAAAATATTTTGAATTGAATAGAATAATAGAAAAAAAGAGGTCAGACAAGTTTGGGGAGGCACTGCCCCCCATGCCTCCCCCCATAACTCCGCCTATGGCTCCCGGTAATCGAACTCGAAACTGGTGGCCTTGTAGTCTTCAATGCTATCACTTTAGCCACAACATGAAACTAAATTCATCATTGGTGTAACTTTCCTTTCCTTTGCACCAGCATAGATCTTGAACATTAAAGCAGCTTGTTCATTTTACGATATCGTATTTCTGCGGTTAGTACAAATTTGCAGCATTTTAAGAGGGATGGTTATTTTTCATGTTTATTACACAAAAAGTCTGATCTGAATTGTGTACTGCACATGTTACAGTAAGACACCTGCACTGAACAAAAAATGAGCAAACAAGCCACATGATTACAATGTAGCGTGCCGGGATCCAATATATACACCGCACTTCAAGACCTACGGCAAGAAGAAACTCTTGAAGGGTCCAAAGTCTTACCTGTACTGAGGAAAGTATGTAACTACAAGTATATGGCACCAATGTTGAATATACAAGGTTCTCAATTTGTACGTAGTACAGTCAATAAGTGAATGACTGGCGGCCACGCGGTACTGTTGTCCATTTTGTTTACAAGCAGTGCCTCTACATTCTATTTGCTGACAAGAAGGGATTAGTATAAACGATTGGTCAGTGAACATCGTTATCTTATGTGAAGCGTGTTATGTAGTATTGGCTAATTCATCATCAGGCAGCGAAACTTAGTGCCCGATGGGAGAGAGGCAGGGGGTTTCAGGTTAACCACAGTCTAGTATATACATCACGAAGCCTGAGTTGTGAGGGTACTAGGAACAATAGACTGTGTCGGTACTATTTTGCATTGTCTGTAATGAGGCGATAGTAGCGATCCTAGTGGTTAGCAACAATCTGTGGATACTTATTTACTACGTATTGAGTTTCGTGACTGTATATACTAGACTGTGGGTTAACTATGTTCTAGAGTCCCTCTACTATTATACTGATGATCAGAGCTAGAGGAAGTTCATACCAAAGCAGTAGATTTCAGTTGAGTACAGCGAGGAGTATAGATGTCACCCACGCCTCGCCCTGCTGCCGCTCGCTACAGATGATACACAGTATGTTCACAAACAACGCGTAGTGGCATTCTGTGGATCTGTGTAGAGCAGTGAATAGTTTGAAGAATATTGTTAACTTTATGTTAATATTTTAGATTCTGAACAAAGTGAGCTATTCTGTTATTATGGTATTACTTATGTAATGTGAATATTATGTATGATTTCAAAAAAGTAAACTAACTGTTATTAAATAATTATGCAAACAGGAGTGTGTAACACGTTTATTTTTTCCGATTATTCTTCGTTAAATGTTGACGTCTCGTGCTGCTATTCATTCGGTTGCGTTACAGTCCAAGTTCAACATAGGAATTCGATACGAACTTCCTAGCTACCATTACAAAAGAAACAAAAAATTTTCTTGAAAACAATTAAATTATGGACTTAACATTATGTCCCACATACGAGATACACTATTAGATTCACAAAGTAGTTGTTCACCTGATGATAGTAAGATATACTGTATCATATTTCAGATTTGCTCCAGTAACGTCTTCTGACGTAGAACGAATATTTTCGGAGTACAAATATGTTTTTTTTCTGAACCTAGAAGGAATATTTCTTTTGATAAAATGCAAATGTTCATTGTTATTTGTTATAATGAGACTAGGATCATAATTTTACAATTTGTATGTTATTCTTACGTGTATGGGTAAATTAATTTTGATTGGGAGTACAAACTTTATAATTACAAATTAATGTTGTTTATATTATTTTCTTTTTTTTTCTTGTTCTAAGGCTGTGTACGATTGGGAGCACAAGTTTGGTTACCAACCGGCTGTACATGTTAGTCGTTCTGCTTCACTGACACTGAGAGACGCTCTATTACTTTTCACTCGGTAGAAATACAAGCATGTAGGCTAAATTTCGCTACATAATGCGTTTCCACTCTCTTGTACTAATTCTGCTGGAATTTGATCGATACCTAGAGATTTTTAACTTTTCAGCTTTTCTATCGCAATTTCGACTTCAGAAAGCGTGAGTTCGGGTATAAATGGCTCTCCAGTTTGTATTTAAATTTCGTTCCGATCATTTCTATTTGGCCTGTGTAGGCTTAGATTTTAGTAGTTGCCCAGGACTGAATGAGAGTCACCATTCTCATCCTTGATCACGTTTACCCTTGTCTGTTATCCTTTCTTAAATACCTTTATGCCCTTATATAAATCTCTAACGTTTTTATTCTTACTATTTGTTTCTAACTAATTCAGTTTTGCCTTCAAGTAATCTCTCTTTTTATTCCTAAGTGTACGACTTGCTTCCCGTATTTCATTGAAATAATTATCTCTATTCACCTCAATTGGATCCTGTAAGAATTTCAATTTTGCCTGTTTCCTCCTTTCTACTACCATAAATCACGGTGTCTTTTTCTTAGTTTCATAATAACCTATGCTCTGCTCAGCTGCAATTTTGATGTTATCTCTGATATTTTCCTACACGCTATTTTTAGCTTGTAATTCATTATGCAACTGTTTTAAACCAGATTTGGTATAGTATATAATACATTATTCCAGTTTGTTTCTTGTCCTCTTGTTTTTCTTGTCTTTGCTGTTTAAGTTTGATGTGTGAACGCGTCCTGTAGCTTCTTTCATATTATTATCTCTAGTTATAAGTATATAAAATGTGAGGAAACAAACTGACATTGCACAATAGTTACAAGTGATTAAATTGACTATCAATTATGATAACGCCTCATTATCGGGCACATTACAATTTCATTCTGAACAAATTGTCTCACAAGCAGTAATGAATATGAAATCAATCTTATCACACATGAGTGATAACTACAACGAGATTTCATATATGCAACTGACTAATTGAAGAGCCGAGATAAAAAAAATCGACACTGAGAAAATGACAGAAACTTCATGAAATACATGCAATACATTCTCTAACTATTTTTGTTGTCTGTATCATTATACACACATTCAGTAAGAAATTTTGGAACTTTATCAAGTGCAATACGCATTAAAATATTTTAAGTCTTCACCTTGAACTCAACTCTTCAATTATCTACCAACAGAGTCTCATGATTCTACATATTGTTTCTTAATTAGATAAACCTGTATTTTACAGTGCCATACGAAATTTAAACTGTCCCTTATTTATGTCCTGGAACAAGGTATATAGGTAAGAATGATAACTAGTGTGAATAGTTAAGCCCTAAAATGAGATAAAATATATACTGTATTATATATGCATTACGTTTACATTTCATTTTCACCTAATATATATTTAACATGTGTTCTAATTGGCGAATGCATATTTTGTAGTCTCTTCAGCATCTAGTCTTTCCTGCAACAATATGAATAGAAACTGTGAGAAGCTATCTCGTCCTTTTTTCTTCAACAGAAAACGTTCCTCTACCATGCTGTCCATATAGGGCTTGGCTATCACAACTCCTGGTTCTTCACCTGTGACAACAAATTGATAATATAATAGTTGTTCACTGTAAAATATCACATCTACTCTTGAGCAACTGTTCTTATGCAACTTCGATTGGTGATAACTTTCTTTTTAAAGAAGGCTTGCCACCAAGTCTTAAAATTAGGCACATCTCTGTGTGTGACATATTTTACTTTGAATTCGTCTGGATTTTAAAAAAAATTACGAGATTTTCCAACTTTTGTAGGACATACGGATAATATTCTTTTAACCGTGAAAAATCACGATCGCAGTCATTAAAGGAGTGCCTCGCTGAGGAAGGTAAATTTAAATTTTAAAAAACTTCCTGTTAGAACAGGAGCCAGCAAAAACATAACACAGAGATGTTTTGGTTGGTTCTGTTTTCTCTTCGAATTTATGAATAGACACTCAAGGAATGCGAAGCCGTCAATAAGTCAATTTGTGAAAAAATTGGAGATGATTTCTTTTCAAAACGACCGACTCTTTTACAAATGATAGCTTTAGAGCCACAGCTGAGAAACGAGCTAAATTTATGTATGCCAATGAGATTAGTTAATTTCTCTTAAGTAGGCCTATTTAAGACCTCCAAGCATGTATGGAGAGATGTGTATTTTGTATTTTAGTAAGTTATTTTACGACGCTTTATCAACATCTTAGGTTATTTAGCGTCTGAATGAGATGAAGGTGATAATGCCGGTGAAATGAGTCCGGGGTCCAACACCGAAAGTTACCCAGCATTTGCTCATATTGGGTTGAGGGGAAAACCCCGGAAAAAACCTCAACCAGGTAACTTGCCCCAATCGGGAATCGAACCCGGGCCACCTGGTTTCGCGTCTAGACGCACTAACCGGAGAGATGTGTAAAGAAAACATGTTTAAACAGATCTAATCAAATGACAATCACTTTCTCATTATACAGATTACACAACAAAGCTACCTACTTTATCAAATGCAATGCTGCATGTATTCGACAGCGATATCTGGTTTGATTACCGATAAGGAAATGGAGATTTATGCTATTCCAATATACAGGATTGGCACAAAGACCCGTTACTCCTATAAATATCTCAAATATACACATTCCTAATGTAATTCAGGTCATAATGCAGACATACATACACTTTACACTAATTGCATGCCCTAAGTGTCTAAAGGGTCAGTGTGTCCCCCATAATTCTCCACACACAAAATAATGCGTCGCCAGGTTCGGTGTGACATTCGCCTCACATTGCTGGTGTAATCTGTTGGAAAGCGCGTCGTCCAAATCATCAATGGTGCAGTATAGGTCTCGTAAGTAGTGATGGGTCCAACCGTCTCTTAGGCGCGAGCTAGCTCGTTGGCTCGCGCTCCCAAGAGAGAGTCGTTCAAAAGAGTCAGTTCGTTCGCGAGCTGGTTGATAGCTCCTTCGTTCGCGAGCTGGTTGCCAGCTCTTTCGTTCGAGAGCTGGCTGCCAGCTCGTTCGTTCACGAGAGGCTAGACAGCTCACGAACGACATCGTTCAAAGAGCTGGTTGCGTAACATATTGAAACTGTCAATAATAGTGTAATCTATGACATTAGGAATCAGAAGGATAACAGGGACAATCGTATTATGTTAAACAAAATAGATGAAAAACAAAGCCTGCAACATAAACATTATACAATGTTATACGTATATTTTTCTACACACACATCAGCTGATAGAAAGCCGCGTAATATTAGTTCCACATCCGTCCGCTACTGGCGTATGGCGCGGTCTCACCTTCTCTGTCTTTCTCAAAGTAACTGCAGATGTCACGTGATCATGCATTGAATGCCATTGGTTATTCGAGAGCGGGAGTCGTGAGACGAGCTGTGAGCTGGTTGAGAGTCGCGAGCTGAAGGAGCTGGAAGTGCCTCGCGTACGACCAGCTCTCAACGAGCGAGCTAGCTCGATACTAGCTCGAAGGAGAGAGTCGTTCAAAAGAGTCAGTTCGTTCGCGAAAGACCCATCACTACTCGTAAGTACTGATTACCGACGGAAGGAATGCGAATCAAACACTGCGATAAGGAAGAGCGGGCGAGAGGAAAGGTTACGAAATAACTTGAATGATATTCAAGAGTACAGTCGGAAGAGAAATGACATCGATAGAATCATTCTTGCGTTGTGATAGTTACATTATGACTTTAGTTTGTTCCATTGCATGTGAATACGTGTCTTGTATCGCACGGTATTACCTATTATTTCATTCGTAAACATTATGTTGCGTATTTAATTAGCTTCGAATTTTTTTCTTGTTACATTCTTTATTTCCACAGCGATGTCCTCATTTGTTCATCTTCTTGGAAGAGACAGTACTTCCATCGGCTCGCACCTCTCCCCCCTCGGCGTGCCTACATACACACGTCAAAACAGACAGCAACGCCACCGTTGGTTTTCGGTAATCGTTTCTTGCGCAAGCTGTACCTTTCCTGTGCAACAGTGTTCTTGATGAAACCCCACAGCGCATTGTCACAGGTTTCCACAAGGCTGGATTGCCAGTGGGTCACCCATCTTACCAGCTCCTCTCGACTGGCCACCTCACAGTCCCGACCTCACAACGTGTGACAATGCGCTGTGGAGTTTCATCAGAGCATTGAGACTTTGTGCCCAGCCTGTACATTTTAGAATAATTTCTTATTGTGATCTTATCTGGAATAGTCTGATTTTATCACATCTGTTCCGAGAAAGTACTTACGTAAAACAAATTTTATTCCCAGAAAATGTTAATACAAATCGAACATCATATACAACTTTATCATCAATTCTGATTATAAGACAATTATAAATACTTCGAAGTACACTAATTGCTTAATATCAACTGGTCCATTGCTTCATTATACACTTCAGAACATTAGTACCAAGTGATAATCATAGAAACGTTTTCAGTTAGGATTAGATCTTATTTTGTATTGACCAAATGCCAGATATGCAATACAGACAGGAATATGGGACACGTGATTATCCAGTAGCGATAAGTAAGCACATATCATCGTGACTAGTCTATTCAAAAACATACAGTTTTCATATAAGACAACATCGGTGCTTGCAATGAGTCAACGGTTTTAATTAATACATTGCATATTTTATAACTAGAGCTCTGATTTCTATACTTTGTTCCATAATGTCTGACAGGAGGTGTAAACATTGCCGGCAGATAAGAGAATTACACTGATATTCAACCTATGGCAAATATCGCATTCCAAGTTGAGCGATTTGAAGCGTTCTACCCCCATCCAATTTCAAGATAAACATGGAATGAAGCCTCTACAATTGGTTATGGATGAGCTATAGGTACCGATATATAAATATTTAATTTTCACTGTAATAGAAACTCATAATTGAGTTTTAAGTTTCGGATATAATCACTTCATTACATATTTTAAATTTATTTTCTCGTGTTTTGTAAAATTATGCGAACATATTTCGAAATACTTATTTACACAAATGCATATAAAACTTCTTTCTGAAAAAAAAAATACGAGTATATTCCACATTTAATCTTTCAAACTCTTACATGAGTGGATAGAACCAATAAACATAATAACACCCATGGTAATTTATGTTACATTTATGCCTTTCTCTTGTAAGGTATGAAAACACGCTTCTTCTATTACTAAACTTAATATATGCCTGTTATACATCCACTGCTAAGTATGTACTGCTCTAGAAAGAACATCGTATCGTTGGCGGTTGCAACTACTCGTATATCAGTTAATGGCAGCGTCTGAGGCTACATTGCTAGAGAGTTGGCCTTCCGTCCAGGCGGTCCAGGTTCAATTCCCGGCTAGGTCGTGATGGAATTTGTGATGAACAAAGTAGACGTTGCAGAGGGTTTTTCTCGGGATACTCTCGTTTCCCTCCATTATTCCACCAACACTCTCCAACTCTCCCTCATTTCATCTATCACCCGCAATAATAAACATAAGGTGGGGTGAAGTGTGGGGGTAGTACGGGTTTCCGATACTGGGCTCATCAGGCTACTAGCATGTGAAGGAACCTGGCTTTATCAGGGGCTGAGGCAGGATGGCCCACCTGTCAGGCGACGATGACAGGAAGGACTTGAGGGCTTCGGGCCCCTGGGGATCATCAGGCTACTCGTTCTCGAAGCGAAACCTGGCTCTATCAGGGTCTGAAGCAGGATGGCGCTCAGGCCACCTGTCGGACTGGAACAATCATCGCATATCTATAGGGCGCACAATGGGCCAAACCGTGCCTGAGTGTACGGACCACGTAAAGCCAGCTAGTTAACCATATCAGCTAATGTATTATACAGACTGGGACAGTCTGCCTTAAATCATTATAACTGATCGCCATATTACATGTCTTAAGTTTTAAGCACTGCGCTGCTATGTAGCAAACGACCTTCTGTATTTTACATGGTCAAACTAGACCCCTGGTTTATAATGTAATCAAGTATTGTGATATGGAAAAAGAGAAAGGTGCAACACTTATTCCTTTAAGCCATAAACCATGAAGCGGCTATGCTTAAAGTAAATAAATATAGAATAAATATGTAGAATAAGGAAATAAGTACTACTGAATCGACTTTTGCAAAAAGGACATACGTTACATTTTTGTCAAAATCGGTTTTTTCATGGAAACTGTAATTTAATGAATGTCCAATGGAATAATAATAATAATAATAATAATAATAATAATAATAATAGTAAATTATAACATATATCAGACGCATTTGTAGCTAACTTCATGTAACAAGAATATCAAGTTCCAGTTTTAAGTCTCCTGCCTGCTATTATGTTTTCCTTGAATATCTCAAAGCATTAAATTTGTAACATGTGTCCTATGTGCAAAAGTAGATTCAATTATATTCAGATCAAGGGACATAAATTGGGACGGCGTGGTCACAAAATACGAAAAAACAAAATACATAATAGATTAAGACGAATGAATAAATTCACGATTAGGCAAATGTTTCGAAGATATTTTTCTCTTCATAAATATATTGCAACTTTACAGATTGTAAGGAAACGTTGACAGGAACAAGGAAGTCGATCGGCAGTCAGTTCAAGAAATGTTATTGTAAGGAAACGTTAAAAGGAATAAGGAAGTCTACCGGCAATCACTTGAAGAAATGCTGTTGTAATGAAACGTTAGTAGGGACAAGGAAGTCGATCGGCAGTCAGTTCAAGAAATGCTGTTGTAAGGAAACGTTAATAGAAACAAGGAAGTCGATCGGCAGTCAGTTCAAGAAATTATGTTGTAAGGAAACTTTAATAGAAACAAGGAAGTCGATCGGCAGTCAGTTCAAAAAATTGCTGTTGTAAGGAAACGTTAATAGGAACAAGGAAGTCGATCGGCAGTCAGTTCAAGAAATGCTGTTGTAAGGAAACGTTAATAGAAACAAGGAAGTCGATCGGCAGTCAGTTCAAGAAATGCTATTGTAAGGAAACGTTAATAGAAACAAGGAAGTCGATCGGCAGTCCGTTCAAGAAATGCTGTTGTAAGGAAACGTTAATAGAAACAAGGAAGTCGATCGGCAGTCACTTGAAGAAATGCTGTTGTAAGGAAACGTTAATAGGAACAAGGAAGTCGATCGGCAGTCCGTTCAAGAAATGCTGTTGTAAGGAAACGTTAATAGGAACAAGGAACTCGATCGGCAGTCACTTGAAGAAATGCTGTTGTAAGGAAACGTTAATAGAAACAAGGAAGTCGATCGGCAGTCACTTGAAGAAATGCTGTTGTAAGGAAACGTTAATAGGAACAAGGAAGTCGATCGGCAGTCAGTTCAAGAAATGTTGTTGTAAGGAAACGTTAATAGAAACAAGGAAGTCGATCGGCAGTCAGTTCAAGAAATGCTATTGTAAGGAAACGTTAATAGAAACAAGGAAGTCGATCGGCAGTCCGTTCAAGAAATGCTGTTGTAAGGAAACGTTAATAGGAACAAGGAACTCGATCGGCAGTCACTTGAAGAAATGCTGTTGTAAGGAAACGTTAATAGGAACAAGGAACTCGATCGGCAGTCATTTCAAGAAATGTTGTTGTAAGGAAACGTTAATAGGAACAAGGAAGTCGATCGGCAGTCAGTTCAAGAAATGTTTGAATAAAAGATACGTCTTGAGAGATACAGTGGTTGAAATCAGTATAAAGGCAATTGAGTTTTGCAGTATAACACGTACGTATTTATTCATATATCCCATTTCTGGTAACTATGATGTAGTTTACTTAGGGATATCACATTGCACTTATGTTCCCACATTTTATATGAAAACATTGGACAGAAACAAACAGAACTCTGTTGTGGGAGTGAAAATTGGTATAAATGCACTTGTGCTGCCACCTCAGACGGGCAGTAATGTAAGACTCGGTGTAAACAAATCACTGCAGTTGTATTGGAGAGACGTGACCGTTGCATCTTTCGCTGGTAATCGCTACAATGTCACGTGGAAAGACTCTATCAGAAGAAGAAAAAGCAAGCATTAATGCTTACAAAGAGTTTAAGCTCTCCAATCGGCAAATCACCAAGAAATTAGGACGTTGAAGTTGTGTTATTGATAATTTTGTGAAATTGGGCACAAAGTATGGACAAAATGGGAGGTATGGTTGGACAAGGAAGCTTTCCGAGCGTACTAAAGGACTTATCCTGTGCAAAGCAAAGGTAAAATACATGTTTACTTCTCAAATAGTTACTGATTTGAAGTTACTGGTCACTGCCAGACGTGTAAGACAAATTCTGGCAGGAGACAATAACCTAGTCTTTAAGAAAAAACTTAATAAACCATCTCTAAAGGATGACCATAAGAAAGCCAGAATGTCTTTTGCTGAAGAACACATGTGCTGGACCTCAGAGTGGGGTCAAGTGATATTTAGCGACGAGAAGAAATTTAATTTTGATGGACCAGATGGATTTCAGTATTACTGGCACGACCTCCATACAGAGGACCAAGTTGGAATGAGTAGAAATTTTGATCGCGGAAGTGTGATGATCTGGGCAGCATTCTGTGCTCAAGATACCTCAAACTTGGCATGGGTGCACACCAGGATGAATTCTGACACCTACACAGAGATGCTGGAATAGGAGTTGGTTCGGATGTATGAAGAATTTGGTGACAACCTGATTTTTCAGCAAGATAATGCTGCAATTCATGTCTCTGCCAAATCGAAGAAGTGGTTTCTCGAGAAAGGAATCACACTTCTGAACTGGCCATTCAAGAAGTCCAGATAATAACCTCATAGAAAACCTATTGGGGTCCTAGCAAGGTGTGTATATCACAACGGAAGACAGTTTGAAACTGCGATTCGTGCAGAGTGGGGTTCAATTTCTATGGACCAATTAAACAGATTTGTTACATCAATGCCAAAGAGAATTTTTCAAGTTATTAAGAACAATGTGGTTCAACCAAGTACTAGAACTCTGTTGTAATGTGTTTTGTTATTGTTTCTTTATTTTACTATCTACAATAGAAAGATGCCTTTATATTAATTTCCACCCTTAAGACGGTGGGTTTTTAATCTTCATGTATTATGTGTGAAGCAAAATGATAAATTTAGTTTGGTGTGGTTTCTTTATAAGTTGTTAGTAAATATCAATCAAGGATAAGGCAGAAGTGTACAACAAATCAACAAAATAAACTTAATTGCCACAAAATTCATACTGCCTTTATATTAATTTCCACCACTGCAGCCCCGATACTGGTGCTAAGGCCAGCAGTATAATGCATCGGACATTCTGTCTCGGACAAGACGGTTTTGTCCCGGACCGTCTGATGTGAAGGTGGTTACTATCAGCAATGATCAAGCTCCATCACATCCTTTTGGAGATAATACTAACAAAAACTAACATTATACATTGCAACATCTGAATTGGCCTACAAATGGCAGATAATTAGTCTAATACTTGGAAATGTAACGTAATACCCACTTGATATCATTTTTATAATGTGAGGAGATAAAATGCTGAAGTTTAATCCACAGATTGGTATGTGCTAGATAATTGACTATTTTTTCTCTTCTCTCTGCATATATATATAAGAAGCGTAGAATTCGATACATCTCAGAATTCAAAGATGGCAATGGGACGGTTTCTCACTTCACTATCAGTGGTGTGGATATTGCAATTGGCTCTCGCTGGGGCCTCTTGTGTGTCATACGAAGGGCCTTCGCCGTACGAGTATGATCTCGACATGCTGTTCTCACACAAGAGTGACGAAAATAACATGGTTCTTGGTTGGAGGCAGTACAACGACAAGTTGATTTTCAAGTAAGTAACAAATTGATTCAATCCGTGATGCTTACTGGAGTGACACTTAAGACCCATTCACAATGAAAATTAAACATAACCGTAACATAAACACAGAAGTTTGCGGCCAGGTTATCAAATGGGATCATTCACAATGATTCACATAAAAACTGACATTAACATTACCGTAAGATGTTAACATGAAAGTTTGCAAACTCCAAACTTTCATGCTCATGCTTACGTGATTTGCAAACAGAACATAATCGTGGAGCGCTGAAGTATACGACAGAATATGGGGAAATGGCGTCGTTGTTATGTTTCCATGGTTACCAAGTATGTTTGCTGTTATGTTTATGTTCCCATCGTGAATGATGGTTTGACTTCTTGATTTTACCGTAACGTTTACATTCTTAAGTTAATGCTTACGTTATGTTTAATTTTCATTGTGAATGAGCCTTTATGTTGACAAAGGTTGAGAATTGTCCCTGGGGTTCTACCGCATGGCTCAATAGTACATACATCATCCCACCAACATTCTTCTCATTTTACTCTTCTCATCATTTCATATATAGGCCTATACAGGTTGAACCGTAAGTAATGTCATTAATTTCAGGGGGTTATTCTTCAAGATATTTCAAACAAATAGTTTAATACAATTTTGCTCGTTTTTGTTTTCTTTTCGAGAAAAACATTTTGTATGAAAAATTTTAGGATGTTTTAGGAAAACTAATGAATTAATTCCCAATATGCTAAGTAAATTTAAGAGTGCAGTGTATAATGATAATCATGATTGAAAAAAATAGTTTTGTTCTGTAAATGTTCAGAAATTTGATCTGACCAAATGTAACTTTCCGTTCTGTAAGAGAATCTATACTAATAATAAATCTGTAGCCAAAATTTTTCTGGTAATTTTCGATTTTCCAAAAATAATTGAAACCGAAAATCGCTTTTTTGAAATTTTTGTTTGTATGTCTGTCTGTCTGTCTGTCTGTCTGGATGTTTGTTACCTTTTCACGCGATAATGGCTGAACGGATTTCAATGAAAATTGGAATATAAATTAAGTTCGTTGTAAGTTAGATTTTAGGTTATTTGTTGTTCAAAATACATTATTTAAAAGGGGGGTTATAAGGAGGCCTGAATTAAATAAATAGAAATATCTAGCTTATTATTGCTTTTTGTGAAAAATGTTACATAACAAATGTTTCTTTAAAAATGATATCCGATAAGTTTTATTCCATGCAAAATTTTGATAGGACTGATATTTAAGGATATACAAGACTTTTAAAATAACAATACAATACATTTTCACCGCCGCCTCAGATTATAGCGTTGCTGTTCCTGCAGTAACTCCTATGTGCAAAATATAAAATTTTTGAGTAGGAAGAAAAACACATTTATTCATTCTATGGCAATGGTACATAGGAGATCGTGAATTCTTACATTTTCGAAAGAAATTTAATTTTAATTTAGTAATGTGACCCAATATTTTGGGTTTGCCCTGCGACACAGAATAGCTCACAATAAAATTTAAAATGAAAAATTATATAAACAGGTTTCAGACAAAAGTGAATAATACATAAGAAAAAAAATAGAACCAAGTGTAATTCAAATTGAATGTACACCATAAAGATGCTGACGAAATATCGCTACAGAAAATTTTATTATGGTGGTGACGATGGCATCTTGAAAATCTCTCGTCAGCTTGTATTTTTCCCTCCGCTTTACAAAGGCTTTCGGGATGGTGCCTCTCGCTATATATGCTGTATCACTATTTAAGTTATTTGAAGGGTTCAGTACCATAGTGGGCCAAGCGCCATTTAATGAAACGTAGAAAACAAGGGTTAAAATTAAGTTATTACCATAATTCAATGGAAACATATAGCAAGTAATATAAAGTATACACATTAAAAGTAAAAGATATGTCAATCTCCGTTACACTATGGTTGCATGTAATAACAATTAAGAAACATGTTAAAGGAATTTTCATTGCACCAAATGAGTGATCTCTGGATCAAAATGATCGCATTTTAATTATTTAAATACAATTTAAGTTAAGTAACATATTAAACTATTTATCCTTGTATTAAACACGAATGTTCCCTGGATCAAATGTCCTATTTTAATTATGTAATTACTTCATATTTATTTCTAACGGGTGCAGTGGAACGCACGGGTACGGCTAGTTAAAAAAAATATTACATTTGTTCGGAACAAATTCCTGCACATTTAAAGGACAGAACTTAAATTCTTTCAATCATTTACTATCATAATACACCGCTTTCTTAAATTCACTGAACATATTGGGAATAAATCAATGGCTTTCCTAAAACACGCTATGAAATGATTAATATAAAACAATTTTTATCTCGAAGAGGAAGCAAAAAGAAGCAACTTTTTTGTTTGAAATATCACAAAAAATAATACCCTGAAATTAATGACATTATTTACGGTTCACCAGTATTTTCCCAGATTCTTCAACGACAATACCAGATTAAACAATTTTGCATTAAAAAATCTAGAGCCTGTATCGGAGATAATGTTTGCAACATAGAATACGTCTTGTCACACGGTGTTTACAAATGAAACAATGGTTTACATAACATTTATTTTTACAAATTGCTAACAGTGGACTGCGATAAGAGAAAGCAGTTATAAAGGCCATATACTTAACATTTAGGTATAGTATGAAGCTTAATACATTACTACGAAGAAAGAAAGATAACATATTTACAATGAAAATAATTAAGACACTGTATTTAGTAAGAATTTAATATCAGTAAAAAGTCAAAATGAAAGTTCTGTAGGTTAACGTGATACTAAAATAGAGTAAACTGAGAATGACATTAATTATAATATAGTATTACCAAATGAAAATATATTTATTTAAAACACGTTAGTCAAATATATATATTAATACTAATTTCAATTACATATTCTAAATATCTCTCTCATTTTCAATTTGAATTCATGCATGTTATAATTTCTTTATAATTTAAAAATCATGTTATAAAATTTTAGTTCATAAGGCAGTATTTTTTATTTATTTTTTTTTTGCCAGCAGTTGTGATGTGTTTTGCCTATTCTTGTAAGATTTTATTTTACTTTCCTATGGAGGAAAGGAATAATGTGTATTTAAAAATTTGTTCCAATTGCACTTCCTTTTCGACATCGCAATGATTTCATGTTGTCCAAAAAATCCCAGCTTCAGAGCTAGTACCTACGAAACCTTCAATGTCAACTATACATACAGCACAGTGGGTAGAAGATGGAAAAACTAAAGAAGCCCTAGCCTGTCCCCCACCTCCACCCAATACTCCGCTATCAGTTAACCTGTTTCGTCCCGACTGGGACCTCAATTTCGGAGTCTAATAATGACGAATTCATATTCCAGTCTTATTTTACTGCTTAAGGGTATTTTGTTTTTCCATAGCTTTAGTTTGTAGCTTTAATTTTAAGCATGTGTTTGAAATTTTATTATTCTTTTACAGGCAAAACTTTACGGCCGATGTATCTGATTATCCTAACGAATACACCGCCCATTTCGAGATTCCTCCACAAAACGCGACGTTTACCTACATAGTTTCTCTTACCAAACAATCGATTTTTGGAGCCAAGGCGTTTCTCGCCAGTGGCGGAATCGGCTTCAACTACGCGACTATAGGATACTCTTTAAATTCCAGATACGGTGCCGAACATTTAGTAATGGCATACGGGCTTTAATCGAAAATTAATCGTGAGGCTATGAGGTCCAACACATTTAAGAAGAATCCATGAACTATGGTCTGCATTAATTATCTTCATCTTCTTCTCCTGCATCCCAAGAAAATGTGAACTAAATTCCTCCGGTATCCATCTCTTCAATCAAGATTCTCCAAATTTCAGGTCCACTTCAGAAGTTCAGCGACTGCCATTCTCTGAAATGTATTGTGTGCTGGCATTTATTTTCTTTTCATTTGTGTAATGTTAAGGACAATTAAAGACGATTAATGAAATTATTCTATTGGTTTAACATCATGTCACAGGAGAAAAATGTCTATGTAAACTGTTACAACAAAAGCAATAATATTTCCCATTACCTATTTTCAACTGAACTTCCTTTGACTCATTCTGTCATCGTCACATGAAGATCATGAAGCAGCTTTCCACTAGTTGCGGGATTCCTTTGTCTTGTGGTGAGTATCATACAAGGTGAGTCCGCATCGAAAGCCGTAAGATCGATTTTCTGGAAAGCTTTCAAAGTTTCGAAAGCGAACAACATTGTACCAATTATAAGGGCACCGTTTCAAACCTTTCAGATAGCGGTAACACATTATTATTGTTACAAATAAATGCAATAGGTAGGCCTACATATGGAACAACTTTTGGATGATATTTAACTGATTTTTGGAGTCAGGAACGAAAGACTATGTCGTCACGAAGTATCGTCTGCGCATGCTTAGCCATGCGAGACACACTTTTCACTAGTGACCTTGTAGTCAATAAAGCTTGGTCTTTGCATGTAGTTGCCGATATGCCTTTGGAATGAGTTCACTACTGCTTTAAGTGAAAACGTTTTTTCTTAAACCCACTTAAAAACATGATTTTTTAAATGATTAATAGGCCAATAAGAATGTCGCACACTTAACCTAGCACGATTACAAAAACGCTGTACAAGTGTACAGCTTGTTTAAGCAAGTTTAAACATGATCAAGCAAAGTGAAAAAAATAATGTATAGAACGATTAAGCAAGTTTAAACATGATTGAGCATTAAAGGTAAAACGCTGTACAGCACGATACAACAAGTTCGAGCAGAGCTTGGACAGCTCGTAGCACAAACACTGACCATTATTCGAAGGCAAAACATTTGGTTGTGCGCATGCGCTTGCAATATTCAGGTGTCTCTGACGACGTGGTTTGCTGTGGTGTAAGATTGTTACAGCCTAGTTGACAAAGTTTTCCTGAAGTTCTTTTCATGGAAGTAGCCTATATATATAGGGACATCATTTTATTTTTACTTCAATTTTTATTGTACCTGAGTTTTTGAATGTACTTCACTTCCATCCCTTCTACTAATAAACTTCCAACCGTTCTCCGCACAGAACCAAGCGTATACAGTCAAAGTCGCCTTACGGTCATAGTAAACACAAACAGTACTGAAACAGTGAGTATAGTAAGTTCCAGAAATATGTTCGCGTTTTCCTGTGACGAAAGAACTTTGAAAATTGAATCATATTCTCGCACAGGTAGTGTCGTCCGTTTGCCTACGTCGCATCCCGGTTCCACCACCCGTTTCTGTTTCCCCTCTGTAAAGGCTAGTGGCTGGGCTGTCTTAGCTCTTTTCTGAAAACATTAATTTCTGTTAGGAATTGGACTTTTACGTAATATTATATAACTGTTTAAAATAACTTAAATAAAAGGGCCTCGTTAATTAATTGTGACGTGATTTTCCCTCTTTCTACGACCCTGCGACAAAATCACTTGGACGGACAGTAGCTAGCATGTCCGAGTAATTTTATCTTTTCGGATCGGGCAGAAGTGAAGATTGAATTTACAGTACATAAGGTAATTTTTATAGAGCAGGTACAGAATTATTTCAACATGAGTTACTAGTACGAAGGACAAAACTGGTAATTGAAATTAGGTACAATAGTCTACAGTGCGATAATATGCAAAAAAGAACTGAAGCCTGTATTGAAATGAACGGCCACCATTTTCAAAACTGTGTTTATATATCCATATTATGATCATTTTTCAATTTAACTTCATTCTCTATATTGTATGCTAATGTGCTGTAGACAGTATAATATTCAATGCATAACGAATACGTCCGAATGGATAGCCCAGTTCGTAAGTAAAAACACTTATTGTTAATACTGTACTGTATTTTGACTAAACAAAAACCTAATGAAAATTATCAAACTCAAAATCGCGATATTTCCTACTTTACGTACATGGATGAACTACTTTTCTTCCCTCCTATACCTAGTAAAGTGATTTGTTTGTATTTTATGCCAGTATCATCGAACTCCAGTCATGGAAAGGGGTTAGCAAATGGTATTTCCGGTTCTCAATCGTTAATTCAAAGGTATAACCAGGTTAATATTAGAAATGTTGGTAAAAATAAAATGATGTCCCTGTAGAAGTCTGCATGAGCCGAAATTTTTATGCCCAGTCTGAACCAGACCCGAACGCGATTCGAGATTACCTTATAATTATCATGAGTCCGGGCCGAAACCCGAGAGTGCCTTAGAAAGACACGGAGAAGTACAGAATTAATACACTGGGCGTAAACACAAAATGAGCTACGTACTTAAACTTATTTATTTTGTACTGTCAGCAGACCATACTCACTGCATTTCGAACTGGCGGATCAAGGTCACGTACAAACCACGCACGAGTCACTGAACTGAACTGTGAACTGAAACACTAATAATCTCGGCTGTCCCAACTTACTTTAGTTGAGGAGAATGGTCCAGGATTGGGGTAAGCACACGTAGCAAATGCAGTCCATTGCTTGACCTTGATCCGTCAGTTCGAAATGCGCTGACAATTTAGCAAGCAGATAAAACAGAGACCAAAGGCCAAAGGGGTCAGGTACAGCTGCTAGAGATATCACTCCAGCTACCCACGTAAAACAAATCATCAATGCTCGCTCTTCCTCTACGATAGAGCAGGGTATCCAGATTGGGCTACAAGTAGCCAATTGGGCTACTTAAAATTTTAATTGGCTATTGATTTTTACCATTGAGTTACTTGTGACTTTTTGGGCTACTCAAAAATTTTCGGGGCTATTTTTGGGCTATTTTTTTCTGATTTGAATTTGGGGAAAATTAATAATAATAGGTGTAGTAACAGTCTTCCTCTCCGTGAAAAAACCTGTTACAGTGTACGTCTCGCTTTATTCCACCACCACCACCACCACCTTAACCACGAGAAACTACGTACCTATGCGAAATATATATTTATTGTAGGCCTATATGTCAAATGACCAATCCAGTGTAAGGGGATTTCCTCATTTTACCGTGACCAGTGCCAGCACTCCAGCAGAAATGCAGTGGCGAAGTGCAGCCTGCAGGCACATAATAATCAGTTGCTGTTTTTCCTCCAATTAAAGCGTTAGTATTTTTGTGAATGCCGTTGTAGTTTATTACAATAATCTTAAATTAGGAACTAGGATCTTTTGTAAAAGTGATATACAGTTTTTAAGTTATATTAGAGAATTAATTTTTTTACTTTTTTGTATCCTAATTATAATGTAGGTTAATTATTCAATTCTGAGTCCTATAGTGAAATAATTTTAAGAGAACTGTGTTTGTTATAGAAGTGATATACAGTAACATTTTTAAATTGTGGTAGTGAATAACTTTTTTATACATTTATTTTGTTTTGTGATTATACTGAAAATGGAAATATTTATTATTTCGTTCTGTAATTGCTGAAAATGGGAAAGTGGGAGAAGTATACCAAAACGTTTAATAGGCAGTGGTTAAATGGTACTTCATTCTCAAACTGGCTTCAGGATGTGAAAGACGACAGCAATAAAGCAGATTGTAAAGTTTATAAAGTTCAAATAAAGTTCAAATTAATGCTCATAAAGGAGACTTGAAGAAAAAAAAAACATTCCGATTCAGTTAAATGTACATAATCCGCGAAATATAAATTTGCCATTTATATTGGGCTACTTTTTCTGAATTTTGGCTACTTTTCCAGCGAGCTTTCGCTACTTTTAGTTATACCAATCTGGCAACCCTGCGATAGAGTATAGAGACGAGGCAAATGCCATTACGAATACCAAGTGGAAATAAAGAATAATTACCGTACCGGTAGTTTACTGTTCTGGATGGGTGCCGGGTGCACATACAATCGTGCATGTATTAAAACATTAATATTTTTTTAATCAATACATAATTCACGAAAAAAAAATTCGTTTCTTTAAGACTCGAACCCGACAAGCGTAAGTGAATTTCAACCCAAGTCCATTCAATACTATAACACTACAACCACGTCATCTTCCACCGTCATTGTCACACCTGATTTCTATTTCTATTTCTGCTTCTAGTCTGCCATAAGTCTAATGTTCTCGGAAAAAGCAGACGTTTTGTTTCTAGCGAAAACGTTTTTATTTACAGCAAAATCGTTTTAAGCATAATCCTTTTTGAAAAAAAAATTATTTTAATGACAGTAAAAACGTGCTTAACCCTTGAATTGGCAATGTATCCTATAGGATACAGCAGGTTAATAGTTTATATACTATAATTTTAATAGAACAATAGAAAAAAATTGGTAGGAAAATTAAAATTTCACAGCAGTATAACATTGCACAACATATAAAATATGGACATTGCGATAGTTGTTTTCTTTACAGTTCGACACGGTTTAATAAACTAGTGTAAAAAATGAAGTTTTGCCAATTTAAGGGTTAAAGCAGTTTGCTAAATAAGCGTGCTCCCAGCCTAGATGTTTACTACTGTGAAATGCACTTGAGATTATTTTGATTACTAACAACAAGATCAACTGGTTGCTATGAATCATTGTGGAGACGCATATACTCTTTGTGTAACGAACAGTTTAATCCTGAATATATTGTCTTAGATTTTGAGAAAACTACACACATAGCAACAAGAACAGTGTTTTCAAGCGCTACACTTCACTGTTTCCAATTTCATTTTGGACAGAGCTGGTACCGTCAGAGCTCTTAGTTAGAACTAGCTCGCTTGTATAAGAGTGATGGGAAAACCAGTGAATGATTGAAGTTTTTTTCTGGGTTGCCTTATTAAATTTGAGATCTAATGAGATACAAGAAGAGTTTGCCGACTTTACTTATTAATAGAGCTGAAAAAAGTATTGGTTATAGGTAGGGCCCGTATTTCAGCTACCTATAAACTGGAATGAAGTTGCCTCATTCGAAGTATATGTGACGTCACAGCGCAGGTATAAGTACGTTCGTATACAAAATAGTTACACATCCTCTGCCCTCTTCCTCTAGAAAGTCAAAATCGGGACGCAGTCATAGTGAGTAGTCTTATCGATCACTGCTCTTACTAATCGTATTATTTAAATAACTACATCTTTGTGACTGATTGCAGATTCGTTGCAGAGGTAAAATGTCTTAGGTAAGACGCTCAATCGTATAATACTGCAGTGCATAATTGGATATTTGAACTAATATTTTCACTGTCAATATAGAAAACATTACATATAAATTGTGTAAAATAAACGTAAATGTGACAAAAAACAGTGTACAGAAAGACACTGCAATACCAAAAGGCACAGAAAGTATGTTGAACGTATTCCAAAAGAACCAGTACCGTCAAAATCTGAAAATTATGAAGATATTAACTCGACGTTTAGCATGGAGTTGTGTAGCATACCATGATGTTCAGTGAAAACATTCCAGTTTCTAAATTTAATAATCTACATTTTAGGGAATTTCAAGAAAGGTACGAATAAAATGAGTGGGTTTTCAGTGAAGAACAACATGCAATACCCTAATGAAACACGAAAAAATATCAGACAATATCTTGTACTACATCGTACACTAATAACACCATATGCTATTGGAAGAATTTCTTGCAATATAAAATCATTTCTAGTGACATCCGCATACGGTCAAGTTAAATAACTTACGAATGCACGTTATTATTCACTGCAAAGATCACGACGAAAATGAACATCACGGCTCAAGCATGTGTTTACTAGTATAGCTTCAGAATGTCGGGAGTTGACTGTACTCCACGAACATGCAGCAACAACCTGTTTGTTTATATCCTTATCCGTTGCATTACCTGTGTTCGGCGTACTATATACTCAATGTGTCTTTAACTTCAGTCTTTTGGTAGCTGGAATACTAAGCCTAGTTAGAGGTTATAGGCTACACTGCATCGTATGTATAGCCCTGTGTTTACAAAATGCTTCCGTGCACACTCGACTTGTTACGGTAGTGGCTGCTTGTACAGTCCGCTCCGTATGAATGAACTCATAATAGAACTTACATTTACACGATTACTTGTGTTTCAAATTGATTAACTCGGAACAAATATTAAATTTACAAAAAATATCATTATTATCAATTAAGTTGAACACATTTTCCCCATATTCTGAATTCAGTCGTCTTACTATCTGCTCTTTGTTGGAGTTTTGTTTCGGCATTCTGATACAACCTCACGTCACTCAAGCAGGTCTACTATTGAGAAGTGTTGGATGTTCACTCTCTCTACTCCTTACAGACGGTAGAGACACCCTGCAACGGGACGCATTTTGTAAACAATGTATATGGAAATTATTTACTACCCTGATATCATTACTTTTCTTCATCCCTACTTATTAGAGCTGCCTCAGAAATGAGAGAGTTATTTAGCAACTTTCGTGACTACATTCTTGAAACTTATGTGGACGAAGACACTTGCTTTGTCCCTGTACTGTGGGCTCTTCCGACTTTCGATATTCCACATATTACTCATGGAGTCGAGTCTTTTCACAAACATCTTAAAGATAATTTTTGTTAAGTCTAATCTATCAAACCACTTAGCCATTGATGTGTTTATAAAAGCTCAAGTAGAAACGTAGTTGAAAATTCAAAGTTACATCAGAAGACAGCGCCAAAGTAGACTGCAGAAAGAGTGTAAATGCAATAAAAATATCAAAAGTAGTACAGCAGAAAAGGGATTAACAGACTGAACTTTAAAAAAGGTAGGTTCGCCTACCTTGTCAAAAATTTAAAAATGACATTTATGAGGAATTTCTAATAAACACAATATTATAAATAACTGTCAAATAATTTTAACCGCGCCCATTGCTAAAGACGCTTTGTATACAGATTAAACCGTAATTTCAGGGTGTTATTCTTTGAGATATTTCAAACAAAAGAGTTAAATACAATATTGCTCGTTTTTTGCTTCCTTTTCGAGATAAAAATTGTTTTATATTAAAGCACAACGCAAAATGAACATCTGTTAGCGTTGCGAACTCAAGACGAGCGAGTTTGCTGTAATTTAGCTACAAATATCAAGTACGCTCAAAACCAGAAGATTTAATAAAATCATACAAACAAATAACAGTAAACATTAGCTCCCCTTACTAATATTAAAAATGACTCTTCCCACACATATCTATTTCATTGTCTACTTATAGCGACACTTTGTACAGAACACTGTAAGCATTGTGTCTCAATTCGTAAAAAGCGGCACATCTGGAGATGGTTTAGAACTGTAAACTGAGTCTTTATTCTTGTATAATAAAGAGAATCGACGACAAATTCTACAGATTTAAAGATAAAAGGTAGAAGTGCTAGAGGTGTAATTTATTTGGGTAAAGTTGATTTACTTTTCTTGTATTGTCGGGTATCGGCGAACTCACTAATTCATGAATATTTGGGTAAAGTTGATTTACTTTTCTTGTATTGTCGAGTATCGGCGAACTCACTAATTCATGAATTGTCAGTTAAGTAATATGCACTATTCACACAGCAAGGAAATTAAACTGAAAAAAAATCAATGCTTCACTTGTGATATCCAGATCTTACCTATGCGATTTCTATTCATAGAGGACTTAAAAAAAATAAAGTGTATCGGAATAATCCGCATATATTGGAAGAGCTGAAAGACAATGGAAGAAGAGAAGCTGCAGTAGAAGAAGAATTAATGCGAGTTAATGCAGATTTTTTTGGAAGATGAGAGAGATGTGTGGCGGCACATGGACATCATTTCCAACAACTTCTGTGAGAAAGGTAGGTGGTTATTGTAATTTGCATGAACAATCTATGCTCTTGACTTAAGGAGCTATGAATATCCCACTCTGCCGGCAAACAGCGTGCTTCCAGCCGCCACGCTCGACCACACACTCACGGATGAACGTCTATTTGAAGGCTCTGTAAACGATATAAACTGTCAAAAAATACTGGTTATAGAGCATAAGTAACTGAAGAAAAAATAACGTTTTTCTGTAGCTAACTGTCAAAATTTTCCCAGAAAAAAAAAAGTATTTTGAGAGTCTAACTTTTTTGGAAAAAGGAATAGACAGTCATTATTTATTTTGCCCGATACGTACGCTGAAGCAGTCGTTTGTTATTCTGTTGTGTATTGGCATGTGTTGGGAGTAACGTCATTGGCAATGGCATTCACGTTCAGCCGAAATGTAAACAAATAATTAGAGTACTATCAGTCTCAAAAACATAGTATTTTACTTACTTACAAATGCCACCCTCACATAAGCCCGCCATGGGTCCCTATCCTGAGCAAGATTAATCCAGTCCTACCATCATATCCCACCTCCCTCAAATCTATTTTAATATTATCCTGCAATCTACGTCTCGGCCTCCCCAAAGTTCTCTGCCTCCCAGGTCTTCCAACTAAAACTCTATATGCATTTCTAGATTCACCCATACGTGCTACATGCCATGCCCATCTCAAACGTCTGGATTTGATGTTCCTAATTATGTTAAGAGTAGAATACAACGCGTGCAGTTCTGCTTTGTGTAACTTTCTCCATTCTTCTGTAACTTCATTCCTGCTAGCTCCAAAGATTTTCCTAAGCACTTTATTCTCGAACATCTTTAACCTCTTTTCCTCTCTCAAAGTGAGAGTCCAAATTTCGCAACCATACAGAATAGCCGGTAATATAACCGTTTCATAATTTCTAACTTTCAGCTTTTTCGAAAGTAGACTGGATGATAAAAGCTTCTCAACCGAATAATAACAGGCATTTCCCTATTTTTATTCTGCGTTTAATTTCTTCTGGAGTGTCATTTATATTGGTTACGATAAATTTCCAATTTTTACATCCACATTTCGTACTATGTTCTGGTCACGATACATAATCATATACTTTGTTTTTCGGGATTTACTTCCAAATCTATATACTTTGTTTTTCGGGATTTACTTCCAAATCTATATACTTTGTTTTTCGGGATTTACTTCCAAATCTATCTCCTTACTTGCTTCGAGTAAAACATGGTATTTTACAAATTCAAAATAAAATTATAAGAGATTCTATTTAAATTTCACTTGACATTTTGTTGAATAGACCGATATGTATTACCTATATAATTTTGTCAGTTTATATCGTTTATACTCTCTATTTTATCATTGTTATTAAATCTGAACGTTCGCAGTATTTTATGCAAAATGTTCAATACTTTCCATTTTTTCTTTTTTACTGAAAGAAAGACAATAGAGAAAAAGAGAAACTACCCTTGACGTACCATCACAATATCTGATTCAAGACTAGCTTTTCTAAAATCAAACAAACAATTTTTTGACTACGTTATATAACATAGACAAGGGCACGCAATTCCAAGAACATGGTCTTAAGAATCTTTCTGCAGAATGCAAATGTTACGCTGAATCACTCTCATGGGAATTCACTTCATGTTCCTACTTGTCAAGATAAAGCAAATCCTTTGAATATTTATGCTTTATGTGCTATATTTGCTCTGAGATTTTGACATAGCTGAAAAGATTCTTTCGTCATCACAGTGCCATGCAAATGAGGATGTTTGTAGTTCAGATCACTCCTGTTTACTAAGTGCATACGTCACCTAATTAGCTTGTAGTATTTATAACAACTCGTTCAGTAGCAGTGTTCACTTTTGTGAAGTGAGGCCCAGGATGGACTTGAAACTGTTTGCGATCTCGCTGTTCGTGGTCATCGCGGTAGCATCCGGTGGACTGTATCCCCCGTATGAGCCATCTCCTCACGAGTATGGGATCATCCAGCAGGGAGCACTACGTAACAACAGCCACAATCTTGTGGCAGGATGGCGCCAATACGGAGACGTGCTAATGTACAGGTAGGCCAGAGATCACCTCTTTTGTGTCGTAACCAAAAACTCTGAACTGGTGAAGTTATGTTTAGCCCGAGACAAGCACTGAAACTTTCTGCCATCGCACAGTGGGATATTTGCTTGATGTAGCTGGCCAAAATTATTTGTTATTATATTGATTCAGAAAGAACTTATTTACTGATTTAATATTCAAATAAATACTTGTTTTATTTCTGTCAATGATTTATCATATTGATATCACAAAGCGAAATATTACTAATTACATATTATAGGCTAGAGTATAGGAGTATATTTGTAGAGTCGGCCTAGGTAGCGTACTCGGTTTAGTGTTGGCCTTCTGTGCTCGAAGTTGCGGGTGCGATCCCTACCCAGGTAAATGGCATTTAAGTGTGTCAAATGCGACAGGCTCATGTCAGTAGATTTACTGGCATGTAAAAGAACTCCTGTGGGACAAAATTCCGGCACATCGGCGACGCTGATGTAACCTCGGCAGTTGCGAACGTCGTTAAATAAACCATATTTATTATTTTTTTTTTACATATTTGTAGTATTAACGTTTCCGCCTTGCTTTGTGGCATCATCAGATACTTTTGATCCTTAAAAAAAAAAAAAAAAAAAAAAAAAAACTTCATGTATGCAATGTTTTAGATTTTATGAAGTAATATAAGCGTGTAAGATCACCAAGCTAAAACTTAACCCTTAAATTGACAATGTTTCCTATAGGATACGACAGGTTAATAGGCTATATGCTATAATTTTAATAGAACAATAGAAAAAAGTAGGAAAATTAAAATTTCACTATAATATTGTACAACATATAAAATATGAACGTTGCGATAGTTGCTTTCTTTACGGTACGACAAGGTTTAATAAACTAGTGTGAAAAATGAAGCTTTGCCAAGTTAAGGGTTATTAATGGAATAAAATAATCTTCCACAATTTGGTGAGGTTGTCAAAGACAAACAGTAACATTTAAGATGACATTAAGAATGTCTTACAATAAATTTGTTTACAATAAACAAAAATTTATAGTAGATAATATTTCACATAATGAAAATTTGCAGTAAAATAAAAAATAAAGATAAAAAGAATAGAATGAGAAAATTCGACTGTAATATGAATTGAAATACAAATGTCGCCGTAAAATCTGCAGAGAACAATATGATTTAAACTACACAGATTTATTTACAATCATCCGTCCTCAAGTGAGATTGACCACTGCGATTTGGAATGAACAAACATAAAAAGATAAACGGAAATGAAACGAGTAAAATAATTATTCGATTTCTACATTAAAACAAAAATTTATGTGTTGACATATAAATGATAGTGTAGAATTTGAAGAGAAGCCTTCAGAATTTCCATCACAATCTTCTGAACCTCATAAAAGGGAATTTTAAAGGGTATAAGGATGTTACATGTAAATTTTGGTAAACAACCCCTCGCTCCAAATAGTAAGCCTGTAACATCCCAGTTGTAAAGCGAAATGCCATATTTTCCACTTAGGTATGGAAGACAAGGTATATATATATATATATATATATATATATATATATATATATATATTTACGACCTTTCAGTTCTGTATTTAAAAAGAATCTGATTATATTTTAATATTAAATTTTGATTTCATGTACCTATACATTTGTTGCCAGAATCATATCAATTTGTATTACTGTTACGACTACGTATAAGTGAAAACTCGTTTACAACAAAATATATTATTTGAAAACAGTTGTTCGTAAGCAAATGGGTTGTATTGTGTGAGGAATAGTGTAATTTGTTGTGTCTGATAGTTTGATAAAGTAATTGACCAAGGATCGAAGAGTGAGGACAAGTCTGGTTAGAGTTGTGCGTCAATTAAATCACAATCACAATATACTGTACATTTTAATACTATGGAAATGTTGCACACGGTGAAGTGAGATATAAAATTAGTGTACAATAAAAACAAACAATTATTCTAAAAAAAAAAAAACAAAATACAAAATATCCGGTGTGCAATAAAATTTCTCGCTATGGGTTCTACTATGGGTTGTTCGATCTTCAATTACGTCAACGTTATGAACTATTCATAAGGTAGGGTCCGTCAGACATTGTTTATGTTTACTCTTACCAGTGACATTCAGTCTGTAAAGTAGCCAGTTGTTATTAGACAGAGCTAACGCAACATTTGCAATACAGAACATAGTTCGTACCCATTTAAAAAAATGAAGTTGACTCTAATATCTTAAAAATTATTTCCTGTACAAAAATACATTACGTGTATCAGATGTCCCCTTCAATGTAATTTAACTTGTAATTGTCGGTTTTTGTATATCTGAAGTATTTTACACGATATCGGAGGTGAAATAGTTAAGTGGGCCACCTTGTATAATGAGCTATTCGTTCTGAAAATCTGCAGGATTATTTTACTTCCACCCTGTATTCTCACTTACCCTCTTCAGGACAATCCATAACTTTAATAAATGTACCGCTTTCCGAAACAAAGGAAATTCGCCTTGAATATACACGATCACATAGAACGCCGAGAACAGTTAGGCCTACTTGTACTATCAGAGACGACCAAATTCCGGCTGACTGGAGTGCTATGCTGATAACATAGAGGAGGGGAAATTGGTTGTGTGTGGTTCCCTAACTATTCAACTAATTAGTAGTAGGGCTAATTCATTTACTGTATATTCGAGACAATTTTGACGAAATCGACTTTTGGCCGGCTAAATTGAGAAAATACCCCACGTGGCATCGTTGAAACCATATTATTTTGAAAAATAACATTTTCAGGCAAAAATGTCTTCCTAGGTGTCAAGTGGAGATGTTTGATCGGTAATAATCGAAAGGAACATTAGTTCTGTGGTCGCTTTTACTCTAGAATTTATTTCCCTGAATAAAAACCATCAGCTATTCAGTTAGCATGTGGTCTCTAATACACTGCGTATACTAACTGGCTCCGCAGGAGAAGTGGCATGCGGTCGAAAACTGCCTCTTGCTTCACTGTAGAGCCAGTTAGTATACGCACTGTATAAAGAGTGGGCATTTCCGTTTTTTATTTCCTCAAATAGGGAAGGAGGGAGTTCCATCCTTCTGCACCTCAAAGAGTACGTACAAGACGAAGCCTGGTTCATTACCGAGTTGGTCGCTCGTAACCTAGTTGGTCGTTGGGCAGAAAGTCGGAGTGTACAAGACGGAGCCTGGCTGGTTACCGTGTTGGTCCCTCGTAAGCTAGCTGGTGGCTGGACAGAAGGTCGGGCTGATCAGAACGAAGTTTGTTTGCACCTGCCAGTCAGTGTACCTGAACCTACTCTGCTTTCTCAAAATTGTCTTTTAAAACACTAACAATTTATAAAAGTTCCAGGATGGATTGTATTGGGCTTCAAGTTCTCCTAAGTGATATTTGGGTATTTTCAGTACGGAAATAACCACGTAAATAATTCCACTTTTCTGGAAAGCGTCATAATAAAACTCTTTCATTAAATCCCATGTAGTTCATTCTGATACACACAGAACATTGTTAAAACAATACGTATTAATTGCCAAAAGGTCAGTACCGGTAATTATATTGCTTCTAAAATCGTCACTTTCTGTACGATATAAATTATTCATTTACAGAGTTACTTATTATTGGTCTCCATTTCACACCACCTCATTCTAGTGCCGAGACCAAGAAAGCATGAGGCTCTATCTCCATGGACCCCGAAGTGCCTTTATGGTATGTGAAGGAGCTACCTTTACCTCTATTAGTATCCATTTCAACTCCTACTCCATCTCACAATTTCACAATAAGATATGGACTTTGGTGGTAGGGTTGAGTTTGATTTCAAAATTTATAAAGATTGATTATCCTACCGAAAAATTGCTTTTAGGATTTAAAGTCTTGAAAATACATCAAATTTATATCAATTTTATATATAAAAATCACACATATTTCGGATAATATACTCACAAACAAAACCAAAAGTATGAATACAATACGTTTGTTGGAACCCAAGTGTTTAACTAGCACTGCTTTCAACCAAAGTACTAATATCTGCCCTAGAATTTATAACGAATTAATAAAGATATACGCAAATTTATTTATCTCCAACAGTTTAAAATTTAAAAATGTATGTAAACAATTTGTTATGAGTAATGATTAATTTTAGATGTAATTTATGCGTCTACATTTATTATGTATCGAATCCTATCCTGAGCACGAGAACACTCGATTATTATTATTATTATGTTTATTGCCAGAAAAATACAATACAAAGAAATTGTAAATTTACAACATTTTAGTAATTATTATTATTATTATTATTATTATTATTATTATTATTATTATTATTATTATTAACTGAAATTAATCTTTCCCAATCCATTATATGCGTCGAAAGTTCTACGGACGCACGTGGGAAAGTTCTACGGACGCATGCGTAGTAAAGACATTTCGGTGGTTGGTAGCTGGAAAAATGAGGTGATTCAGTCTACGAGTTACCAACGGGCTCACAGGCTACGTAAGAGTCTACCGATCAGGCCTCGTTTTGCACGTCTCCATTGCTTAACGTTCAGACATTCCTTCCGACTAGGTCAGGCTACCAACTACCAACCAGGCTTCTCTTGCACGTACCCAAATGCTTCCATGGCATTATACGGAGACAGTTTCCCCTCACATTCTAATGAATTTTGCTCTGTATTATATGCTAATTCGCTTTCTTTACAGGGGTGTGGTGAAAAAGAGCTACAAGTTCATGGGCACCACCACGGATTTCAAGCGATTCCCACCATGGGGAGTTTTTAACAGGACCATCACCAACATTGTGGTTGAGGACCAGTACTCCGAGGGTACTGGAGGGTACGTGAACATCACGAGCGGCGGAGTGGGATACAGAGAAGTGGCCTTGTCCTTCAAGTCACAGTTCAACAGAGGACTGAAGTACCTCGTCTCCATCTATGGAAAATGAACCTTGCTTGCAGCGTGAAAATCTTCTTGCACGGCGTGACAAGCTGCATGTGTAATGTGACAGTGATGAGACGCAAACTGACCAACAAGGGAGAACAAATTAACTTTACATTGAGATTGCGTCAGAGAATGAGAACAACATAAAGCATTCCCACTGCTTGTAAAAGCATAAACAGTGCAATATATAATTTATTACATCTATAATTAATGTACTGTTCCTTTGTTTCTGTTATATATCTATCATAAAATGCTCATACTCAAAATGTCTGTTAGTCTCTTCGGTTAACAATGTTTCTAACATTAACACTGATTTACCAATCAGTCACACTCCATTACATTCCTTTATGAAATTTAATATGTTATCGTCTGATGTCTTGAACACCAACTGAAAAAAAAAAAAGTAAGTTGTTACAGTGTATGAGTCGATCAGAAGTAAACTTTATATATCTCTCGTCGATTTGCAAAAGGAGACACGTAACAAAATAACAAAATATTGGGAAATCGCAAAAATCATAACAGACTTAAAAACAGGAGAATGGAGAAAGTTACATAACGCAGAACTGCACGCATTGTAATCGTCATCTAACATAATTAGGAATATTAAATCCAGACGACTGAGATGGGAAGGGCATGTAGCACGTATGGGTGAGTACAGAAATGCGTATAGTGTGTTTGGGAGACCTGAGGGAAGAAGACCTTTGGGGATGTTGAGATGTAGATGGAAGGATTATATTAAAATTAATTTGAGGAAGGTGGGATATGATGCTAGGGACTGGATTAATCTTGCTCAGGATACGGACCGATGGCGGGCTTATGTGAGGGCAGCAATGAACCTCCGGGTTCTCTAAAAGTCATTTGTAAGTAAGTACAACACACATGTTTTAACCGTTTAAGAATTATAGCACAGATCTTGCAATTGGTTTTTCATATGAAATATGACGAAGTTTTTAATGTCTTGGTTGCCTCTCTCATGTTCGAACATTGCAGGATACTCAATAGTGGACGCTTAGTAAAAGTGTTCTATGCGAATTAACTTTCTGAGTATCTAAGAGATTTACATGAATCCTAAAAAATAGAGCAATATCATATTGTTTCTTGAGCTTTTCTTTGTCATGATTGTCTTTTTATTGTTGACCGCGCAGATCTCGCATTTCGCAATAAAGCCTTGGTTTTTATGAACCGATGCATGCGAGTTGCGAGGTGAGAGGCCCGCCTCGCACAAATCCGGACTATATGAGAGATAGCAATGACGTTATAGTTACTTAGTGAGTGGTTTCCATAACTACGATGTACGCAGACCTCGCACCTCGTAGTTATAGAAACCACTCACTATTTATTTTGTTGCCCGCCTCGCACGCGTCGGTTTACAAAAACCAAGGCTTTACAGAAACCAGTCACTATCTCTCGTGTAGTCCGGATTTGCACGTCGTATGCGTCGTTTCAGAAAACCCAAGGCTTAAATCTAGGCCTAAGTGCTTTAATTACTGCGAACATTGCTGCGGTATGTCAAAAACATGAAGAAAATTTGTCGATAAACCATTCTCGGGCCATTTAGTGGGATGAATCATTGAAGTAGAATCGGATGATATAAGCGTCTGAGTAATACTCCATAATTTGTCAGACGTCCACGCTGGCTGACATTGCTCTGTTTTCTTTATAGTTAGAGTAGTCATGGTAATGATAATGACTCTGTCAGGGTCGCGGAAGTGTTGTTTGCTATTCAAGGTGTAGGTGGAGGTCACTCTTTGTAGGGGAGATCCCGAAACCTTGTGGGTGCGAGATGCTAATGAACTACTCCTGGAATTCCGTCTCCAAACTACGAAGAAACAAAATTTACAAATAGGCCTAATTCAAGCGTAACTTTGCTAATCTATAAACAGAGAGAGATGGTTATTATTATGTGCCGCTATCGTTTGCGTTTCATGGTACAATGTTCCGTGCCCAAATGGAAAAAAAAATAGTGTCCTTTATTTTAATGTACGAGATTATAACAAATTATCTTCTCGCACGAGTTAGGCATAACCTAATGCAGTATCATGTCTCTCTAGCGTTTACTGAGACGTAAAGCAGATCGTATTTTTCTTAGCCTTAGTTCAGTACCGATCTGTTCAGTCTTGAATATCTCTAGCATGGCTTTCTTCGAAACGAAAGTAAAACTAGGAAGCCTATCATTGTAGTACAGTAAGATCCGAAAGTCTTATCCCCCACTTATTTGTATGTTGATGTGCATCCATTTTGAACACGTCATAGCAGTTGTGTGATTTCCCTGAATGCCTTGCTTCAAATCTTCAATTGTCTGGTATCGATGTTTCGAGACATGCTGCTTAATTACTCTCGGAAAGGAAATTACACCGCCTTTGCTGCGGAAAATTTCACACAGGACATGGCGCCGCATCATTTGTGCCGCGACAGTGATGGTGCCCATACTGATGTTCTGGATCACTAAACGCTCTGGAACGTAAAGTATCAACCATTGTCACACAACTGCTATGACGTGTTCAAAATGGATGCACATCAACATACAAACAAGGGGAGGTGACAAGACTTTCGGACTTCACTGTAATATCGGTACTAATAATAATGATGGTGGTGGTGGTGATAATAATAATAATAATAATAATAATAATAATAATAATAATAATTTACCCTTATTATTAAGTTTTCTCTACTACGTAGTGTTTCTGGCAACAAATAATGCGAACTTCATTTCGATGTGTTTGCTGTCGTGTGGTTTCCGAAGTTAAGTATTACTTCAAACTAACTGGATGATAAGAAAATCTTGCTATCTATAAATACATAATGTTAATTTGTAATCGTTGCGAGAGTGAAGGTAGAACGAAGCAACTTACACTATCGTTCACAAGCCACTGGATCTGAAAATGCTTCTTGTTATCCTTAACCAACACCAAGTATTGACAAGTATTGGGACGGCTCTATATAACTGGGAAGGTAAGACCTGGGCCAAAAATTGGTATGCGCAATACATGATGACATCATCTCCTATGCAGCGGAAGGGAGAATGCCTTCCTCTCTGCGCGTGGTTGGCTCAGGTTTAATCTTCACAATTATACAAGTTTAATTTTAAGCCGGGAATACGAAGGAAAACTCTACTTCGTTCGATTTGTGGCCAGAAATACTATTTCTTGAATCACCGTAGTGGATGGCAATCATAGTAATTAGTAGGTAAGCAAATGAGTAAACATCATCATTCTGGAAATTTTTATTTACAAAAATCGAAAGGTGCATAGCTTTAATATGCTGCATATTTTACGTAGAAATAGAGATTCTTGGCAAACCAAAATTGAAGAGTCCACTGAAAAAACCAGGTAAGTAACTTTTTTCATGAAACCTATTTTCTTCGCTGAAACAGTTGACTTATCTACGTCTTTTCCTGTACGCCAAAAATTTGAAGGCAAATAAATCCATGACTAATCTGTTTCTTTTCCTGTTTCATACCTCTAAACGAGTTCTTTCCTTAGAGAATCTAATGGCACCTCAAACTCCATCTCGACAAAAAAGTGACTTACGTGGTTTTTTCCCTGGACCCTTCAATTATGGTGGGCAGATCAACTCAGAATGAGGATGTGAACATCAGACGGGGGACAGAGTGGAATGGAGGAATTGTGAACAAGAGCAAAAATCTTCTGAGGTTTGATGCGCCAAGGAACTGATTGAATGAATGGCACCATTACATTTTAAATTAAAAATGCTGTCACTGCAGTTAGGGTTCCCAAACGTCCGGACGTTTCCGTACATGTCCTGCTTTTTAGGTGTGTGTACTGCGTCGGGCCAGGCATTGTAGACAATCAGAGACTGCAGTATTTGTCTCTCCCGTCAATTCTCAGTAAACCAAAGTGAGAAACTCTAATGTCTGGAGTTTGTTGGCATAATAATATTTGTTCTTTAATTTTAATTCAAGTCATATGTCGTCGTGTGGATTACCACAAATATTTTACTAGGTGACAAACAACTTTTTTTTGCTCAAAGAAATTGGGTCATTACATAAGTATCAATAATGATGAAATTAAACAATGTATAAGCTTATTCATAATCTGTAGAGTTAAATAATTAATTATTGTGAACAGTTTTGAATGAATTTTATTGTATACTAAGCCTAAACATTTAGCTACATTATTAACTTACGAGTATATACAACAGACACTGAAAATAAGTGTCACGTAACTTATCACGCTAACATGTCCTGCTTTTTTTGGTGGAAAATTCTGTTTTTTTTTTCCAGATAAAATGTCCTGATTTTCATTTTTTTTCATCTGGTAACCCTAACTGCACTGGACATCTCTCCAATTATGGGAACGAGGAAGTATTCTGTATTAGTAAACAGTAGAATATCTTTATTATGCTCAAACAACCCATACGAATGCTTTCCTCAATGCAGAAAGAAACAAATCCCTTTATAACTGACGGAATAACAGTATTTATTTGACTTAACAATCCGATCAGTAAGTTTACTGGGACGTCCGCCCCACCAAATGGTAGAGGGAGCCACACTCAACGTTGCGTAACAAATTATGAGACACAGGGTCGCTGAAGGAAAAAGCTCACAGTATGAATTACGGTCACCAGAGTACCTCTTATTTGTTCAATTTCAATACAACCAGTAAAATTACAGACAATGCTAGATGTTGTTATGGGAGTAATATGATGTGCCACGGAGCTGTGTGGTCGAAGAACTACAGAGAACAATATTATATTAGTTTTTTACTTTTTAGATTATATAGCACGGGATTGATTTTCGCGAAAGACTATGTCTACGTCTATTCTCAACATAACACTACCCGAAAACACGGTAGGATTCTCTTGCCGTCGTTCTTGTTGGATGTGGAACCAAGGCTAGCGATAAAATTCTCATGGATTTTACCGAGAGGTAAGTAAAGTTAGAATGTCACTGTCATATACATGTGATACAAAAGCCAGTTGCCAAATGGAAAATATATATATATATATATATATATATATATATATATATATATATATATATATATACATATATACGCTATATTATTTTGAGATTACAAATCAAGGCGTAACAAATTATTTTATTTAGATCAAATTCCTTAGTAATCACATTCTATCATGAAATATCGTATATCACAACATTATTACCAGAGCTAGGAAGTTGGGTATCCAAACTTTTAAGTTATGTGAGCTTGGACTACATCTCTACCGAATGAAATGTAATAGCGCATCTTTCAATATCGGTGAACCAGAACGACAAACATGTGCAGCCGGGTAGTAACCAATCATGTGGTCCAATCGTCCACAGCCTTAGAAAAAGAAAATAATAAGCGAATAATATAAAAAAATAATAATTTGTAATTATAAACTTCGTAACTCCCAAACTAAAATAACTTACCCACACATATATAAAAATAACATACAAAGTATACAATTATGATTCCACCTCATTATAACAAATAATAATGAACATTTTTATTTCATCAAAAGAAATACCCATTTTATATTTAAAAAAAAAAGAGCAATATTTGTACTCTGAAAATATTCGTTCTATGTTACAAGACGTTACTGGAGCAAATATGAAATATGATACAGTATATCTTACTATCATCACGTGAACAACTACTTTGCGAATATAATAGTGTATCTCGTGTGGCACACAACATTAAACCCATAATTGTTTTCAAGAAAATTTTTCGTTTCTATTGTAATGACAGCTAGGAAGTTCGTATCGTAATTCCGATGTTGAACTTGGACTGTAACGCAACCGAATGCATAGCAGCACGATACGTCAACATTTAACGAAGAATAAATCCGGGAAAAAATGAACGGGTTACACACTCCTGTTTGCATAATTATTTAATAAAAGATGAGTTTAATTTTTTTGGAATCATGCATAATATTAATATTACGTAAATAATACAGTACTAACAGAATATCTCACTTTGTTCTGAACCTAAAATATTAATATAAATTAATAATATTCTTCAAACTATTCACGAGCCTACACAGCTTCACAGAATGCCACTATGCGTTGCTTATGTGAACTGCGTGTTGTCTGTAGAGTACGGGAGGAGCAGGGCGAGGCGTGGGTAACATCTATACTCCTAGCTGTACTCAACTGAAATCTACTGTTTTGGTACGAACTTTGTACTTATGATTATTACATTGAATTATCTCAGGTAAACACGATTAGATTTACATGTAAAGATTACTGTTCTCAGTGCACTGCTGCGGGTTTTCAAAGTGTGTTCCATTTACTTACAGATTGTGTCTCTCGACTCTGATATTCCTCTGCCATTCCTATGAAGAGTGTTGGTTGTGGGCTGTATTGGATAACATGGGTGATCCTTTGTTTCAATTAAAAAATTCCAGGTCTAAAAGGGACTCGAACTCGGACCCCTTGAAAGTCTAACCACTCCACCACTGCAGGGGTTCATCACGGTGAAAGTACAGTACGATATTACCATAGTCTAGTACATACAGTCACGAAGCTCAATACGTAGGGAATATGCATCCAATAACAGTTGAACTTAGTTGCTAGCCACTAGGTTCGCTACTATCGCACTGTTTTTTGTTCCTAACTGTCAGTTGCCAACAGCATGAAGCATTGTATCGCGAGAAATGCAAAAAAAATCACTTCAAGCTTCGAGACTGTATGTACTATACTAGACTGTGATATTACTCTCTTCACTGTATGAATATTTATGATTTGTGATTAGCAAAATGATAGGTGGATTACACAAGAATAGCAAGTACCTTGAGAAAATTCTAAATTTACGCTTAATATCTTCGGCATTTGAATCCGAGAATCAGGTGTGGAAAGTCTTCTTAGCTCGGATAATGGTTATTAACTCGTAGAAGTAATGAATTTATTATCTAGAAAGTCCTGATATCAATGTCTGAGTTTGTACGTGCTATTGGTTTTAAGTTATATCGTTTCGTAAGATGCGAGCAGAAGAAATAATTAAGAATGAGATTTCTTAACACAGAACTTGCTCAATTCGTATGTATACATCTGCGTGCAAGTAGTTATAACAGTCACACATTGCCAAGCTCCTCTGCAAATCAACGGGCTCTTTGTTGGATATTTATAAGGGTAACGAAAATGGGGATTAAGCAATCCAGTCAGGCTCTGCTCCATAAACAAGCGTATCGGATAATCCTTTTTAGAGTGCGTCCGATCTTTAGTGATCTCTTATTTATTAATCATTAGGTCCTTTTAAGTACCCGGTGTGGGCTGCTGGAACTTCGGGCATTTACATATAAATGACGCGTAATAAAATAACTTTGACATTAATAGAACTACTTTTTTTTCTCTGGCTATATTATTAAATGCACTTTGTACATTATTCCCTGGTTCCTCAAAGTTTTTTTCTTTACAAGAGAAGTTCTTATCTACAATTTATATGCTAAAAATATTGCCACAAGAACCTTGCATGGAATTCTATGAAAAAAATACTGCAGAATAAAAGCTTAACTTAGAGAACAAAGTTAAATCATCTTAATAATTTATATTCCAGGAACTAAACCAGTTGTTCGGTGTCAGATGCTGAAAATCTTTATTTTCATAGAAATCTAGAACTCGAAATACTATGCGACCAAGAGTTCAGCGGTATCAGCGAAATGCTGAACTAAACGTCTTACATCATTATTGACATCGCAGAGCGCATGTAACGTCAGACCTACCAACCTCTGATAGATAAATGTGGGCGATGGGAAATCAGTGTGTGATATAATAATAATAATAATAATAATAATAATAATAATAATAATAATAATAATAATAATAATAGCAATGGGACGAAAACACAAGATTAAAAACGAAAGTAATACGACGACCTCTAATACCAGAGTTTAAAGTGTCAATGGGGGACAGCGGAAGTCGTGAGTTACTTGCGGATGACTCGCGCATTATGTATAAAAAGTTGGTAGGTCTGTAATTTAGTCACAAACTGATGACAGCAAACCCACAACAGCGACCACCCCATGCGGCTCGTTCTTTGGCCGCGCAGTACTATCTTCGTTCTGCGTATAATGAGAAAGTAAAAAATGAAGTCAGAATATTGACATCATTACAATTGCATTTGCAACCAAAATCAATCAAACTATACCTTACTGTATTTTATTATTATGATGTACCGAAGTACATATGATATTTCCGTGCAGGAATTCTGCGTTACCATATGATGAAGGATGGATAGAACAGAGAAAAATTATCTCCGGGACGAGGGGACCGAGAGGAGTTGTCTGCTCGAAGCCTGGGTACGCAGTCAAATTTGGATTAATGCGCCTAGGTTAAGGATTAGCGCAATAGATTGTATAGGGACATCATTTTATTTTTACTTCTATTTTTATTGTACCTGAGTTTTTGAATGTACTTCACTCCCACCCCTTCTACTAATGAAGTTCAACCGTCTTCCACACAGATCCAAGTCATAGTAGCCTTACCGTCACAGTAAGTTCCAAAAATATGTCGCGTTTTCCAATGACGAAAGAGCTTTCAATATTGCATCATTTTCGCACAGGTACTGTCGTCCATTTGACTACGTCGCATTCCGGTTTTCCCCACCAGCTTCTATTCGCCTCTCGGTAAAGGCTAGTGGCTGGGCTGTCTTAGCTCTTTTCTGAGAACATTAATTTCTGTTAGGAATTGGACATATACGTAATATTATACCCATGCAACTGTTTAAAATAACTTAAATAAAAGGGCCTCATTAAGTAATTAACTGTCACGTGATTCCCCCACCCCCTTTCTACGATCCTGCGACATAATGACTTGGACGGACAATAGATAGAATGTCTGAGTAATTTTATCTTTTCGGATCGAGTAGAAGTGAAGATTGAATTTACAGTACGTAAGGTACTCTTTTATAGAGTAGGTACAGAATTATTTCAACATGAGTTAGGCCTACTAGTACGAAGGACGAAACTGGTAATAGGAATTAGATACTTTAATCGAAATGAACCGCCACCATTTTGAAAAATGTGTTTAAATATCCATATTATGATTATTTTTCAATTTAACTTCATTCTCTATAGTGTACGCTAATGTGCTATAGACACTCTAATATACACTGCATAATGAATACGTCCGTATGGACAGCTCAGTTCGTGAGTAAAAACACTCATTGTTAATACAGTACTGTATTTTGATTAAACAAAAACCCAATGAAAATTATCAAACTCAAAAGCTTGATATTTCATAGTTTACGTAAATGGATGAATTACTTTTCTTCCCTCCTATACCTAGTAAAGTGATTTGTTTGTATATTACGCCATCGAACTACAGTCATGGAAGGGGTTAGCAACCGTTTATTCAAAGGTATAGGCAGGTTAATATCAGAAATGTTAGTAAAAATAAAATGATGTCCCTGTATAAAAGGCCGCAGTACTGGATCGTAGTGTCCCCTCCCGAAAATCCATTCCAAGCATGTGAGCAAAGTTATTAAAACGATAAGATCTCGTGGCGCAGCGCTTTGCCGACGTCAAAACACTATGGGTGCTATTCATAGACATTTCGCTAGCCCACGCTACGAGCGTGCTAAACTAGCCCCGGCTATCGACTGGTTACTTGTACAGGATTCATATCATATCATATCGTTAACAATGGTTTATGAATACGAAAAACGTTAGTTCGCTGATCATCCACCGGAAGCCTGCGCTAAGAATGTCTATGAATATGGCCCTATAGGATCAATCTGACTGGTGGACACCCGTTATACTGTATGTTATTCAATGACATCAATTTTTTCTTTCTCAGTCTAGTAGTTCTACATTCGCTTTTGTATTTCACTACGGGAATAATCATTATGATACATATGGGATGCTTAGATTTAGAGAAGAATATGCAGTCAATAGCAAAATAACACTGTAGATCAGGATTAGAGGTTTTAAAAATTGGTCTATAGCACACAAGCATAAAGAATAAGGTGAAAATACTCGTAAGCCTCAAAATTTTCGAAATGGAGTTTTTGGTACTGTTGAATTCGTCTAAGTGATGCACATCTGCCTGCAACATCTCGTAACCCACATTTTAATATAATAAAATTACAAACCATTTTCCAAATTTGAAATATTTTAAAATCTAAGCTTTTAAAAAAGAAATTCGTAAAATTATTCATGATAAATAATATTAGCAAATATGTGTATTTTTTTACCTTTTATTTCTGTCGAATATTTTCATGTTTTTATTGAATATCACTGGATTATGTCTGATTGTCAATTTATATTAATTGTGTTTTTTTCTCTCTTTTTCCTTTCTTCTTTTTTTTTTTTTTGCTCTTCTGTGTTATTTATTGACTTGAATTAAGTTACTTACTGTAGTTAGTAAACTGTTCTTGTAAATTTTATGTTATATTGTTGGCTGAGATCACACAGTACGCGAGCCTGGCTCTTACGGTAGTGGCTAGAAACATTTCTGCTTTATCATTTTAATTTGTACTCACTAGCCAGCTAGCTACTTAAGGGGAGGCAGAGGTGAATATTTCAAAATCCACAAAATTTATCCGATTTGTTTGAAATTGATCATGGATACTAAGTATGTTATTAGTAATGGACATACCAAGTTTCAACTTTCTAAGTACAATAGTTCTGTAAATATTAATAATTTTATAAAACTTTATATCGTTTGATATAAAATGCTCCATGCACCATATTGTAAGAAATTTTCAATATTTCTTTTTATTTATATGTTCAGAGAAGGTAAATAAATAATGATAAGTATTAGTTTATTATGGGAATAAAATAGTAATACAGTTATCTTGGTTGTAATTTCATACTTTTGAGGGCACAAAATCAAAAACTAACATCGGAATATCAAAATAAAGATAATAAAAATGGAAAAAACCAAATTTTCATTTTTTCTTCAGGTTTGTTCGAAAATTTCACCTCTGCCTCCCCTTAAATAAAAAAAAACATATTAATCACGGAAAAGTAAAAATTTCAATACCACCTAAGCCCGAAATTAATGGCGACAAAAACAGTTCTTTTTTTCTTCTTAGTACAAAATTTTGATTTTGTGGGATACGAGCATTTACACCTTAAGCAACGATAATTTAAAATAGAATAGAACATTCTGTAGGTTGTGCAAGGTATTGGCAATTATCACTATTAATACATCTAGATTCTAGTGTACTGGGACCAAACCTTTGTTAAGGTTATCCTATTTCAGTTAGTACTCTTAAGCTTCGAACATTTCTCAATCTACATTTCAATATTTTTTTTACTGATTCAATGTAATTAAATATATTAAATAAAAATTAAATAAAGCAATTTTACCGTGAAAGCAGTAGTTACAAATTGGGATTGCTTATAGCTCCAAGAGAGGACGGTAGCTTATTGCAGTATGATTTGTAGCAACTCTTTAAGGTGAATTTATATCCCAGTTACAAGTAAATTTCTCTTGTTGGCACGTGGTAAGGGGTTCCTGACCTCCTGTCGTAACCACGAAACATTAATCCTTCTATAAAAGAAACGTTCTTGAAAGCATGGTGAAGAAGAAAAGAAAAAGTACCTCATACATATTAATGCAACTTTCAGATTCTCCGAGCATTATCAAAAAAGATTTGGCTGTCCTTTAACATTATAATATACGCACTATCAAAATTAAACTGCAGCGTGTTGTAGGCGCCTGGGAAGATTGTTACGTTATACAAACATCGGGTACAACTGCGCCTCAAATACTAAAACTTGGAGGCCATTACGTGCGGGCCTCTTGAATTAATGAGTCGTGTCGAGGTGCGACAAATCACGAGTTTAGAAGGTAAAGCACTCAAGAGACACGGTGACATGGCTTCATTGTTAAGAGGAAATGTTTATTCATTCACTGCATGTTTTATTGTTACGGGTAGAGTAGTCTACAAGGGGAACATAGCTCGTCTACACTAGAGGTTATGTTCTACCAAATACAGTTAAATTAGTTAACACCCAGAGATTTACTCGCGTATTATGAGCCTTGAGTTTGATTCTTTGCAGCGATGTGTGTCAGAGAAAATCGATGACGTTACTCTGAATTCAGAAAAGGTTCATCTACAAAGTGTACAACTCGCAGAATGATTAGTGCAATCCATACGAGTGAATTTTCAGCTCCGGAGATATACATACGCCTCGGGCAAGACATCAGGTTTTAAGGCTGTGTACTATCGTTCTCCGACCAACACCGTGACTTTCCTTCTTCTGGTAGTGAGGTTCGTCATCAGTAGAGACGAGAATTCTATGCAAATGCATGTTTTTATAGGAACATAGGACATAGGTCAAACTTAGTACTTATCCATTTTATTACTTTTCGGTTCCAAATATGTGTACTTTTTCCGTTCATATTTGCATGTTTTCGCCTTTTTGGGAATAAAAACATGCATAATGCATATTTAAGCAATTTTTTAGCTTAATAATGTCTATAATATGTATCAAATTCAGTTTAAATGCATGTTTCCAACGTTTCCCATTTTCCTCGAGTACACATTCAAAAATTCAAATGAAAATGCTACTTTTCTCACAATCCGTTCACAAACGATTACAATGTTATTACTAGAGACGAGAATTCCATGCAAATGTATGTTTTTTTAGGAATATAGGACATAAGTCAAATTTAGTACTTATCCATTTCATTACTTTTGGTTCCAAATATGTATACAGTAGTGACAAAAAAAAAACGGACTGACCCTTGTAGCTACTTCAGAGCCTTGTTCACTCCAGAGCACGATAGACTGGTAACTAAGACTTTCGTGGTTCGAATCCTGCCTGGGAAGGAAACTTTTTTTGTTCCTTATTCAAATTTATTCCCAATACTTTTCGATTGCTGGTAAAATTCATGTTCTGGGAATAATAAGTTAATTAAGTAGTAAAATATCGCTGCATTCGAAAAATATTGGGAATAAATTTGAATAAGGAACAACAAAAAAAAAGTTTCCTTCCCAGGCAGGATTGGAACCACGAAAGTTTTAGTTACCAGTCTATCGTGCTCTGGAGTGAACAAGGCTCTGAAATCAGCTACATTGTACTACTGTACACTACTGTACATTTTTATGTTCATATTTGCATGTTTTCGCCTTTTTGGGGATAAAAACATGTATAATGCATATTTAAGCAGTTTTTAGCTTAATAATGTCTATAATATATATCAAGTTCAATTTAAATGCATGTTTTAATGGTTTTGAGTGGACACCTCAGTTTCTCGATTTTTAAAACCCTCATTTTAGTTTCAGGACTCAGGATTGAAGAAGGAAAAGAAAAAAAGAACTAAATAACAGAAAAAGGTTCATTCAAGTTTGCACCCATAACTTCTTGCAAAGTAGAGAGGTCATTCTCTGCCTACAAAAACATATTGACTGAGAAGCGCAGGAACCTCACAGAAATCAATTTAGAAATGATGTTAATTGTACAAAAAAATTGAAGTGAAATAAGGAATTTGGAACAAAAATGAAAGTGCATATTTTAATATATATTTCGCTTGATCGTGTATGTTTCATAGTTTGATAATGCACGAATGCATGCATATTTTGGGATTTTATAGTGCATGAAATTCCCGTCTCTAGTCATCAGGACGTCCGTCGGCTACCACTCGAAGCACTCCCTTATGCCGATCTGAATAACTGATTGTGCCCACCCCTGAGTTAGGGGATCAATGCCGCCAACGCGTTCAGTTGACTCGTTTGCGAACTGTATGACCACGATCCACGCATTAGCTAATCACCTGCACAGTAACATTAGAATATGAATGCTTGACAGACAATTCATATATCTCTCTCCTTCTGGTTGCCATTGTACAGCTGACTTTTGACATAATACAATGATAACGACCAAACAAACAATAAATAATACATGTGTCTGTATAAGATCAGTCATACTTCGTGTTTCGTGGCTGATCTCCATATTTGTTTCAACAACTTACTGCTAGACAGCTTTGAGAAAGTTCAAAACAACGATATTATTGGTTTCTTTATCAGGGCAAGGACCTAGCCTGTTTCGTTAACAATTTTCAGGTAACAGGTCATTGTCCTATACTCGACAAAGATTTACCTTTGCTATGAGCTTATATTCAAAAGGTGTTGAGGAAAATATTTGGACCACTTTAAGAATGGAATGTGCACGTCGGTTGTCTGTTATCTACATTCAACAATTGTGAATATTCATTCCACCTATTACAGTAAAGTGGGTCTAATCTGCCCACAGTATTCGAGGTAACACTGGTCAACAGTCATTTTGCGCCAGACATAAAAGTAATAAATTCTTACTAATTTCGATCTCCTCAATTCAAAAATAACAACTTCCATCAGTTCGGGTTTTCGAGATGTACAATATAATTAATTTTCTATGCATTATATTTAAAAAATCACCGTATTTCGTGCGTAACTATTTTGTTTTACAAATGTGAAGACCCATTATGTGAAAACAATATTACTATAAGGAGGCTACCATGTTAGAAGCACTCGTAGAAAAAGAAATTATTTATTGCCCTTTTACGAGTCTATTCGAGGGGGTGAAACAGGTTCGCGGTATGAATTCGCTTGAGTTTGCCTGATTTTACTTGAGATGTGTATTTCTTTCAATGTGAGCTTTAATGACATTACTGTAGTTTATACTTTTCAATAGATCACCCTGTCAAAACCACTTCTAGAAGTGCAAATTGTTTTATTGCCTTTTTCGGTTCCATTTGGAAGGGGAGAAACAGGTTCGCCGTAAGAAATCGCTTCAGTTTACCAGGAGATTTCCGCGGTGTTAAATTCTTTGTAAGATATATATTTCTTTAAAGTGTACTTTAATGATAATATTCAAAGTACGAATGGTTTATAGGCCTATATGCGGATTTGAAGGTTGTAGCATTGCTACTTGGAATGCAATTAGGCTACACAAAATGTTGCTGCTTTCTGTGCGAATGGGACAGGCGGTCTCGAGAAAAGCATTATAAAATAAAACGAAAATCACTAGACCCAGGGAAAAAAAATATTACACATCAACCCCTTGTACCTCAAAGTGAAGTATCCTTTACACATTAATTTAGCGTTAATTTTGTTTAAGGGATGAATCATAACACTGAAGCATTTAAACATACCCAGGAAAATTTTCCTGCTATTAGTGACTCAAAAAATAAAAGAGGGAGTTCTCAATTCAATGGACCACAAATTAGAGAAATAATGGACAATCACTTCGAATCTTTGCTGGAAGGAAAAGAGAGAGCCGCCTGGATTGCATTCAAGGAGGTTGTATTAAATTTTCTGGGTAACTGAAGTGAGAACTGTGAAGAACTAGTGAAGAATTTACTGTTGGCGTATGAAACTTCCTTCACTCCCATCTTGACTTTTTCCCCGAGAAATGTGGCAATTTCAGTGATGAACATGGTGAGCGCTTTCATCAAGAAATTTCAACTATGGAAAAAGGATACCAAGGACAGTGGAGTACCAATATGCTAGCAGAATATTGTTGAACTTTAGCTCGTGATGTACCTGATGCCCATTATAAAAGAAAATGCAGAAAAAGAAAGCTGTAATCTTCTGAACAGTGAATATTTAACCTTATTGTCATTATATAAAGCAAGATTTTGAATAGACATAAATTCGAAAATGTCTCAAAAACCGTAACCAACAACCGTTTTTTATTGTCATATTAGTATTCAGGAGGGTCAAATTTTATAGAAAACATGTATCAAATGCTCAGCGCAAAAAAAAAAAAAATAAAAAAGTTAAAATTTATTACGCAGTGACCGTTCAATTTATACCTGAGTGAATACAGTATACATTATGAAGAGATGTAGGTATATCTGTTTTCATAATCAGCTTCCTTCAATTCAAACATCGTTTGCAGTTTATAAGAATACATTTTTTTAGAATTTTGCATAACATTTTCCAAAGAGTGCTGTATGGTATTTGCAAGTGCTCGCTTAATACATTAACAGTGCTGACTGATAACTAGTTTTCTCTAGCTAGGTTTTGGCTTTCAAGAACAACCTCAGTCTGTAACGTGAATATCACTAATTCTTGGTCTTCCAGATTTCATTTCATCATGAACTGAGCCAATTTCTTCAAACTTAATTATTGTTTTATCATAACAATCGAAGCACGGAATAACTGAATACCATTCATAGCACATCCCATAGCCGCTTAGTTTATCTTCACTGTTCAAATTGTTTACAAATTGCATTAATTTCTACTAAGTTACTTTATAATATCACTCTATTTTTAGATCAAAATATATTATAAAAAATTAGCCAATATGACATGGAAATATTTTGTTACTTCATCTTATATAAGATGGAAAATTAAAAGAATTCGTTAAGAGGCAATTTTCACTGAATTACTATTATGAATTTTATCAACCAACCATCCATCCATCCACCCATCCATCCATCCATCCATCCATCCATCCATCCATCCATCCATCCATCCATCCATCCATCCATCCATCCATCCATCCATACATCCATCCATCCATTACTTTGTTCATCCTCCTATCCGTCCATTTACTCACCCATGCACCATGCATCTATTTATCGAACCATTCGCTTTTCCATCTTCGCGCTTTCAGTTCCTAACTACTTCACGAAATCAGCATCAATCTCTCCTTTCTATTCTTCGTAACAGAACTTCCCTATACTTATCCTCCTACACTGTATCATTACCTCGCTTTTCAAATTCATTACCTAGTGACGTCAGAGATTGCTGTACACTATCACAGTTTGAAAATAAACTAGAAAAATATGTTCTATCTCACGAAATCAGTTTCTGAGAAGTTGCTGATTTATACCGAAGTTTTTATCTTTAGTGTTTTGGCAATAATTTCCTTTTGTTGGATGAATCCTTTCTCTTGTTTTTGTGTCAGGATACTAGAACAGCTTAGTCCCTTGGTTAATAATGATGACGCTAAGTGACGCTGTTATTTTGTGTCTGTATTTGTTGTATATGTTTTTACTTTTTGTTTCTTCTTTTTTTGCATCATTGCTTAATATATTACACTAATTTTTATTATTTTCAATTTGTACTTTTATGTTCAATTGTTTTATCTGATATTCATTGTCACATATTATTACATTAATTATTGCATAATGTATAATTTTTCTTGTAGTAGTAATTACTGCATTTCTGGTGTTGTGGAAGAGAAGGCCTCATGGCTTTAACTCCACCAGAATAAATAAATAAATAAATAAATAGATGGATATATGGATGGATGGATAGGCAGATCGATGGATAGACAGATGGATGGACAGACATACATACATACAGACAGACAGACAGGCAGGCAGGCAGGCAGGCAGACAGACAGACAGACAGACAGACAGACAGACAGACAGACAGACAGATAGATAGATAGATAGATAGATAGATAGATAGATAGATAGATAGATAGATAGATAGATAGATAGATAGATAGATAGATAGACAGATAGATAGATAGATGTAAATAAATAAATAATAAATAAAGAACAAATAAAATAAATAAATAAAGAAATAAACAAATATAAACTCGTACTGTATATATCCTTTAACTACCCATTCACCTACCCTTCTCTCTTCATTCATCTATAGGCTATATCTGTCAAATCCGTCCATTTTCTCTCCTACCAATCCATCAATCCTTCCACTCTCCCATCAATTCATTCATTTGTCTAGAAGTTTGGATACTTTACTCGCATTTTCCCTTTATAACCTTCTTTACAAACTTTTTCGACCTGACACCAGGAAAACAGAGTGGTATTTCTTAACATAGGGAAGCCGCGCCGAGACTTGGAAGATAATAATTGTTTCCGATAACCCGTCACTCTTCGAACTAGGCTGAACAGTTTACGCTCATAAAACACAACGGACAATAAATTGTTTTCAAGAACGGACCCACAAGAATTTCCAATTGCCCATCCGTGCGTCATCACTCATGAGGGAGAGTGTGGAAATGAGTGGTTGCCTCCATAGACCTCACAGACAAGCAATAATTCGGTTAATTGTCTGCGGGAATACTGGTCAGAGGTCAGGGTTACCGTGTCAGGGTGACGTATTGTGTGCTGCACGCCTCTCCAGGTATAGTCCCACCCTCGACAATAAACATCTCTCGCTATAGGGGATGATTCCACGAAGCCATTCTGTGAACGCTTGGCTGAGAGTGCAAATCGTGCCGTTTCAATTTACAAATTATTTATACCTTCTCTTACCATTCAGAAGTACCATCAACATAGTATATAATATTAAGCAGTAATAGCAATAATAACAACAACAACAATAATAATAATAATAATAATAATAATAATAATAATAATAATAATAATAATAATAATAATAATAATAATAACAATGATGATGATGATGATGTGCATAATTTCACGATTTTTTCATTACACCTGTAAAGTATATTCAGGTTTAAATAAACTCTTTAAATCTTTAGAGAGATCCTATTCAATTTGTGGTAAAGAAAGCGATTCCTAAACATTTAACAGCCACACAAAGCATACAAGCAGGAAGAAGAATAGATGTCCACCTTTAAACTACTAATAAAGAGTTGTTATTGGTTTGGTTTACGGCATGTGCACCGGGCGGCACTAGTCTACCGTTTGCCTTCCACTCTGCTTCCCGATTTCCCTTCACGTTGCATGTTTAATGCGCGTTGTGAAATTATGGGATTGTTGTGAGTGTAGTTTTGTTTGAGATACCGTGAAGAATGACTCCGTATTTAACTCTAGGAAAAAGAGTATTTGTGTGCAAGAAGTAATATTATAAGTATGAATCGACTTGTCGGGTATGTACGGAGTTTATTGTGACATCCGAATATTCGACCATCGACGAGGCAGGCAATATATGAGTTATTGCATACATTTGAGAATACGGGGTCGATTTAAAAACGCCCTAGAAACAGGCCAACTTTAACAGAGGCTAGATTAGATTGGCGCTATTCTAAACTTTCGCCATAATAATCTCAAAAAAAAAAAAAAAAAAGGATGACTGGCGTGTCTATATCATCTGCAAGTAACGCAACACATTATTTATTAATTACGTATTAAATCTGATCAGTTATCACTATACCCCATTACATGCTCTAAAAGAAGGTGGTTTACGTTTGCGAGTAAATAATTACAATTGGTTTCAAAACTGAAAGAACTATGAGATAAAAGTTACAAGCATTTCAATGGATGAACTGGGGCGAGTGCATTAGAACACATTTACGCGATATTCCACTTATGTGGGACAAGAGAGTCGACATTTTCAGCTGTATTACAAGGTAAATGTCTTGTAGTTTAGTTGCGCTGTTACGGTACTAATTCTAGCGGCCGCAACCGCAGTCCTCGCCGAGTACATCGGTAAACCAAACCCGTAACATCTCTGTAGATATGGCAGAACAGAGCAAAATTCTTCAAAAAAACTTTTTTCTATCTCCTACCGTTAGTTGTGTAGATCAATTTACCAACAGAGTAATTGCCCAGGGTGCACCATAGAAGGCTGGTCTATGTTAAGGAGAGACATAGTCTCAAATAGGCTACATTGTATGTAATTAATCAATGATCCCAAAAATTTTTAGCTATCAATCTTAAATTTTGTACAGGTATTTACAATGACTGACTCGATTATTAAACTTAATTACAATACCTTATCAAGTCAGAAAGCCTAATTACGAACCCACCTAACCTAACCTGATATCACAAAATATAAGGAACATTTTATCATGATCTATTAAAGATATGGTTCTGATATTTTGTACACATTTGCTCTACATTATACCTAAGTAAAATATCCCCACAATCAGAATTTTAAAACTTCATTGAGTTTTCAAAATAAATTAAAAAATGTAGTAGTATTTTTAAAAATATTATTGTTTTGCCGAAGTAAAGTTCTTTAAATATTCACCTAAAACCAAATTTTCTCCATGGAAATTTGCATTATGGAATAATAAAGGAGTGTGCAAAATTTAATTAGTTTATTTCAAATAGTTTCTGAGAAAATGTTCCTTCTTCATTGAAAATTGGGTACTGCGGATACCAAGTAAAGTTCGAATATGCATGCCACATGATTAATTAATTTTTTACCTGTTGTGACGCACAAGAACAACAATAAGAGGCACTGATTATAGCACACGAAAAAATTGATAAATCAATTATTCTAAATCCTGAAGAAGAATCATTTTTAAAAAAATCAAAGGGATGTGATACTTAACAAATGCCTTTAAATTTTAAAACTCATTCAGACTAACATTTGGGTAGTAAAATTTTGTGGAGAGATTCCCAACAATATGTAATATATTTTAGATTAGTTTTTAGAAAATTTGACTTTTGGTCAGTTTGGACCTACATCTCCTCTTAAACCTGCGATGAGATGATGACGGAAATTTATTGGGATACCACGGGAGAACCGGAGCTCCCGGAAAATACCCCTGTGTTACCTGGACCGCGAACTTATCCAAAATAAGTTATAAATCTGGGGGTACGTCGGGGGGATATCCTGGAATGCGGAGGGGGAAGTTTCCCCCAGGGAACCACTCGGACTCCCTGAATTCATCACTGCTTCTTCGAGCTCCATAATTCCTTGCTTTACGTCTATAATTTGGGGTAGTCGAAGTGATTCTCTTCCTAGTTTGGAAGGACATCACATTTCCTGTCTATAGTCCGGGTCAGCTTACTTCATACCCTAAGGTTGAAACCTAACCATTTTTCCCCCAGTACTACATATGCTAGTAAATTTTGGTGATTTTCTAGTTTGCAGGTTGAATTTTCTTTTGCCAACTTCGTTTTGAATTTCGTTACTGACAAATACCACAAATATTAGTGATATTGTAACTGGTATGTTGGCAGCTGAGACAGATGTCGGTACTGGAGTTCTATGGAATTAAAAGTGTACTAGATTTCTGAGCCGATTACTGGAAGCTAGTGAAATTTGAACATAGTAATAATTAATTAATATCAGTATTAATATTAATAGATAATAGTTATTTTATGTGTTGCGTTGTGGTTACAATTCAAGACTATAGCCAGGCAGGCCTAAGTGTAAATATAACATACTTGGGTGTGATGATGTAGGTTGCTGATCGATAGAAATACCATTTCACATTTTAATGAATTTCTTTCGTGTTTAGATTTGTATTACAATAACGTAAAAAAAAAATGAAAAACCATGGCTGCGACTCCACCAAGAAAGCGTAAAGCGTTCTGCCAGAGTGGAGATAGCTTCCCCTACTGACGTTCTGTTCTTTCAGATTCAACCGAAAGAAGATATTGAAGAAGGAATTATGCTCAAGGAGATATCAATTATAAGTAAAATAGCAAAATTATTAGGAGTAAATATTCTAAAGCATACATTTCATGGTGATATTCGGTTTTCAGAGTTAGTACTAATAATTTAATGTAACCAAACAAAATATATTCACAGTTACCCTCCGTATCTGGAGGCCGTCTACTCGATCCGCAACCTGAGACGCGCCATGCCGTGGTGAGAAAATCCACAAACGATTAGGAAAAACATGGGAATTTTACTGGAAGCAAGTAAAGAGATAGGTTTGGAAGTAAATCCCGAAAATACAAAGTATATGATTATGTCTCGTGACGAGAATGTTGTACGAAATGGAAATATAAAAATTGGAAATTTATCTTTTGAAGAGGTGGAGAAGTTCAAATATCTGGGAGCAACAGTAACAAATATAAATGGTACTCGGGAGGAAATTAAACACATAATAAATATGGGAAATGCCTGTTATTATTCAGTTGAGAAACTTTTATCATCCAGTCTGCTGTCGAAAAATCTGAAAGTTAGTATTTATAAAACAGTTATATGACCGGTTGTTCTGTATGGTTGTGAAACTTGGACTCTCACTTTGAGAGAGGAACAGAGATTAAGGGTGTTTGAGAGTAAGGTGCTTAGGAAAATATTTGGGGCTAAGAGGGATGAAGTTACAGGAGAATGGAGAAAATTACACAACATAGAACTGCACGCATTGTATTCTTCACCTGACATAATTAGGAACATTAAATCCAGACGTTTGAGATGGGCAGGGCATGTAGCACGTATGGGTGAATCCAGAAATGCATATAGAGTGTTAGTTGGGAGGCCGCAGGGAAAAAGACCTTTAGGGAGGCCGAGAGGTAGATGGGAAGATAATATTAAAATGGATTTGAGGGAGGTGGGATATGATGATGGAGAATGGATTAATCTTACTCAGGATAGAGACCAATGGCGGGCTTATGTGAGGTCGGCAATGAACCTCCGGGTTCCGGTAACTAAGTAAGTAAGTACGTAAGTAAGTAAGTACGTAATTAAGTAAGTAAGCCAAACAAAATACATTTTTAGGTTACGTCTCGTGAATCAATTGTCTAGTCAAACCAATGAATTTTATATTGCCAGACAAAATATCTAACATGTTGATTCCTTTCTCGTATAGTTTTCCTACAAAAATATGTCACAAATTATTGAATTATTTAGAATAACCTTGCAACATAAAGGTAAAGTACGGTAAGTAAATAAGTCATTCAGTACGTAGGATCGTGAATTTACTTCATGGTGATATCTGATAACAGTTGGCAACACTAACAACAAGACGGCAATATTTGCTGTTTAGTAACTGTTGTCACGTGACCCTCACTGTAGCGCAGCACAGCTGAGATGCAGTGCGAAGACGTGGAGCTCTTCTGTGTGGAAATTAAGCTTTATAAGTTCGCGCTACTTCTCTATATTATTCTGTACGAGTTATCTGTTGTAGAATTAAAAATCTGGGAAGAGGGTAGGTGAAATTTCTCTTGCTCCATATGATCTATGAATTCATAATTGTATTTAAAATCCCAATACCTTCTCTATACTTCGCGCAATGAGAAAGCGAATGTATTCTTCGAAACACTCAAACGAATTAGGCTAATAAGATACTCTCATAAAGATCGTTTCTGATACGCTGCAAGCTTTCAAAACAAACATGATACCGAAACTTGTTCTGTGTTGTGCGTAACCAATGCGACGTTACGCAAAGTGACAACGTTGGGCGGGAAAGAATGGCAGTAGAGATAATCTGCGCCGTTAAGTGTGCTGCTAATAGACTACCACGACGGAAATATCAACCTTGTTTCTAAGTACAGAATTACTATTGATTACATGTTATTAATATACTTCAATTTTCTTTGAATAAATTTGTATATTATGACAAACGCTGGGCGAGCTTGCATGATTAACGACACAGCTACGTGGTTTTAATTCCATGTTCTCCTGATATTCTTCCCGCCTTGAACGTATAAACGTGTCCCCAATGTTGCAAGACTAAAAACCTGCATTTTCACTCGCGTTTAGTGTTTCACAAAATTTTAAAATTATCTTTTTAGTTGGTTATTCAACGACGCTGCATCAAGTAGATCTACTGGCTTATTTTAGAGTCGATGAATTTGGTGATAGCGAGATGGTATTTGGCGTGATTAAAGGATTCGCCATAGGTTATCTGACATTTGCCTTACGGTTGAGGAGAACCTCCTGAAATATTTCAACCAGGTAACTGGTCGAAGCGGAAATCGAACCGGAGCTCAAGTGCAGCTCTGAATTAGCAGAAAACTATAATAATACTAGGTAGAAAGCAAAGCTAACGGCATTTCTAAAGAAACTACTTACGAAATAAATTATAGGCATATAAAAGGAGGAAGTCAAAAGGAGGATAGCAATGGCAAAGGAAGCCTTTTATAGAAGAAAGGAGCATCTTCTGCGGACCTCTGGATAAAGAACTATGGAAGAGACTTGTGAAGTGCTTTGTGTGGCATTGTATAGGGCAGAAACATGGACATTACGACGAAGTGAAGAGAAACGACTAGAAGCATTTGAAATGTAGATATGGAGAAGAATGGAGCGTGGGAAGTGGACAGACAGAATAAGAAATGAAGTTGTGCTGGAAAGTGTGGGTGAAGAAAGAATGATCTGAAAGCGATCAGAAAGAGAAAAAGGAATTGGTTGGGTCACTGGCTGAGAAGAAACTGCCTAATGAAGGATGCACTGGAAGGAATGGTGAATGGGAAAAGAGTTCGAGACAGAAGAAGATATCAGATGATAGACGATATTAAGATATATGGATCATATGCGGAGACTAAGAGAAAGTCAAAAAATAGGAAAGATTGGAGAATGCTGGGTTTGCAGTGAAAGATCTGCCCATGGGCAGAACACTTATGTATGTTTAAAAGGAGGATATCAATGGCAAAAAATGTTTTAATAGGAAAAGAATAATCTTTTGCGGACCTCTGCAAAAAGAACTAATGAAGAGACTAGTGAAGTGTTTTGTGTGGAGTGAGGCATTCATTATAAGCATCTTTACGTTATCAAAGGTCTTCTCTTCGATCTTGAATAGGTGATCATTCTAATGTCTCTCGTGGTAAGACGCCCAGTTTTGCATGGAAGTGACACATATCACTATTTTTGTGATGAACGACTTATATTATAAGCATGTTTTTGTGCGATTCTGAGCGTTCGAGGTCAAGTACATACCTTGTTAGTAGTTTCTATCTAGATATGCACTAATAAGTGGTAAATCATTCCTTCCCAACATTCTGTATTATAACAAAGCTGAACAGTGTTTTAAAATATCAATAAATTACCGTTATATTAGGTTCGAAATGCCCCTTTAATAGGCATTTTTACTTACTCGAATAATCGTAAGACTAAAAGAGTCTCAGAGCCACAGCTTTCGTTATCTGGTGATCTGACAATGTTCAGTTACCTAAGAACCCTCTAAACATTCCATATTTATGTCAGTTTTAAGGCAGCCAATGAATTTAGATTTTCAAGACAGTTCAGTAGTGAATTATCGTATTTTATGTTTCCTACATCTTAATATGATTTAATTTACATAATTAGGCACTGAAGTAACATGTATTTTAAACTAAGCTACCGTAGGCACAATTTTATTTTTTATATTTATGTCTTTAAACCTACGTGGCGGAGTAGCAGGGCCCATGATATGAAAAAGCGTTCACCACAACGCGTTATCCTAGCTAACGCACTGAGTTCCCAAGATCGAGTCGTTGCAGTTATGAATTTCTTTAAATGCAAGTGAGGCAACGCATGTTCTAGAATTAAAGTCATGAATGACATCGGAAGCTAAGAAGGAAAGTATTGTTTTATAATATAACCATAACTGTGGCACAAAATGAAAGCATCTTCTATAATTGAAATAAAATAATTTAAAATAACTTTTAGTAGAAAGTTCATCTTTCATGCCATTAGATGACTTCTCGTAATTCCTGGGACATGAACCGTACCATATTTTTAAAATTAAATCTAACTTTTCTGCCAGGACATCGCAGTCATTCTGGATTGGTTACCGTAATTCTTCAGCGGTTGCAGGGAGTGCATACGGCCATTTCTTCGAAGGCGTTGAGGAGAACATTTTTTAATATACGCAGACATTTAAGGAGGAGGTCTTGTTTTTCAAAAGACTTTAGAGTGTAGCTTAGTTATACAGTTTTCCTTAAAAAAAACTGTCATAAGTTAATGGTGTGCCATATAACAAGAAATGATATAAACTTAAAAATATAAACAAAAGGAGATTAAAAATTACACAGTAAAAAAACTTTTGCAGTCGGGATTTGAATCCAGAATTCCTGAACATATCAGTGTGCCACTCACTAAACCACAGACGGCGTTGTGAAGATCATCCGAATGACAACATTCAATTAACCGTCGATGATCAATCATCGATTAGAAGGCCACATACCTGTCTTCCTTTGAAACGACAACGTGTGAATCGCGCGTTAAAACTTTGATTCTGACCCGAACAAGAGTCCGGCCATTTTTTCTTGGGACCAATGACATCAGACTGAAGAGACATTAGAACAGTACGTTTTCGAAGAGATCGAGGGCACTCTATTCGCACTCTGTCGGAACCGTAAAGACTTGCAAGCAGAATCGACACTGTTTCAAGTTCTCCAGTGATCCACTTTTATACATGAATCTGGATTATAAGAAGTAAACATCTGAAGTGTTTGTTTTCACTTGAATGAACACTTATTGATTGATAACTTCTTGACTTATCTCGGCAACGCACAGTTTAATGCGTCAATGGATGTTTTAGCATTCATTGACGCAAATAATCGTATTTTTATATTTTCTGTTTAGTCGTTCTATATTTAATGATTCTTCTCTATCTTGATCTCCGTATGGAATACGACTTCATTGTTCCGACTCTCACGTAGTCTTAATACGTTCTTATTATCAGTGTTTATGTGTGAACTTAATCTTTGACGTCTTATAATTATTTTTATTTCTCTGTATGTCTGTGGATTTTTCTGTTATTTTTAGCCTTTCTTATCTGTTTTTATACATCTGAATTCTGATTAGTGTAATATGTTACTAGGCAGTAATGTATGCTATGGAGGGGGAAAAGAACTGGTCAACCTACCCCATTATCTCCTGGTTTAGTTGTCTCATACGTATGAAACTAAAAATCTGTTCCCTAATTACGAGGTTCAAACCTGTTTTCGGATAGTTGACTAAACAACAACAAACAACTTATCTGTAGTCATGATCTATTTGCATTTGGTAGGCGTAGGTATTCTGACTGACATTTTATATCCTATACGATTATTATGTTTATTAATTAATTTCTTTCCTTATATTCACCATACATCGTGATTAGGATACAAATTACGTACAGTCCCCTGAAATACAGAGTGTCTCAGTTTAACTTGATCATATATGTAACAGATAGATCATCGCTATGTTAAAATCGTTTGCACTTTGAAGAGAACAACCGCCAGGATGCCACCCGTCCGCCGTAAACGAACACGAGTGGCAGTACAATCGCTAATGCAATTCAAATGGGATTTATGACGTGACTTCTTATGTAACAACTAGATAGCAGCGTAGTAAACATGACAAAAGTTGTTAACGCCAAAGCCTATAAGGCCGACCTATCTGAGGTACATATGATCTAGGGTTATACCTACAGGCTGTGCACTGAGTTGACTCTGGTAATATATAATCTAGTCAATTAAATTAACAAAAATCATGCTTAAACAATCCACTGTCCTTTTCTGTACATTTTAGCACCTGCTTAGCATGTTATCCATCACTCGCTGAAGTTCTAGTCGATCAATTTTGGGAAATATTCTAAGAGATATTATGTTTAAGATTGCCCTTCAATGAACACCAAAAGAAAAAAAATCACTGATTGGGATATACAGAGGACCACAAATCAACACTAATGACTGATTAGTTTCTAGTGAGAAAATTTTCGCTGTATGAACGACGCACTGCGAGATCCTGTTGGAACAATGCGTAATTTTATTCTATCCGGTCAATTCTTGAAAAAAAGGCGAGCAAAATCTGATTCATATTCGTACCGGCATTAACTGCTTCTTGATAATAAATGGTTCAACAATTCTATTTCGGCTCATAACAAATCAAGGCCTACACCATACAGGTGATCCTCGTGAATAGGCTTTTTTTTTTCAGTGGACCAATAGAGATAATCTATAGAATTTACATAGCAGTTGAGATGGAATCATGCCTCGTTGCTGAAGAAAAGATATGGGTCTATTTCTGTATTCATACATTCTATTCATAACCCATTCATATAATGTAAGCCACAGACCGATTATTTAGTCCTGGCAGCTCAGCGATGCGAAAGAGGGGTTGTAATAGGAGTAGTGGGGAGAGTTCCTGGCAAGCGGTTGGTAAAGGAATGCTGTACAGCTTAATTGTACTAGAAACATACCGCTCTACCGCACGCATGACATCCGATCACTCCGAAGGCAAGCGAGTAACTAAGCCAAACACGCCTTGGCGTAACTAAATGGACTCGCCTGAGCCAGGCGCACATCTCCGGCGACTGTCAGGACTGAATAATCGTACTGTACGTCTTTTTCAGAGTCGTCCAGTTGAAGGTCATGGCTAGACCTTGGATTTTAGAGTAATTGCCTATTTTGTTCCTTAAGCATTAATTTAAAAAAATTAAAATATGTCCTCATTTCACGGATAAGTATGACAATTAGTAGAATTTCACATTATCCCATAATGTCAATCTGGGTCTTCGATGACTATTTTATGGGTTTAGTGCCTAAAGTATCTATTTACGGTATATTTAACCAATTAAATTCTGAAAATGAGTATCAAAGAACCGTGCATGAAGTGCCTATCTTAATAGTAACGCATGTTAACATGAAGAAAAGTGACCATAGGTATGCAGCACTAACTCAAGAACAGCTTGAATTGTTATTATTTATTTTATTAATTATTTGCCACAGCAAGAAGAGCACAACAATTACAACAGAAGTTTATCTGAAAATAAATTATTCATTACAGACTTTTGAATAAGCTTATACATAAAAGAACCGTGCATAATGTATGTATTTTAATAGTCATATAATATGTCAACATAAAAAAATTAAATGTAGGCACGTAATACCTGAGTATATCTTACGAATACAGATCACAGCCATGGAAAATACAAGTAAAAAAAAATATATAGCCTATATCATGCCCGAAGACAAAAATTGTAGAAACTTGTTTACAAACTTGCACAGCAGTAGAGAAACATAATAAAATCGAATTTTCGTTCAACAAAAACCGATATGACGACAAACCTGTTGCGATGATAAATTTGATCTGTCCCGGCGTATTTCCTATATTATAGATATATTAATTTGTCCTACAGAATTTATATGTAATATTGACACTTAATATTTTAGGAGAAAAATTCGCTCCGGTACCGGGGATCGAACCCGGGTCTTTGGTTCTACGTACCAAGCACTCTGACCACTGAGCTACGCCGAATTCAATCCACAACACCGGATCGAACCTTCCTCCTTCGATGTTTCCCTTTGTGGCCTGACTCCAAGTTAGGCATATATATGTTGACGTGTATCCAATGTCAACTGCCATTATACTTGGAGCGCACTCAGCTGAGTGATTTGTTGGTTGGGAATCCGCAGTTATTATGCACTGCTAGCTAAGAGAATATTATAGATATATTAATTTGTCCTACAGAATTTATCTGTAATATTGATACTTAATATTATCTTAGCTAGCAGTGCATAATAACTGCGGATTCCCGGCCAACAAGTCACTCAGTTGAGTGCGCTCCTAGTAGGCCTATAGTGGCAGTTGGCATTGGATACACGTCAACATATAGCCTATATGCCTAACTTGGAGTCAGACCACAAAGGGAAACATCGAAGGAGGAAGGTTAGATCCGGTGCTGTGGATTGAATTCGGCGTAGCTCAGTGGTCAGAGTGCTTGGTACGTAGAACCAAGGATCCGGGTTCGATCTCCGGCACCGGAGCGAATTTTCTCCTAAAATATTAAGTATTTCCTATAGCCTACCTTCAATATGTTTTTTTTTCGTTACTGTGTGTTTGTAATAAATATATTTATAATTTATACTGTATTATTTCTAATATTCATGTTCTATGTTCATATGAAATTGACTTATCTACTTACTGTAATCAGTTATTATTCTTGTATTCGTAACATTATTCTGTGTTTTTGGCAACCCAGAATGTCTGGGCAGACGATGTTTTTGGAAATAAATTATATGTCATCAATACAACAATAGCCAAATTTTAAAGGAAAACCGATAATGTAAATATATTTTAATTTTCTTGGTTTTCATGTTCAATGTTTCACTTTTCACTTTCCCGTTATTTTGTCTACCTCCTTTTATACTTTTGTTAACCTATTTTGACATTCTGCGCAATGAGTGCTTTACAGTAGAATTCCACTTGTTTCTAGTGTGCATTACCTTTAACAGTATTTGTCTTACGGTTCCTGCCCCAGGCACCTTTCACAATCGAGTGCTAATTGTACAGTACGATTATTTAGTCCTGACAGTCGCCGGCAATGTGCACCTGGGTGAGGCGAGTCCATTAAGTTACCCCAAGGGATGTTGAGGTTAGTCTGTTGCCTGCAGTCAGAGCGATTGGATGTCACGCATGCGGTATAGCGTTGTGTTTCCGGTACAGTTAAGCTGTACTGCATTCCTTTACATACCGCTCGCCTTTATTTATACTCCGGAACTCGCCCCACTACTCCTATTACTTCCCCTCTTTCGCGTCGCTAAGCTGTCAGGACTAAATAATCTCTCTGTAAATGATGGCAGGTGTAACACGAAAGGAAATTAGTTTTGAGACAAAATGAACTCATTTAGTAATTAAGATACGAGATTGAAGCAGATTGCAGTGGCTAAAAGCATGGGTTTGGACAGACAACACTTGCATAATTCATAAAGAAATGCAAGGAAATACGAGGACAATGTCGCAAATGGTAAAAGTAATCCTGAATGTAAGCGTTTTAAACATGCGGCAGTAGCAAATGCTGAAATCGCCATCTAGAAATGGCTTGGACAGTCTAATTTTGCTCCAAACAATACGAAACGCATTGTTGTTGAAAACTTAAAACCAAAGACAGAGTACAATTATTGCTGTTTTTCTCTTTATTTTTTAATTCCCGAACCTTAAATTAATCTATACATCAACGAAGGTAAAAAAAGTGGTTGGTAAATGTCATTTCATAGTTGGTAATGTCGTTTTATAGTACTTGTATTATATTTTCTTTCAGAACATAAATATGGGTAAAATTTCATAACCTTTGAATAAAAAAATAATCCAGATATAATGATACAATTTTCCTAGTTCCCAGAAAATTGTTGTTTAGAGGTTCGACTGTAATACAGTACATGTACTTCACACACGAAATTTGCCAGAAATGAGAAGAACTAATCTAAAAATTATAAAACAAAACTCATCTACTACAATAAATTTTTAAGACAGGGAAAACGGTGGAAAAATGAAGACAACATAAGATGAGAGGCTTGTAAAAAAAAAAAGGTTCTCAGATATGAAACATCCAAAAAAAGTCAACACGATTAATTGCATAGAGACTGGCCTAAGAAAATTGTAGTTAGAGGACACTAGGATTGAATTTTGAAATTTCTACAATTTTATTCAGATTTATTTAATTTTTTAACTGTTCTTTAGATATATTAAGAACAAGGTGTGTAAAAATTTTAAGCTCATTCGAACTGCTAATTTCGAAGTTAAATATATTTTAATTTTGCAAATTAGTGATGTAATCAAAATGTTCCATGCGCATTATATTCAAATATAACAAATTAATATATTTTTCTTATGGACCCAGGCTCATGCACAATATTCTAACATTGAGAAAATCATTATATTATGTAGTTTAGTTTACGCACAATAAATTTTTGAAATCAGATTTTTATTTATTCACATTTTTTATTTATGTGATAACTGTTTTAGTTCCCAATAATAAAGTTAATTGAAATGTCTCAATGATTATTTTAAATAATACATGCATGGACACGTACGGATATTTTCATTGAGTTTGGTGAAAACTGAATGCGCATGGAGCATTTTAAAAAATATGAAAAATGTAGTTTCGAGAAAGAGAAAACATTTTTGAAAAGAGATACAATACTGACATGGAGCAGACCTGAAGCTCAAAAAAGACGTAGAGGAAAGAAACTGCTTACTACAAACGTCCTCAGTTCCCGAGGAATATTTTCGTCCCCCCCCCAAAAAAAAAACGAAAAATCATATTTTAGATATCTTTTTTTGTAAAAAAAACTCAGTCGTAGTGTCCCTTAAAGTCGAATATATCAAAAGTTTCGGTACAATAAGTTATTAGTAAAAGCAAAACAAATCCTGCAATCTGCAGCACTGTAGATGAAGCTAATGAAACGCTTTTGGAACGGAATAAATTTGTTATTAAGATGCGTTCTAATCACGTAATTCAATTACTGTGGTGTAGTTTATGCTGCGGGGGATTTTTATGTGATAGTGTTGGCTACATTGTTCCTTTTTTGTTGTGAACGCACCCCATTTTCGCCTCTTCTGATTGGAGGAACAAGGGAGTGGGGCGGCTGTCTGCTGGAGGAGCTAGAAGTGGCCTCGAGCGACGGGACTCGGGTTCGAAGCGAGTCAGAGAGAGGAAGTCTAGTCTCCAACCTCCACGGGAGGATTCGTCGGTTGTTTGTACTTCGCCAACGTCGGGGTTGTGTCGACCCGCCTGGTTGAAAAGGAACGACTCTAGTTATGCGTGGGACGCATCACCGATAGAACATCGTTTTCATATTGCAGTTAAGCCTTGGTTTCTCTGAACCGACGCATGCGACGTGCGAGATGCGAGGCCGCTTCTGCGAATCATCTTCGCAATGACGCTGCGAGGCTTGTGGTTTCTCAGGCTGCGAGATCGCGTGGATCAATCGCTGAGCGCGTGGTGGATCTCGTCACCTGTTTGCTAATGCTGAAAGAGGAAGATAATGATGAAGAGGAAATGATCCTGTATTCTTTTTGGTGAAGACAGTGATATCTTCAAGAATAGGAAAAGCGAGGATGCTTGCTTACAATATTCTTGTAAACCGCCATCTGATTGATAGTGAAACAAAATTTAAAAGTTATTTTGGAGTCTCAAGGGATCTCTTCTATAGAATTTTGTATTTAATTAACCCATTAAAGCCCAAATTATTTTTATTTAAAAAACTAGAACAATGTATCTATTTCAAAAATTTAATCCATAAGATGTCAAGAATATATTTTGTTTCTTCTGCCGTGCACCAAGTAGTTGAATATCACCCTGTCTATAAATAGACCGCTGGGCACTTATGATATCTGCGTATTCATTTGCAATAAAGTAAATATATTTATTTATATTTAATGTTTTATAACCAGAAACATTTACACCAATATAAATAAATTTATTTATGACGGTTTTAGTAATTAATGCAACAATACAATGCTGCAGCAATAATGAAACATATTTATTTTAGTAATATCTGTCTTTACCAAGTGTGGTAAGGCTCAAAGCATCTTTGACAGAGCGTTACATCACACTTCTTGCGAAATGTTACTGGTCTCCATTTATACCATTCCATCCGGCAGTGTTTCTGAGAGGGTCGATTTGCCATGAAATGACCTCTATTATCAAACCTCATATCAAATTTCACTCCTCAAGGTGATGAAATAGGGCGCCTCATTCTCTTGCAATTCGAAAACATCTTGAGACATTGAACAGCCAAGTATCATCGGATTCTAAGTAGGTTCAGGGAGTCTCGCCCATGTATTTCTCTGTAGATAATCCAACCATTTACTATATCCATAATCAACTTTCTGACCACTCTTTCCCACGGATTGAAGTGGCATATTTGCCTGCTAACCAGTTATCATGCTTCAATCAACCCATGTACTTACAAGAGTTCTCTATGATCTGTGGTCCACACCTGTGGAGTAAAGGTTAGCGCGTCTGGGACGAAACCAGGTGGCCCAGATTCTATTCCCGGTCGGGACAAGTTACCTGGTTAAGGTTTTTCCGGGGTTTTCCCTCCACCAAATATGAGAAAATGGTGGGTAACTGTCGGTGCTGGACCCCGGACTCATTTCACCGGCATTATCACATTCATTCAGACGCTAAATAACCATAATATATTGATAAAGAGCCGTAAAATAAACTAACCTACATCTTCCGGCTGCGAAACGAATCACGTGAAAGGGCGTTGTAATATATTCTATTTAGCTTTAATATTGCTGTATGATAGCTCAGCACACGTCAGGGAGGTTTAAACTCGGTTGCTTGATGGGGACATCTGAAAACTTCGACCTAGTTTAAACCTTCCTGAGGTATGAGTGCCGGTTTTTTTTACACATTTTCTACAGGTTTACGCTTCCCTATGCTATTCTACTACTAGATTCACGGTTATTTGCATCCAGTAGACACTATCTCCCTACTCCATCATCATCGTCATTATCATCATTATCCTCATCATTAATTATCTTGGATTAGGCCTTCTCGTCTGTTCCGCTTCAGACTGAACGCTGGTTAAAAGCTGGTCTCTCCACCGCTTCCGACTTTTTGCCTGAAAATTTCGAGTATTTGAAAATATCCTCAGACTAGGGCATTAGTCCCTCAATGAGTGAGTTTCGTGGTGGGACTGTTACCTTAAAACCTCTAAACCTGTCTGCTTTTCTATCTAGTTATGACCCCATAGCCAGAGGATTCCGGTTTGTAAGGAACGGACCCACGCTCTCATTCTCTCCCGTTTTCTATAACACTGAACAATAAGAATTTTGCTCCGACTTAAAACAATGTGTTCCTTATGGTTTTGTGTGCGCTGAATCTGAAAATGCATCTCTTTCCTTCGTATCACATAAGGGTTTTAAGATCTACTAGGATTTCATTTTTCGATAAGCGCTCCCCCAGGAAACGTCTGGCGCGGGTTGGAGGTTGTAAACCAAAACTAAAGCTAATGCATTTTATGAGTTTATAACTTATTTCCGGTTTCTTATGGTTGTTGGCATTTTATTTTGCACTCGTAATAAATTAACAGATATTGGTCCCTTCTATTCAGTAAATTTCAGAACAGTTCAACGTGAGATATCCTACGCAATGAATAAACAAGGGTGTGGTTTTCAGTATTTAAAAGAAAAGTTTACCAGTTTGAGTGAAGATAAATTAAAAGAAGGCATTTTCATCGGTTCACAAATTCACAAAGTTATGGCTGACTCTTTGTTTAAGGAAAAACTTTCCATTACAGAAAAATGGCATGACGTACTTTCAAAGATGTATGCTGAAATTTCCTTGGAAATTCTATGGCAGATAACTACAGAGAACTTGTTGTGGAAGCCATGTCACGTGCATATGAGAAAGTGGAGTGTAATATGTCTCTTAAAATACCCTTTTTACATTCTCATCTGAATTTCTTTTCTCCCAACCTTGGAACGGTAAGCGAGGAGCATGGGAAAAGAGTTCATCAAGAAATATCTGAAATGGAAAGACGATAGAAAGGAAGATCATCATCCAGGATGCTTGGAAACTATTGTTGGTTCGTTGTAAAAGAATGTATCGGGTCTAGTTATAAACAAAGGTGATCCAGAAAATTCGTTTAATGTAAGTTCAAATTTCAAAATTTTTCTCATTATATGCATGAAATATTTTTATTGTTGTTCTGTTTTAAACTATATAACATCATGTTTGTATCGAGTAAACATTTTTCAAATATTATGAGGCGTTTTGAACCCCAAGTGTGTTGTCATTTTACCAGAAGCAGTGAAAAATTAAAAACAAGTTTTTCATTAAAAATTAAATTCATTTTCCGCGGAAAATGTACGTGATGGGGCAATTTGGATTTTAAATTCAGATTTAGGGTACACATAATTATTAGTAATATGTACCTATTTTTGTTTCGGACCAAGATAAAATATAAAAATTTGTTCAGTGTAACCACAAATTACACTGCCCCGGAGACCATGACGTGGACGTGAATGGAGGTTTTCCTTACTCAACATATCTAAATTATAATAATTTTATTTTCCTATATACTTCATTATGTTCTTTATTTATCTGTTTATGTGCACTCTCATATTGATCTTCAACTTCTCACTCCCCTTTTTTCGCCTATGACGAAGATAAAACCATTCTACGAAACGTTGTGAATTCATTTACAATTAAGCAATGTAAAAATAATCCAATCTACATCTCTCCTATACAACCCACCATTGTTTCTTCCCTTTAGATGCAAAGCTATTTTCTGAAGCCTCGCAGTGCGCGCCTCGCACAAATTCGGCCGGACGAATCTGTCCGAGATGACGCAGCGAGACCTCTCTGCGACGCTGCGCAGACCGCGCATCTCGCAGCTGTAAAAACCACTCACTATCTCTAGTGTAGTCCAGATTTGTGCGATGCGGGCCTTGCACCTCGCACCTCGCATGCGTCGGTTCAGAAAAACCAACCCCGACCCTGCGTACCATTTTCGCAATGACGCTGAGAAGCTTGTGGTTTCTCATCCTGCGAGTTCGCGTGAATCAATTGGTGAGTGCTTGTTATGTCCAATGGATTTTACCGTCTTGCTACTTTTGAAAGAATAAGCCAAAATTATCCTGCATTATCATTAGACTATTTGTCAACGCTATATGTATCTAATTCTAATATTTTTCTTGTGACGAAATTGGATATATATAAACTGAAGAACGAAGAGAAAGAAGAAAATTTGAAGCAAGTTTTCAAGAGAAAGCCACTAAATTAGAATCCACACCTGAAAATAATAATGAGTACTGGATTCATTTTAAAAAGCTGTAAACCAGGGCTATCAAAGCGCCTGCACTGCGTGCTCTCAAGAACCTGCAAACCATTTCCTTAAGAGCGATGATTGCACTTTATCTTGGTGAAAAGTGAATCTTGTTGGATTTGTAATGCTTGTAGTATGAGCACGTAATACAGGCGATTTAACATCCCTGCTGTGAACAGATAACAGATTGGTTTGTTCACTGGCTGAGAAGACGCTATCTACTGAAAGATGCACTGGAAGGAATTGTGAACGGGAAAAGAAGTTCGGAGCAGAAATAATTATCAAATGTTACACAATATAAAATATATGAAACGTATGTGGAGACTAAGAAGAAGACATAAAATATGGAAGATTGAATAATGCTAGATTTGCAGTGAAGGATCTGTCGTTGGGACGAACACTGTCAGTTTTTACTGCTACATGCACAGTATTTGCGATCAGCAGACTGTCTTTCTCTACTCTATCTAGGCTATCTAATTTCAATTTTTTTCTAGATACGTCAGTATTTTCTTCATATATCCGTTCTTGTGAACCCTCATGTTTGTTTTTCATCTCTTACGTATTTTATAGTCCTCTCTTTGCAATCTATAGTTGGTTAGTCAAGTAGAACAGGTATTTGTAACGACTCCGACGAGTAGGCTACCCTTCTTACCTCTTATTTTCTCACCTGAATAGGGAGATAGAATCAATCATCGAAAAGTTGTGAATTCCTTTAAATTTAAGAAGTGAAAAAATGTGAATTTACAACTTTTCTTTACCACCCACCATTGTTTCTTCCCTCTAGAACCAAAGCTATTTGCTGAGGCCTCGCAGTGCGCGCTTCGCACAAATCCGGCCGCGCGATTCGGTCCGAGACAACGCTGCGAGGCCTCTCTGCGAACCTCCGCAGATCGCGCACTTCGCAGCCATAGAAACCACTCACTATCTCTCATGTAGTCCAGATTTGTGCGAGGCGGGCCTCGCACCTCGCACGTCGCATGCGTCGGTTCAGAAAAACCAAGGCTTTACATAGATCCGGTGGCGGTCTACTTCATCTCTAGCAGAGCATTGGCCAGCTCTATTAGTTATCATATTCTACACAGCTTGGGATCGTCGACATCCTTTATATGACAGTGAAGTTTCTTCGAGGCTATCGTGTTATTAATGGTGATAGTGTCTGAGTCGGTGACGAGGTATTCTACACGGACCTGCACCGGCAATCAGCTAAAGGTTGGAGTGTTGAACTTTATTGGATTTCTCAGAGCCTGTGTGCCATGGAGAACTGTACTTTATGTGGGGGGGCTTTGATCACTCGTAGTGTATAGTGCCATATTTCCCTTCTCATTCCATGTTAGTTATTAGTTCTCTCTCTCTCGGCAATTTGCACCGTTATCAGACTTTAGTATTTAAAAGTCTTTTATTATCCCCACTTCCTGCTTGGGGGTATTCTTATGTTTTCACGGTCCTTAATTTGTAAAACATTTGTAGCTTCTTTCTCTCTATTTGTTTGTGGTTTATTAAATTGTTATGTTTATGATGGCTTGTGTTATAAGTACTATTGTTAGAGGCAACCAAAAACCTTGAACCATACGATCCTCTTTATTTTTCCTTCCTGGGTTTTCCCCAGGCACGCCAACACGACAGTGGTAGCAGAGCTATTAGCCTTATTTTTGGTTGCCTCATTCTTTTCTAGATATTTATATGTTTTTTTTTTGTTGTTGTTACATGATGGAGACGCAAGCAGTAGCATGGGGTTTGCTACGTAACGAAGAATTGGTTTTCGAGTTACAAGTACGTGGAGCCTAGGTGATGTAACTTTGGAAGTCTCAGCGTTACTGGGGAAATTGAAGGACCCGGATTTTCTATCGCAGCATCCTACTTGGAATTTTCCGCAAGTATTCATATTTGAAGAAATTCTTAAGAATGAGGAAACGATAGATAGTTTTTTTTTTTTTTTTTGAATTATTGAGGATTTGAAAAGAGACTTTACCAAAGATAGTTATAGGCGCATTAGTACTAGTCTCTTATATTTCGAATTTAGTAGGTTGGCCATGGAACTTGGTGAATTCGATAGAATTAGGGTTCAAATGGGGTTCCAATGTTTGTTGTGCGTCAAAACTTATTTGACGACACTTACGTCACATTTGACTCCGCAACCTTTCCTTCGCAGCATGTTAAGTCAAGTGAGACTGCGGTTGATAATATGGCGTTGCAAGTTCATAATATGGAGCAGAATAAGGATTTAGGATTGTTACATGCCATTAATAGTGCAAATTCAGTGTTTGATAGAATGTTTTATTGGAAACAATTTGCCTCCGAAACCATTTGGGATTATTCAGAACTTTTTAAAACTGTTCATGTTATGTTTAAATCTTCATTATTTGAAGCACAAGTGGTTGATATTATTTTATCAAGTGCTACAGATACTGAAATTTCGCGCACTATATTTATTGGAAACTCCTATTACCACTTATGCCCAATTGGATTCCTTATGTGCTCGTACTCAAGTTTTATTACGTGATCACCCACGAAACTTATGGTCATTTTCGGTTAAAGAAGGACTGAACAATGATACACTACGAACGGTGGTTCGTAAATGTGGTCAGTGTAATCAGATTGGACCTTTTACTCGTGATTGTGTTCGAAACCCTATTGTGCAAGGGAAGGTTTTCAACCGGAATGATAATACAGCCTGACATGCGGTGACACAGCGGACAAGCAGAAAGGGTATGGTTACTCATTACCAATCCTAATTTTGGTCTGCTCCTTGCGTCATCCATTGTTGAGGCCATCTTTTTTTTTGTATAGTGGAGAGATTTATATGTAGTTTTATGGTTTCTTTTGTTATTCATAGAGAGAGAGAGAGAAGTGTCAATGTTTTCAGAGATTTACCCTGCAGCATAAACATTACTCAGAAAATATAATTATATAATTTGATTTCTGAACGTCTCCTATACGAAAAAAAATATCTACTGAAAAACAAGTAATGTTTGCGCCACTAAGTTATATAATGTAATACACGTCACGGATCTGTTGAAGTACCAAGATAACCAACGAAGTTATCAAGTAATTAGAAGTGGATTTACGTCGACAAAGTACTTTGGTAGATTACATCTTTTTGTTCACAATCCTATATAAAATGGGTTATTGAAAATTGACAGTATCTTATTCACTTTCGAGGAAGAGAAGTGGCAGCAATGAAGATGAAGACGTTTCTCATCCTGTCGTTGACTCTGTGGACTGCACTCTTGAGTTACTGCAGTGCTAGAAGTGTAAACAATAATATTCTAAATTCATTAGCTGAGGAGTATCAACCACTTGAAGATACATATTCTTCTTATAAATCGTTTGTGGGGTTGTTTTCACCACATGGTGGGCCAAAGACAGGGGGAGCTCTTGTGAATTTAGATGGAGCTGAGATCACGAACATCACCATCACTCAACACTGGAGAAATGGTAACGGAACTATAAACATCACAGCAGGTGGGATAGGCCACGACTACGTAGAGTACTATTTCGACATATCAGAAGACGGCTACGTATACTTTGAAACGAAGATTTACTCCACAGATGATGTTCAGCAACCAAACTTCCAGAACACTCAGCAACACGATAAGATGAAACACTTTTTAACAAAATTCAATAAAGAACAGTTTGCATTGGGAGATAAAATTATGGAATTCGCTGCCCTTGGGCTATCTTCTCCAAAAGGCAACTCGAGAAGTGAAGTTTACATCTTCGCCTTCGATAAAGTGGTGAGTTCTTGTTTTGGGGAATCCTTCTGGCACAGCGGTGAAGGTAATACAGTAGTAACAGGAGGTATATCTGAGAGTTATCTGGGATTTACAACTTATATTCCATCCCAAGTCTCTGGCACTTACGTATACGATTGTGATTACGTCGAAGAAGAATCTCAGATATTACCGAAGAAAAGAAGTCTTACACCTCAGACACATGCTGATGTGGGGAACAGCGGTTTTGACTTTGTTCAAGTATATTCTTCAATCACATCTATGTATGCAGCCTTGGTTTCGGAATTTGAGAACTACACCATTGTAGACTTCAATTACAATATAGACATGAAGAATGGAACAGGAACAATGACAGCGGATCAAGGCGGTGTGGGCTACTCTTTCATAGAATTCCTCTTCAATATGGATTCCACTGCATATGGAACCTTCACGTATAACGTTGTATTGGAGCCGAATGAGGTAAGAGTTCAAGAGATTTCTTGCTTTCAATAAGCCTAAATTAATACATAACTTGCAGTGAACAAATGGAAGCATTGTTTAACAATACCAGAAATTTGTACATTTCCATTTCAATGTCCGAATATCTTAATATTTTATTTTATAAACAAAATATGATTAGTTAGTTTTGTTCTTTAAATGTGAAAATATTGATGATTTTGTAATGATCTGAGAAGAATCGCATCATAATTTTTATTTTTTTCGTTATGTGATAGAAGAATTTTACTTTCACAAATAATTTATTTCGAAATGTTTTTTTACTTTTACGTGACATTTAATGTGATAAATTGCTCCAAGTTTAACAGACACACATATATCTTCGGCATATTAAATTTCGCTACGCACTGCTGATAAATTTCATTTTATGACTCGGACGTGATGGAGAACTACCTAGTTTTTTCAATGAAACAGAAATGCTATGAGTGGTACAAATAATCGAAATTCTCAAGGTAGTTGTGTAATTTCAGTGTAGATAAAGATGTGTAGATATAAATCACAAAATATATTGCGGATGATTCCCTAAGTCACTCAGGTGATAAGACAGTAGATGAATAGCAAGCAGTATGCTGCAGATGTGTGTGAATCTACCGGGTACAGATAATTATTGTGTGCTTAGTTTTTGTGTGAAATGAAAATATATTCTGATTAAAGTCCTGTCTCAGAATGAATTTCTTCTATTACAATGAATAGTGTGTTATTTTTCCCAAAACATACATCTTCACAAAATCGTATAGAGTTTTAAAACTGCAAGCAGAAAAAGTACTTTCAATTCCGACTGTAATCCTTTTTAATGGAAAATATTAAGTTGTCTGAACAGAAACGAAATGCTAAAAATTATTAACCTTTTCCGTGAAATACTTCCAATCGTTCATTACAAATTTTATTCGGGAACAGAGAAGATCGTTATTACATTTTATATATAAAATATTATGGTCGAGTTCATTTTCTTGAAATTATAACATAAGTAAAATAGCTGTACTAAAATTGAAGGGTTCAAAACCATAGTGGGCCAAGCGCCATTTACTAAAACCGTAGAAAACAAGGATTAAAATGAAGTTATTACCATAATTCAATGGAAACATATAGCAAGTAATATAAACTATACACATTAAAACTAAATACTGTCAATATTCATTAAACTATGGTATTCACTTAAATTTAACCTTTGCTTTCTCCGTTGTGTAATAAATGGCGCTCGGCTCACTATGGCTCTGAACCCTTCACTTGTCTGTCATAATGGTGAAGTGAAGACACTAATATTGATCTCCCTGTATTGCTGTAGTATCATTATGTGTGATTGCGAATGAAAATTACATAAAACTAAGGGCGCTATTTGGGCAGATAGGATTACTAATACATGAAAAGTAAAATAAAATTAAATATTGGTGTTATATCACGTCACCTGAGGTAACATTCTATTTTCACATATTTAATGACAACGATAATTTGCAGTACTAATCTCAAATAATAGTATTGATAATTTTTATTTGGATTTACAGACGGCCGCCGTTGAGAACAGAGACTCGATGAAAAATTAAGGAATTTCGTCGCCAGAGAATCTCCTGCGCCAAGAAGATATGATATCTTGTGATAATTGTAATTTAATTACAACAAAATGTTAATAAAATAAATATATACACAGGCTATTTTAACTGAGTGTTTTGTTTTTGAGAATTCTGTAACATTTACTGTATCTCTATCTGTTCTACTTTTACAATCTCTTCTCTAATAAGACTGTAACAATAATCGCAGCACACTTGTGGCTAGGTAGCAACACATGTGGTTTCATGTCATATAAAACTCTGCTGAGTTCCAGTCAATGCTATTTTGACGTAATTAATCATTTTCATCATTATTAAAGAGATAGCTCACGATATTTCCGATAAATAAAGTAAATTTATAGGAAAACAAATTAAACTTTTATATACGGTACGTTATGTGTCCATTGTAACATAGGCTATTAGAGTAATTATATTATGTTACAAAGACTTCATAACGTTTCTTGTTCTTGCAAATCTAGTCTTTCAGGTGAAGCTCCCTGTAAAACAGATTTGAATAATTTCAAGGGAAAAATTGTTCCGGGGCCGGGTATCTGACGAAACGCCAGAGACCCACAACGAGTGCACACAATCTCTGTGTGACTTGGAATTGTGGTACGTTCAACCAGAGGTCCCGGCCCCGGAACAATTTTTCCCTTGAAATTATTCATTTCTTGTTCTTGTTAGGAGGGAGGGAGGGTATATCCCACGCACTACGACCTGAGGTCTACCCCCCTATATGGTATGAATTGCGTGTTCACCGATCCTCTACGCGCACCGACCTAACCACTTAACCCCCTTAACGACCGCTCCCTACCGCCAACAGAATCCATGTACCACTCCTGCTTCGGACCCCCCCCCCCAAGGCTCCCTTAACGTCCGACGCGGAAGTCCTCCCCCGAGAAGGTCTGCCCCGGGTTCCGTTGCAGAAGCTATCCATCATCACATGAATACAATCCACAGAGGCCGGTCGATAAGGCCAGCAGCTTCGGAGGGCCGCCTGTAGAGCGATCTGAAAACAAGACGAAGTAATGGGATGATGAACGAATGGATGGTAGGAGAGGAGAGGAGAGGAAGTGGCGAAGATGGGGTTTCAATCGCCTGATAAAGTTACTTGATATTCATTCATAGGAGTGAGGGGAAAAACCCCCAAAAAAAGACCTCACCCAGGCAACTCGTCCCGGCCGGGATTCGATTCGCTAAACCCTCAGCCACAACGGTGGACTTCATAACGTTTACTGTGTTAATAAGATATTAAAATGTAACATATTTTCTTTACACAAGCCATATTTAACTGTATTGATTGTTTTCGTACAGAATGAAGAAAAGGAATTCTTGAAGCCATCCATTATAGAAGTTAAGCATCCATTGTGACATGCAGGAATAATTTTATTGTAACATATTATAGGCTTCGTAAGGATTTTAGCAGCAATAATAACATATTATTAAAATAGGTAACGTTTTCCATGTTGCAATACTTTAGGTAAATGATTTAAAGTAATAAATTGGTAGCAAGTAAGTAATTTTCTCTTCGTATAGGCATAAACAGATTTTGAACGATTAGTGTATTATATATTTGTAAATACAGGGCATTATTGCCATGTAATAAGTGTTTAGGAAGAATATTACCGTGTTTAAGGAAGAATACTATTCATACTGAGAAAGTAGGATTTATTAAATATATTTAAATTGAGCTTTCTCAGGTCTATATATGAAGGGTTCAGAGCCATAGTGGACCAGGCGACATTTATTAAAAACGGAGAAAGCAAGGGTTAAAGTTAAGTCGATAGGGTAAGGGGGTACAATTTCAAACAGTAAACAAATATTTGTATTTCGTGGGCAAAATAAGCATAAGAAATTTCTAAATTTATTGTGAATGCAATGTTCAAGACCTAGTTGTCTTTCCACAACAGTATAAGAAACAAAGGATGTTTACATTGTCCATAGTTGTAAATGTTTCAATAAACAAAAAAAAAAAAAAAAACGTTCGAAAATGTACCAGAGAGGTACAATTCTGAACAGGTCAGGTACAATTCGAACAAAGGCATTTGCCACAAAAAATTGCTTTATCCTCTTGCACCCACGCACACTTCGTCATACCACACGTTGCCTGTCTGGCATCGGATCCAATCCCCTTTCAACATGGATTCCTTTGAATAATAATTCAGTAGGAGAGGCCACATTCGTCTTCATTTGATTGAGTGAACGATGTTGCCCTTTGTTTCACTCTTTTTTGGGTGCAGATTTAATTTTCCCTTTAGGCCGAGTATTAACTGCAGAGGATTTCTTAGATCGTGTCTCGTTGATATGCTCTTGCGAAGTAAGGTGGAGTGACGTGAGCAGTTTTCTTTGACATAAATAAGCTTTTTTTCTCGAGTGAGTTAAGAAGTCACTAACTGCATTTTCTGGAGAATCAGAAGGACCATTTAGCTGATTTTCTGAAGGACTCTGACTGGCCACGGCCAAATCAAAAGCAGCACGTTTAACCTGCAAGGGGGTAAGACCTAACTCTCTATTTGCTAAGTACAGGAGTCTATCCACCAAAGACTTTTCCATGTCTCCCTGTAACACGTGGAGTGAGACCAGCCTGTTTTTCCTTTTCCTTGTTTATTCTTTCATATAGAGTGCTCTGTGGAAGGTGATACAACGCGAATGCTCCTTTCAATGAAATATCCCCTGAAATTACATTTTTGATTGTCTTTTCAATAGAATTAGAATTCTATTTCAGACGTTTTTCCTTTTCTGTTTTCCTTTGTGGCATCTAAAATGCCAACAAACGGAAATGACGTAGTTAGAATGGTTTCAAACAACTGTTTGAAATTGTACTTTTAGGGTTCAGAATTGTACCTGAATAATGTTCGAAATTGTACTTCAGCTATCCTTGAGAAATGACTAAATAGTTTTCTAAACTGTTCATAGATAACACTGATGTGCCGGTGACATGTGTAACGAAGACCACAGAACAGGTTAGAATAAGATACAAACCAATATTTATCATTGTAATACAATACCACAACGGGAAACTACGAGCCATTTTATAACAGAGCACATTCTGTAGCCAAAGTGCTTACCTTTATTTGAAAAATAATTTATTTTTGGTATATAGTAACACTTTACAACACAGCTTTTTAGGAGACAAACTTACAGAAGACTGATTATCGACGCTATATAAATCAAGCAGTGTTACGAACATATTAAACTCGCAAATGTTAAAAAAATCTTAGTGCGTTCAGAATTGTACTATGTTCGAAAATGTACCCCCTTACCCTACCATAGTTTAATGAAGATTGACATATCATTTAGTTTTAATGTGTATACTTTATATTACTTGCTATATGTTTCCATTGAATTATGGTAATAACTACATTATAACCCTTGTTTTCTACGGTTTTAGTAAATGGCGCTTGGCCCACTATGGTTCTGAACCCTTCATATATCTACTACTGGTTCTGGTTAAAAGACAAAATTCCAAATTCATATTGTATATGATGTAACGTAGTATGACATAAATTAATATTAGAAATGCATTTCAAATGTAAATTCCATTCATTCATTCATTCATAGTCTTCTACCCAAGGGCAAGTCTTTCACTACAAATCCAACATTCTCCAATTTTTTTTCTATTTTCTTCCTTCCTCTTACAAAGTCTCCGCATATGATCCATGTATCTTAATGTCATTTATCATCTTATATCTTCCTCTGCTCCGAACTTTTTTTCCCGTTCATCATTCCTTCTAATGCATCTTTCAGTAGACAGTTTATTCTCAGCCAGTGACTCAGCCAATTCCTTTTTCTCTTCCTGAGCAGTTTCAGCGTTGTTCTTTCTTCACCCACTCTTTCCAACACGGCTTTATTTCTTATTTTCTATGTCCAGTTCACACGCTTCCTTCTTCTCCATATCCACATTTCAAATGCTGCTATTCGCTTTTCTTCACTTTGTAGTAATGTCCATGTTTCTACCCCATACAATGCAACACTGCACACAAAACACTTCACTAGTCTTTTCTTTAGTTCTTTTTCCAGAAGATACTGCTTTTTCTATTATAAGCTTCCTTTGCCATTGCTATCCTCCTTTTGACTTTCTAGTAGCAGCTTATGTTATTGTTTATAGTTCATCCCAAATATTTGAAGCTATAATGTAAAATTAAGGGAAGTAATGTATTACATCATTGTTGTGAACTAAAAAAATTAGAATAGCTAGTTATAGGCTGTAGAATTATAGTGGCCTGCATTATAATGTATGTATTATATTATAAATTTAAACAATACGGTTTTTAATATAGTACATGGATATTGCGAGTTCGATAGTGTCCTCAGGATCTGTAACCCATCCATTGCTAATTATTTTTAGTCCTAGAGTTACTACTTGAGAATCTCTAGACCGACAGTGACGTTTACTCCTTTCATGAATGTTCTTTGACAAAGAATACGATAAAATATTTTCTAAAAAATCTGTGATAAAAGGTAGGAATTAGAGTATATTACACTATATAAAGTATTTTATTAAAGGTTATCTAAAATGAAGTAACAAGAATCATAGCCTCCATTTATGGTTAAATAAAATATTTCCGTTTTGATCACAGATATGCAAAAATGAATGATAAACAGTACTATACATGTTTAGCTACAATTAATTCAAAATATCACAGTATGCACATTGCTGAAAAAGAAGCAGAAAATATAACGTCTGTAGGTTACAGCATGGATTGCAAGACGTGACAAGAAAAATACTCATCAAAACTCACTTTAAAAAAAGAGAGAGGTACAATGCGAGGATCTGAAAAGTTACATAAATTATTTAAGAATGGATGAAGATAATTTTCAGTTTCATCTGGCATGTGCATTCTGTACAGTAATTACAGTCTCTGCTATTTTTATGTACACTTCATGTCTTTTATTTCTGTTTTGTAGCCCGTGTTTTGTGTTTTGTAACTTTCATTTGTTTCATATTCTCATTATCAGCATTTTGGTCGTAGTAACAGCACAGTCTAGTATATACAGTCACGAAGCTTGAGTTGTGAGGGTACTAGGAACAATAGACTGTGCAGGTACTATTTCGCATTGCCTGTAATGAGGCGATAGTAGCGATCCTAGTGGTTAGCAACTATCTCTGGATACATAGTTAATATTATGTATTGAGCTTCGTAACTGTATATATTAGACTGTGGTAACAGTTCAACAATGTTTACATTATGCCATATTGGTTTCAAACTAAGCAGATCTTTGATAAAAGATATCTAGATGCACTTAAATTTTATAAAAGATATTTTATCAAAGGAACTTTTATGAAAGAAAACTCATTACACTATCATATATTTTGCACAAGATCTTCGACATATTATTATATCTCTGATTGCGCAATAGGAGCCTTGCATATAATAACTTCTTCTGGCAGTCTTCCTTTTTCCATTCGGTTATTAGGTTCTTTCCAATAGTTTCCTTTCGTTCATACATCTTTTTGTGTTTACCTCGTTTATTTTTAATTTCTCTCTTATAGTTCCATTTTTAAATCTGTATAATAAATTATATTCTTTTACAGCTCTGAGAAGTCTCATTTCTGCTGCTTGTTTATATTTTTGTCTTTCCCGCTTACTACGTGCACGTATATCTGCTTCATGCATCAATGGTGCAGTTGTCATTACCTTGTAGAAATTTATTTGTGTCTCTCTTTGTGTTTTTCCTTTGAACATTCTTCTTATTATTCCACATACGGCTTAGTATCGATACAAATTATTATCTAAATCTTTATCTTTTTCGTATGTTCTACTGCCTTTTAAATATTGAAAATGGGACATTTGTTCAAAACAAAATCTTCAATTATTATTTTTGACTGATTCTTTGATTAACTTAACTATTAATTAATAAACTCATTCACTCATTCTTTACATCTTTCTCTATTTCTTCATTATACATACCCATAACAGTTATTTATGACACAAGTTAGTAAAGGTTCTCAATTTGGCACGAGTGTAAAGTTTGTGAAACGAGAGGAAGTCGAGTTTCACAAACACATGAGAGCCAAAAAATAATTTTACGAATGTGTGTCATACAATATATTTTCTACGATACCACACATTTACATTAAATAAATATTTAAAGTTGCAGAGGTTACAAGATCACAATGTCATGGCCGTCTAAACTCAGAACCATTAAGAAACAAGTATCCATGGAATTAAAGCCTGTTTTATTCATGATCACGATTTCGTGGCCATCTAATCCGGCCATATAATCAACAAAGCGGTTAGGAACAGTTGAATGATAAATCTTGTTATAATTAGTAGGTTACTACATGTAAATTCAGAATAATACGGGCTAAAACGTAGATATGAATGAATGTTAAATTTGTTACTTATTTGTATTACGTGTAGGCCCTAATATTTAAGTAAAGAAAGATCGATGTAATGCATTCTACATTGAATATTACATTTTCTTTGGCAGTGCGTAAAATGAATAGCAGTTCCTAAAGCGATTACTTACTTTTTTACGCACTAGCTTTTTAAGGATTCACTTTAGGCACTGATAACAGTGGGTAAATTGCAACTTTACGCACTATCGTAGAAAATTCATTCATTCATTTAATATAAATGTATAACATTTATAACCTAACAAGACATATTATACAAACATACTATAACATTCGGTCATGCTATAACATTACATAAATTACAACATAACTTAATAAGCGACTGAATTTTAAATTAAATGTACCGATTACGCGATTAGGAATAAAACTGTCAAAAGGGGGAAAGCAATGGCAAAGGAGCTTTTAATAGAAAAGGAGCATCTTCTGCAGACCTCTGGATAAAGAACTATGGAAGAGACTTGTGAAGTGCTTTGTGTGGCATTGTATAGGGCAGAAACATGGACATTACGACGAAGTGAAGAGAAACGACTAGAAGCATTTGAAATGTAGATATGGAGAAGAATGGAGCGTGGGAAATGGACAGACAGAATAAGAAATGAAGTTGTGCTGGAAAGAATGGGTGAAGAAAGAATGATGCTGAAAGTGATCAGAAAGAGGAAAAGGAATTGGCTGGATCACTGCCTGAGAAGAAACTGCCTACTGAAGGATGCACTGAAAGAAATGGTGAATGGGAAAAGAGTTCGGGGCAGAAGAAGATATCAGATGATAGACGATATTAAAATATATGGATCATATGAGGATAGAAAGAGGAATGCAGAACACTTATGTATGTATATGCATAAAAGGAGAAAATCAATGGCAAAGAAATGTTTTAATAAAAAAAGGATAATCTTATGCGGACCTCTGCAAAAAGAACTAAGGAAGAAACTAGTGAAGTGCTTTGTGTGGAGTGTGGCATTATATGCATCTTCACGTTATCAAAGTTGTTCTCTTCGACCTTGAATGGGTGATCATTCAAATGTCTCTCGTGATAAAAAAGCGCAGTTTTGCAATGAAGTGACACATACCACTGTTTTTGTGATGAACGACTTATATTATAAGCATGTTTTTGTGCGGTTCTGAGCGTTCGAGGTCAAGTACATACCTTGTTAGTAGTTTCTATCTAGATATGCACTAATAAGAGATAAATCATGCCTTTCCAATATTCTGTATTATAACAAAGCTGAACAGTGTTTCAAAATATCAATAAATTACTGTTATATTAGGTTCGAAACACCCCTGTAATAGGCATTTTTACTTACTGGAATAATCGCAAGACGAAGAGTGGCTCAGAGTCACAGCTTTGGTGATAATCTACGTAAAGATTAATTTTTTGGTCCTACAGAATTTATCTATTATGGTAACAATTGATATTAGAGGAGAAAAACTCGCTTCGGCGCCACGCAGGGGGTCAAACCCGTAGATTCTTCGCCAAACAGTGCATATACTGTGGAATCCCGGCCATCATGTCACTCAATTGAGTGCGGTCCTTGTATAATGGCAGTTGACTTAATATAACATGTCAGCATATATGTCGAACATGGAGTAAGGCCACGAAGGGAAAAACACTATAGCAGGAGGATTCTATCCGGTGCTGTGGTTAGCTAAGTATTTAGAGCGCATAGTACGTAAAACCAAAGACCCGGGTTAGATCCCCGGCGCCGAAGCGAGTTTTTCTCCTCTAATAACAATTTGGTGATAATGTTTAACTTACCTAAGAAGAATCTAAACATTCCAATTTATGTCAGTTTTAAGGCAGCAAATGGATTTAGATTTTGAAGACAGTACAGTAAGTGAATTATTGTATTTTATGTTTCCTAATTCTTAATACGATTTAATTTACATCATTAGGCACTGAAGTAACTAAGCTACCGTAGGCACATTTTTTTTTTTAATTTATGTCTTTAAACTTAGCCTATGTGGCGGAGTAGCAGAGTTCATAATATGAAAAAGCGTTCACTACAACTAGTTATCCTAGCTCACGCACTGAGTTCCAAGATCGAGTCAGTGCAGTTATGGATTTCTTGAAATGCAAATGAGGTAATGCATCTTCTATAATTCAAGTCAGGAATGACATCGGAAGCTAAGAAGGAAAGTACTGTTTTACAATACAACCATAACTGTGGCACAAAATAAAGACATCTACTATAACTGAAATAAAATACCGTAATTTAAAATAACTTAAAAAAAACACACTTAGTAGTAAGTTCATCTTTCATGCCATTAGATGACTTCTCTCAATTCCTGGGACATGGACCGTACCATATTTTTTAAATTAAATCTAACTTTTCTGCCAGGACATCGCAGTCATTCTGAATTGGTTGCCGTAATTCTTCAGCGGTTGCAGGGAGTGCATACGGTCATTTCTTCCAAGGAGTTGAGGAGAACATATTTTAACATAAATAAACATTTCAGGAAGAGGTCCTGTCTTTCAAAAGACTTCACCAGTGCAGCTTAGTTATACAGATTTCCTTAAAAAAACTGTCGTAAGTTCATGGTGTGCCATAGAACAAGAAACAGTATAAACTTAATAACATAAACTAAAGGAGATGAAAAATTATACGGTAAAAACATGTTTGTAGTTGGGATTTGAATCCAGAATTCCTAAATATATCAGTGTGCCACTCACTAAACCACAGACGGCGTTGTGAAGATAATCCGAATGACGACATTAAATTAACCGTTGATGATCAATCATCGATTAGAAGGCCACATACCTGTCTTCCTTTGAAACGACAACGTGTGAATCGCGCGTTAAAACTTTGATCCTGACCCGAACAAGAGTCCGACCATTTTTTCTTGGGACCAATGACATCAGACTGAAGAGACATTAGTACGTTTTCGAAGAAATCGAGGGCACTCTATTCGCACTCTGTCGGAACCGTAAAGACTTGTAAGCAGAATCGACACTGTTTCAAGTTCTCTTCTTGTAGGCGAATGACATGAAATTGGTTTCCAGTGATCCACTTTTATACATGAATCTAGACTGTAATAAGTAAACATCTGAAGTGTTTGTTTTCACTTGAATGAACTCTTATTGATAACTTCTTGACTTATCTCGGCAACGCACAATTTAATACGTCAATGGATGTCTTAGGATTCATTGACGCAAACAATCGTAATTTTTTATATTTTCTGTTTAGTCGTTTTATAATTTTTATGATTCTTCTCTATCTTGATTTCCATGTGAAATACGTCTTCATTGTTCCGAGTCTTATGTAGTCTTAATACGTTCTTCTTATCAGTGTTTATGTGTGAACTTAATCTTTGACGTCTTTTAATAGTTTTTATTTCTCTGTATGTCTGAGGATTTTTCTGTTATTTTTAGACATTCTTATTTGTTTGTGTACATCTGAATTCTGATTAGTGCAATATGTTACTAGGCGGCAATGTATGCAATGGAGGGGGAAAGTAACTGGCCACCCTACAACATTATCTCCTGGTTTAGTTGTCTCATACGTACGGAACTAGAAATCTGTTCCCTACTTATGAAGTTCAAAAGTGTCTTCGGACAGTTGACTAAACAGCAACTAACAACTTATCTGTAGTCATGATCTATTTGCATTGGTTACGCGTAGATATTCTGACTGACATTTTATATGCTAAATGATTATTATGTTTATTAATTAATTTCTTTCCTTATATTCACCATACATCGTGATTAGGATACAAATTACGTACAGTCCTCTGAAATACAGTGTGTCTCAGTTTAACTTGGCCCGCTCTCGCGGTGGCTTTCATATGCATTACGTTACACCCCAGATCATATATGTAACAGATAAGTCATCGATATGTTAAAATCGTTTGCACTTTGACGAGAACAACCGCCAGGTTCGCCACCCGTCCGCCGTAAACGAACACGAGATGGCAGTACAGTCGCTAATGCAATTCAAATGGGATTTATGACGTGACTCCTTATGTAACAACTAGATGGCAGCGTAGTAAACCTGACAAAAGTTGTTAACGTCAAAGCCTATAAGGCTGACCTATCTGGCGTATATATGATCTAGGGTTACACCTACAGGCGGTGCACTGAGTTGGCTCTGGTAATATATCATCTAGTCAATAAAGTTAACAAAAATCATGCTTAAACAATCCACTGTCCTTTTCTGTACATTTTAGCACCTGCTTAGCATGTTATCCATCACTCGCTGAAGTTCTAGTCGATCAATTTTGGGAAATATTCCAACAGATATTATACTTAAGATTGCCCTTCAATGAACACCAAAAGAAATAATCACACATTGGGATATACAGAGGACCACAAATCAACACTAATGACTGATTAGTTTCTAGTGAGAAAATTTTCGCTGTATGAACGACGCACGGCGAGATCCTGTTGGAACAATGCGTAATTTCATTCTATTCGGTCAATTCTTGAAAAAAGGCGAGCAAAATCTGATTCATATTCGTACCGGCATTAACTGCTTCTTGATAATAAATGGTTCGACAATCCTATTTCGGTTCATAGCAAATCATAGCCCCACACTATGCAGGTGAATCTCGTGAATAATCATTTTTTTCAGTGGATCAGTAGCGATAATCTATAGAATTTACATAACAGTTGGGATGGAAGCATGCCTTGTCGCTGAAGAAAAGATATGGGTATATTTCTGTATTGATGCATTCTCTTCATAACCCATTCATATAATGTAAGCTACGTCTTTTTAGGGTCGTCCTGTTGCAAGTCATGGCTAGACCTTGGATTTTAGGGTAATTGCCTATTTTGTTCCTGAAGCATTAATTTAAAAAAATTATTAAAGTATGTCCTCATTTCACGGATAAGTATGACTATTAGTAGAATTTCACAGTATATCATAATGTCTATCTGGGTCTTCGATTACTATTTCATGGTTTTAGTGCCTAAAGTATCTATTTACGGTATATTTAAACAATTAAATTCTGAAAATAAGTACCAGTATTAACAAAATAATCATTTCAGACTTTTGAATAAGCTTGTACATCAAAGAACCGTGCATGAAGTGCCTATCTTAATAGTAACGCATGTTAACATCAAGAAAAGTGACCATAGGTATGCAGCACTAACTCAAGAACAGCTTGAATTGTTGTTTATTTATTTGATTATTTGCCACAGCGACAAGAGCACAACAATTACAACAGAAGTTTATCTGAAAATAAATTATTCATTACAGACTTTTTAATAAGCTTATACATAAAAGAACCGTGCATAATGTACGTATTTTAATAGTCATACAATATGTTAAAATAAAAAAAATTAATAAATATAGGCATGTAATACCTGAGTATATCCTACGAATACAGATCAGAACCAAGGAAAATACAAGTAAAAAATATATATCATGCCCGAAGACACAAATTATAGAAACATGTTTACAAATTTGCACAGCAGTAGAGAAACATAATAAATCGAATTTTCATTCAACAAAACCGATATGACGACAAATCCTGTAGCGACGATAAATTTGATCCGTCCCGGCGTATTTCCTATAGCCTACCTTCAATATGTTTTTTTTTTTTTTTCGTTACTGTGTGTTTGTAATAAACATAGTTATAATTTATACTATATTATTTATAAAATTCATGTTTTATGTTCATGTAAATTTGACTTATCTACTTACTGTAATCAGTTATTATTCTTGTATTCGTAACATTATTCTGTGTTTTTGGCAACCCAGAATGTCTGGGCGGACGATGTTTTTGGAAATAAATTATATACTATCAATACAACAATAGCCAAATTTTAAAGGAAAACCGATAATGTAAATATATTTTAATTTTCTTGGTTTTCATATTCAATGTTTCACTTTTCACTTTCCCGTTATTTCGTCTACCTCCTTTCATACTTTTGTTAACCTATTTTGACATTCTGTGCAATGAGTGCGTTGCAGTAGAACTCCACTTGTTTCTAGTGTGCATTACCTTTAACGGGATTTGTCTTACGGTTCCTGCCCCAGGCACCTTTCACAATCGAGTGCTTATTCAGTCCTCACAGTCGCCGGCAATGTGCACCTGGGTGAGGCGAGTCCATTAAGTTACCCCAAGGGATGTTGAGGTTAGTCTGTTGCCTGCAGTCAGAGCGACTGGATGTCACGCATGCGGTATAGCGTTGTATTTCCAGTACAGTTAAGCTGTACTTCATTCTTTTACCTACCGCTCGCCCTTATCGCTACTCCGGAACTCGCCCCACTACTCCTATTATTTCTCCTCTTTCGCGTCGCTAAGCTGTCAGGACTAAATAATCGGTCTGTAAATGATGGCAGTTGTAACACGAAAGGAAATTAGTTTTGAGACAAAATTAATTCATTTAGTAATTAAGATACGGGATTGAAGCAGATTGCAGTGGCTAAAAGCATGGGTTTGGACAGACAACACTTGCATAATTCATAAAGAAATAAAGAAATGCAAGGAAATACGAGGACAATGTCGCAAATGGTAAAAGTAATCCTGAATGTAAGCGTTTTAAACTTGCGGCAGTAGCAAACGCTGAAATCGCCATCTAGAAATGGCTTGGACAGTCTAATTGTGCTCGAAACAATACGAAACGCATTGTTGTTGAAAACTTAAAATCAAACACAGAGTACAATTATTGCTGTTTTTCTCTTTATTTTTTAATTCCCGAACCTTAAATTAATCTATACATCAACGAGGGTAAAAAAAAGTGGTTAGTATAAATATTATTTCCTAATTAGTCATGTCGTTTTATAGTACTTTTATTATATTTTCTTTCAGAACATAAATATAGGTAAAATTTCATAACCTTTGAATAAAAAAATAATCCAGATATAATGATACAATTTTCCTAGTTCCCAGAAAATTGTTGTTTAGAGGTTCGACTGCAATACATATACTTCACACTCGAAATTTCCCAGAAATGAGAAGAACTAATCTGAAAATTATAAAAGAAAACTCATTTACTACAATACATTTTTAAGACAGGGAAAACGTTGGAAAAATGAAGACAACACAAGATGAGAGGCTTGTAAAAAAAAAGGTTCTCAAATACGAAGCATCCAAAAAAGTCAAATCGATTAACTGCATAGAGATTGACCTAAGAAAATTGTAGTTAGAGGACACTAGGACTGAATTTTGAAATTTCTACAATTTTAATCCGATTTATTTAATTTTTTAACTGTTCTTTAGATGAATTAAGAACAAGGTGTGTGAAAATTTTAAGCTCAATCGAACTGCTAGTTTCGAAGTTAATTACATTTTAATTTTGCAAATTAGTGATGTAATCAAAATGTTCCATGCACATTACATTCAAATATAACAAATTAATATATTTTTCTTATGGACCCAGGCTCATGCACAATATTCTAACATTGAGAAATTCATTATATGTAGTTTAGTTTAAGTACAATCAATTTTTGAAATCAGACTTTTATTTATTCAAATTTTTTATTTACGTAATAATTGTTTTAGCTCCCAATAATAAAGTTAATTAATATGTATCAATGATATATTTTAAATAATAGGCCTACATACGTGGACACGTATGAATATTTTTATAGAATTTGGTGAAAACTCAATGCGCATGGAGTATTTTAAAAAATATGAAAAATGTAGTTTCGAAACAAAAGACAAATTTGTGAAAAGAGATCCAATACTGACATAGAACAGACCTGAAGCTCGAAAAAAACAAAGAGGAAAGAAACTGCTTACTACAAACGTCCTCAGTTCCCGAGGAATATTTTCGTACAACAAAACGAAAAATCATATTTTAGATATATTTTTGTAAAAAAAGAAAAAAACTCAGTCGTAGTGTCCCTTAAGTCGAATATATTAAAAGTTTCGGTACAACAAGTTAGCAGTAAAAGTAAAACAAATCATGCAATCTGCAGCACTGTAGATGAAGGTAATGAAACGTTTTTGGATACAATTTGTCATTAAGATACGTTCTAACCACGTAATTCAATTACTTAGAAAATATAGTTACATAATTTGACTCCTGAACGTCTCCTATAGGAGAAAAAATCTCTAATGAAAAACAAGTAATATTTGCGTCACTAAGTTATAGAGAAACTTAATGTAATACACGTCACAGATCTGTTGAAGTACCAAGATAACCAACGAAGTTATCAAGCAATTAGAAGTGGATTTACGTCGATAGAGCACTATATAAAAATGGATTATTGAAAACTGACAGCATCTCATTCGCTCTCGAGGAAGAGAAGTGGCAACAGTGAAGATGAAGACGTTTCTCATCCTGTCGTTGGCTCTGTGGACTGCACTCTTGAATAACTGCAGTGCAAGAAGTATAAATAATAATATTCTAAATTCATTAGCTGAGGAGTATCAACCACTTGAAGATACATATTCTTCTTATAAATCGTTTGTGGGGTTGATTTCACCACATGGTGGACCAAAGAAAGGACAAGCTCGAGTGAATTTAGATGGAGCTGTGATCACGAACATCACCATCACTCAACACTGGAGAAATGGTAACGGAACTATAGACATCACAGCAGGTGGGATAGGCCACGACTACGTAGGGTACTATTTCGACATATCAGAAGACGGCTACGTATATTTTGAAACGAAGATTTACTCCACAGATGATGTTCAGCAACCAAACTTCCAGAACACTCAGCAACACGATAAGATGAAACACTTTTTAACAAAATTCAATAAAGAACAGTTTGCAGTGGGAGATATTATTATGGAATTCGCTGCCCTTGGGCTATATTCTCCAAAAAACAACTCGAGAAGTGAACTTTACATCTTCACCTTCGATAAAGTGGTGAGTTCTTGTTTTGGGGAATCCTTCTGGCACAGCGGTGAAGGTAATACAGAAGTATCAGGAGGCATATCTGAGAGTTATCTGGGATTTACAACTTATATTCCATCCCAAGTCTCTGGCACTTACGTATACGATTGTGATTACGTCGAAGAAGAATCTCAGATATTACCGAAGAAAAGAAGTCTTACACCTCAGACACATGCTGATGTGGGGAACAGCGGTTTTGACTTTGCTCAAGTATATTCTTCAATCACATCTATGTATGCAGCCTTGGTTTCGGAATTTGAGAACTATACCATTGTAGACTTCAATTACAATTTAGACATGAAGAATGGAACAGGAACAATGACAGCGGATCAAGGCGGTGTGGGCTACTCTTTCATAGAATTCCTCTTCAATATGGATTCCACTGCATATGGAAGCTTCACGTACAACGTTGTATTGAAGCCGAATGAGGTAAGAATTCAAGAGATTTCTTGCTTTTAATAAGTCTAAATTAATACATAACTTGCAGTGAACAAATGGAAGCATTGTTTAACAATACCAGAAATTTGTACATTTCCATTTACAATGTCCGAATATCTTAATATTTTATTTTATAAACAAAATACGATTAGTTAGTTTTGTTCTTTAAATGTGAAAATATTGATGATGTTGTAATGATCTGGGAAGAATCACAATATAATAATTATTTTTTCGTTATGCGATAGAAGAATTTTACTTTCACAAATAATTTATTTGAAATGTTTTCTTATTATTTTCACGTGAAATTTAATGTGATAAATTGCCCCAAGTTTAACAGATTCACATATATCTTCGGCATATTAAATTTCGCTACATACTGCTGATAAATTTCATTTTATGACTCGGACGTAATGGAGAACTACCTAGTTCTTCAATGAAACAGAAATGCTATGAGAGGTACAAATAATCGAAATTCTCAAGGTAGTTGTGTAATTTCAGTGTAGATAAAGATGTGTAGATATAAATCACAAAATATATTGCGGATGATTCCCTAAGTCACTCAGGTGATAAGACAGTAGATGAATAGCAAGCAGTATGCTGCAGATGTGTGTGAATCTACCGGGTACAGATAATTATTGTGTGCTTAGTTTTTGTGTGAAATGAAAATATATTCTGATTAAAGTCCTGTCTCAGAATGAATTTCTTCTATTACAATGAATAGTGTGTTATTTTTCTCAAAACATATATCTTCACAAAATCGTATAACGTTTTAAAACTACAAGTAGAAAAAGTACTTTCAATTCCGACTGTAATCCTTTTTTTTATGGAAAATATTCAGACGTCTGAACAGAAACGAAATGTTGAAAATTATTAATCCTTTCCGTGAAATACTTCCAATCGTTCACTACAAATTTTATTCGGGAACAGAGAAAATTATTATTAAATTTTATCATATAAAGTAGTATGTTCTAGTTCATTTTCTTGAAATTATAACGTAAGTAAAATAGCTGTACTAAAATCGTCAATCATAATGACGAAGTCAAGACACTAATATTGACCTCCCTGTATTACTGTAGCATATGTGTGATTGTGAATGAAAATTACATGAAACTAAGGGCTCCACTTGGGTTGGTAGGATTACTAATACATGAAAAGTAAAATAAAATTAAATATTCGTTTTATATGACGTCACCTGAAGTAACATTCTATTTCCACATATTTAATGACAATGGTAATTTGCAATACTAATCTCAAATAATATTACTGATAATTTTTATTTGGATTTACAGACGTCCGCCGTTGGGAACAGAGACTGGATTAAAAATTAAGGACTTTCGTCGCCAGAGAATCTCCTGCGCCAAGAAAATATATCTTGTGATAATTGTAATTTAACAACAACAAAATTTTAATAAAATTAATGTATACACAGGCTATTTTAACTGAGTGTTTTGTTTTTTAAATATTCTGTTACATATACTGTACCTCTATCTGTCCTATTTTTACAATCATTCCTCTAGTAAGATTGTAACAATAATCGCAGCACATTTGTGGCTAGGTACAGCTCATGCATTTTGTGAAGACACTCGCGATATGCAGTATGGAAACAACGTTTCTGAGGAGGGAGTAGGAGTAAAAGGGAAGGTCGGGCGTGTGTCTACCGAGTTCATGGCAAGGACTAACCCATTCCTCTATAATTCGTAAGTAGACTCATCCGATCTCGTGCGCAGCTCTGTAGGAAGAGTGGGGAAGTGTCTGGACATAATGCATGCGCTGTAGCAACACGTGTAGTTTCATCTCATATAAAACTCTGCTGAATTCCAGACAATGCTATTTTGACGTAATTATTTTCATCATTATTAAAGAAATAGAATCTCTCGACATTCCCGATAAATAAAGCAAATTTATAGGAAAACAAATTAAACTTTTATATACGTTATGTGTCCATTGTAACATAAGCTATTAGAGTAATTATATTATGATACAAAGACTTCATTATGTTTACCGTGTTAATAAGATATTAAAATGTAACAATTTCGTAGCTGCTACATGTTGCACTTCATAGAAATTATGAGTAACAAGAAAGCTATATTTTCTTTACGCTGTGTTGATGATTGTTTTCGTACACAATGAAAAAAAAAAAAAAAGAAGAAGAAATTATTGAAGCCACCCGTTATAAGTTAAGCATCCATTGTGACAACCAGAAGTAATTTTATTGTAGCATACTATAGGCTTCGTAACTATTTTAGCAGCAATAATGACATACTATTAAAATACGGTAACGTTTTCTGTGTTACGGTACTTTAGGTAAATGATTTAAACTAATAAAATGGTAACAAATAAGAGTAATTTTCTCTTCGTACAGGCATAAACAGATTTTGAACGATTAGTGTTTTACTTATATGTAAATACAGAGCATTATTGCCATGTAATAAGTGTTTAAGAGGAATATTACCGTGCTTAATGAAGAATACTATTCATACTGAGAAAGTAGAATTTATTAAATATATTTAAATTGATCTTTCTCAGGCCTATATATATCTACTACTGGTTCTGGTTAAAAGACAAAATTCCAAATTAATTTTGTATATGATGTAACGTATGAGATTAGTGTTAAAGTGTAGTATGACATAAATTAACATTAGAAATACATTTCAAATATAAATTCCATTCATTCATTCATTCATAGTTTTCTGCCCAAGGGCAAGTCTTTCACTACAAACCCAACTTTCTCCAATTTTTTTTCTATTTTCTTCCTTCCTCTTAGAAAGTCTCCGCATATTATCCCTGTATCTTAATGTCATTTATCATCTGATATCTTCCTCTGCTCCGAACGTTTCTCCTGTTCATCATTCCTTCTAATGCATCCTTCAGAAGACAGTTTTTTCTCAGCCAGTGCCCAGCCAATTCCTTTTTCCTGACCAGTTTCAGCATTGATCGTTCTTCACCCTTTTCTTCCAAAACTGCTTTATTTCTTATTCTCTATGTACATTTCACATGCTTCAATCTTTCCCATATTCACATTTCAAATGCTTATATTCACTTTTCTTCACTTCGTCATAATGTCCATGTTTCTGCCCCATACAATGCAACCCTGCACACAAAACACTTCACTAGTCTCTTCTTTAGTTCTTTTTCCAGAAGATATTGTTTTTTCTATTAAAAGCTTCCTTTGCCATTGCTATCCTCCTATTGACTTTCTAGCAGCACTCATGTTACTGCTTACAATACTCCCAAAGTATTTGAAACTATTAGGCCTATGTAAAATTAAGGGACATAATATATTACATCATTGTCGTGAACTAAAAAAATTAAAATAGCTAGTTAAACTGTACAAGAATAGTGGTCTGCATTATAATGTATGTACTATAATATACATTTAAACAATGCAGTACAAGGATATTGCGAGTTCGATGAGTGTCCTCAGGATCTGTAACATTTTCTTTGGTAGTGCATAAAATGAATAGTAGTGCCTAAAGTGATTACTTAATCTTTTGCGCACTAGTGTTTTAAGAACTCACTTTAGGCACTGATAACAGTGGGCAAAATGAAACTTTACGCACTATCGCAGAAAAAGTCATTCATTCATCTAATATAACTTTCATAACCCAACAAAACATATTATAAAAACATAATATAACATTCGATCATGCTATAACATTACATAAATTAAAACATAACTTAATAAGGAACTGAATTTTAAATTAAATATACCGATTATGCGATTAGGAATAAAACTGTACAGAAGATAAGAACAAAACAAAATCTTAAAACAACCATATTTAAAGTCTATGAACACAGACAACATGGCTATTTTGGTAGAATATAAGATCAGTACCGAAATTTATTGCGGAATAAACATTCATTACTATATAATAATTTCATGCACTGGAAGAAATGACGAAACTTCCATGAAATGCAAACAAAATTTGAAATGCAAAGGGTCACAAAATTAATGTACACAATTCCCAGAAACTGCACGGAAATCTAGTCCATGCTCTGCTGTCCTATATAATTCCATTTAATAAAATTATTTCAAATTCTTGTGTGTTATATAGTGGAATATCAGAAAGACCAGCAACATATAGTAACCATTCCGATCCACATATACATGTTTATTAAATATAAAGTCCTAAATTTATCTGAATATATTTCAAACATGAAACACCTAAAATTTCTATGTTATAGCCAAGCCTCGGTCAAGGGTACCGAAACGTATGAAGTTACAAACACACGGACGACTGTGTTTACAGATGGAGAGGAAGGGGGGATGGAGAATTAAGTGACTTCATACCCCAAGAATATTAGTCACAGTAGGGCACAAAATAAATTTTCACGTTTACACATATATATTTCTGTGACCGGTAGAGAAAATAATTGCCTAACATTACATGTGCCAATTTCTATTAGAGGCTACTACACGTTTTAAAATTATAAAATAATCATTTTCTACGTGTGAGAAGAAAAGGAGAAATATACAGTACATAAAATACATTTTTTCACAATTCATTGCACCAAATTACACGGCACATTTGGAATGTTTCAAAAGAGAAGGATAATAAATTCTATTTTCACTCAGAATAACGCTTTGAAATGTTTATTTTCGATCTTGTTTGAAGGGATGTTAGCATGTGGCAACATTGTACACAAATCTCGATGAAATCTTTTTGATTTTTTATGTTGGATTTCGTTATTGAAGTCGGTCTTGGTAGCGCTGGCCTTCTGTGTTCGAGGTTGCGGGTTCGATCCCACTCCAGGTCGATGACATTTAAGTTTTCTTAAATGCGACAGGCTCATGTCAGCAGATTTATTGACATGTAAAAGAACTCTAGCGGGACAAAATTCCGGCACACCGAGGACGCTGATATAACATCGGTAGTTGCGAGCGTCGTTAAAAAAAAACCATAATTTAATAATAACCTTGTTATTGAAGGTATGTCTTGACTGTAATTTTATATTTTGCATGTACCTTTTACTATCATAGTGTTTCAAAGAATCGAATTCTATTTGTGATATTATTTTGCACAATTTGTAAAATGTAGTTTTTTTTTTCCTTTACTATGAAACTATTCCTTTTCGAACTTCTCTATAACTTCTTTCTGAAGGGAACGCTTGGTACTCTTAATTTTAGACGTGTTCCTCAGTAGTGTAAACTATAAAACAGCGAAATTATGGTAACAAAAATATGTTTATAAATAACTAAATAAATGAATATGCTAAATGAAATGAGATAAGATATACATGTTTACTATGAGGATCACAAGTACTTATTCGCACGGTCCCACGCCAAGCATCAATAAGAAAAACGATAATATACTTTGTTACGAATCCAACTGTACTCTCGCAGAGCCATCCCATCCCATAGCTCATGACGTCAATTATGCTCAGTGCGTTCCAAACTTCAGTCTGGTATTACTCGACCGAGGCGAGTGGAGCATCGGGCGTAATGTGAACTATCGCGATGACGCTATACGAAAGCAGGAGCAGTGCAAGTGGCGCTCAGGGCTGCAGGACTCCACTGGCCTTGGTCGAGTAATAACTCAGTGACCCAAGACAGAGGCCTGAGTATAACTAAGATGTATAAATAAACTATAGTTTGAAGATCCTGTGTGTCGAATCTTTTCGCCTTCCGATAACATACGTAACGAAAGAAAAAGGAAAATAATAAAATAAACACTTAATAGCGTCAGAATAACAAAATATTATATACGTAATTGCAAATTACTGGGACGTAAACTGAGAGAGCCGGAGTGAAAGAAAAAAAAATATATAAAGCTACACCAGCTTACTCTGTCAAGGTCCTAATTGATGAAGTTAAGAGTCAATAAGAAATAGATTACGGAGAATAAACACTTGAGATAAGTGCTTGGCATCACCCACATTTCATATAAAACGGCTTACTGATTAGCTACGGCATTTCATTCGCCATCAAGTAACAGAAGTTGAAGCACTGAAGATGAAGGTATTTCTCATCATGTCGTTAGCTCTGTGGGCTGTATTCGTCAGTGACAGCAGTGGTCATCCAACCAACATCGTTCAAAATACAACACCTATAGACAATCGACCACTTGGCGATACATATCCTTTCTCAAAAATATTTGTTGGAGCATTCATGCCGATTGGGGGGTCAAAAAAAGGAGAAGCTCGAGTGAATTTAGATGGGACTCTGATAACGAATATCACCACAACGACAGACTGGTTAACTGGAAACGGAACTCTGGACATCAAAGCTGGTGGCATAGGTTATGATTATGTTATATTTGACTACGATATTGCTGCAGATGCTCAACTGTATTTTGAAACAAAAATTTATTCCACAGAAGATATTATGAGGTTTGGTCAGTCGAAATCTCAAGAACATGATAACATGTACATTTCAACAAAATTTAAGGAAGAAATGTTTGTGAATCCACAGGAAATAATCAGATTTATAGCATACGGAGAATATTCATCAAACAACAACTCAAGGACGGAGACATACTCCTTCAGTTTCAATAAAACTGTGATGCATTGTATAGGACAATCCATGTGGTACAATGGTGAAGGTACTACAGATATCACAGGAGGAATATCTGATAATTATCTGCAATTTACTTCTCATATCCCGGCCCAAGTCACAGGCTACAACAGTTACACTTGTTACTTCGTGGAGGGACAATATCCAGTATCATCAAAGAAAACCAGTCTGACGAATTACAGGCATGTTAACGTCCATCCATATGGACAAAGAAGCATCGAGTTTGTCTTGTGTCAGGTGTATTCATCAATTACTCCTGTAGATGAATTAACAATTGTTGCATTTGGTAACATGATCATACTAGACTATAAAGGAGGTCCTGAGTGGAAGAATGGAACAGGTACCATTACGGTGGATCAGGGTGGAGTAGGCAATATATTTATGGAGTTCGGATTTCATAAGGATCCCTACGCATTTGGGAGCTACAAGTACAACGTCACACTGTATGAAACTGAGGTAAGATTATACGATACTCTATATATTGATGCCAGTATGAAATCATACACTCTTCAAACTTTCTTTCCTCCTTCAGTATCTGTAACACATATCAGCACAAGGCGGATTCGTATTTGTATTTAATATTGAATTAATGAAGGAGGAGAAGGCTCTAATTTTAACGATTTCACTTAATTCTAGGTTTATTCATTCATTCATTCATTCATCCATTCATAACCCATTCATTCTTTCATCCATCCATCCATTCATTCATTCACTCATTCATTCGTTCAATCATTCATTCATTCATTCTTTCATCCATCCATCCATTCTTTCATCCATTCATCCATTCATTCACCCATTCATTCGTTCATTCTTTCATCGATCCATCCATTCTTTCATCCATTCATCCATTCATTCACCCATTCATTCGTTCATTCATTCATTCTTTCATCCATTCATTCACCCATTCATTCGTTCATTCATTCATTCATTCATTCTTTCATCCATCCATCCATCCATTCATTCATTCATTCACTCATTCATTCATCCATTCATTCGTTCATTCATTCATTCTTTCATCCATCCATCCATTCTTTCATCCATTCATCCATTCATTCACCCATTCATTCGTTCATTCATTCTTTCATCCATCCATCCATTCATTCATTCATTCACTCATTCATTCATTCATTCATCCATTCATTCGTTCATTCATTCATATTTTCCTGCCCAAGAGCAGATCTTTCACTGCAAACTCAGGATTCTCTAATTTTTCCTATTTTCTGCCTTCCTCTTAATCTCCGCATATGATCCATGTACCTTAATGTCCTCTATCATCTGATATCTTGTTCTGCCCCGAATTATTCTCCCGTTCACAATTTTATTGCTTACAGTGCAGCCTTCAGTAGACAGTTTCTTCTCAGCCAGTGACCCAGCCAATACCTTTTCACAACACATTGCATAATTAAAACAGAGCCACTTCCAAGAGATTTAAGTTGTACTGAAAATAGGAGAGATAGGTTCATTCTCTGCAATATCTTTATTGCTTAAGATATAGGAACCCGACTACCAGAAACGGATGTGAGATAGGATTGCGGGAAGAACTTATCCTCAATTTAAAAACATGACAACTGAAAACAGAGATAGACAGTGGTCTAAAAGAGGATGTCAAATGATTTGACATGTTTACACAATTCAATACACCTTTCCACAAGTCGGATGCATAGCGGCGAACTCTTAGTTTTGCATTCAATACAGAATAAAATTGTGTATAATCTGTACGTGCTACACAAAAACTAGTAATATTTTAGAAATCAAGGAATTCGATTTGATAACTATGACAAAATATTTCCTGCCGCAATATCATCGCAGACCTGTGTTATGTGTAGATTCGCACATACATACATACATACATCTTCGGCTTAATTACTTTCGCTATTAAGTTAGAAATTTTTATTTCATATCTCGAACATTATGGAGAGGATTTTTGGTGACAACTAGATATTTTATTAATGGTACAGAGGTGCTATGCAAACGGTAGAAATAATCGAAATTCTCAAGTTAGGGCCTAATTTCTATGTATTTGCCTACATACATGAGGCGATTACTAATACAATACGTCCACAGTTTAGAAACAAATATGTTTGAATAATTTCAAGGGAAAAATTGTTCCGGGGCCGGGTATCGATCCCGGGACTTCTGGTTGAACGTACCAGCGCTCTACCAACTGAGCTACCCGGGAACTCCACCCGACACCGTCTCAACTTTTCCCTTTATATCCACACAACTCGCGTGGGCTGACGAAACACCAGAGACCCAAATCCAAGTCACACAGAGATTTTGTGCACTCGATGTGGGTCTCTGGCGTTTCGTCAGCCCACGCGAGTTGTGTGGATATAAAGGGAAAAGTTGAGACGGTGTCGGGTGGAGTTCCCGGGTAGCTCAGTTGGTAGAGCGCTGGTACGTTCAACCAGAGGTCTCCGGACCGATACCCGGCCCCGGAACAATTTTTTCCCTTGAAATTATTCAAATCTGCTTTGCAGGGAGCTTTACCTGAAAGACTAGATTTGCATAAAATATGTTTGAGTTATCAATGTTAATTTTCTTGAAGCTACGAATATATAATCAAAGCACATATTCATTACACATTCAAGATGCCTAAAATTATTACGAAAAGGAAGACACTAATATTGAATTATCGCTAAGAATTTATCAATATAAGTTATATGAGATTCATAATGAATATGGTATGAAACTGAGGACGCCATTTCGTTTAATTTCGGTTGTGATAAATTAAAACAATATTAAAATTTAAAAGTGGTTGTTTATGGATTGACGTGAAATAATATTACATTTCCACGTATTTAACGACAGCTGTAATTTGCGTTACTAATATCAAATAATAGTATTAATAATTATCATTTGATTTTACAGCCCCTCGAAAATGAGGGCAGAGACTGAGGACTTGAGCCACCGAGGAATCTCCTAACTAAGAAGAAGCGATATTTTGTGATTGAATAGTCAAATCTATATTGTAGTTTAACAACAAACAATTTTTTAAATAAAATAAATGTATTCATATTTCAACTGAATGTTCCAACTGTAAGATATTGTATATGTAAGTGTGGCAGTTTATTTTATTGTAACAACTGTCTATAGATGTAGGTTACCTACATCAGTATAAAAATAAAAGAATACTAACTTTAGTTACAACGACTGGTTACAGTGCTGAGTACAAATGATAGTCTACCGAATTATTACAATTTTTTACAATCAGAGATTACAATAGTGATTCCAAATAAAGATATTAAAATACAAATGTCGATCAATTATCTTTATGGAGTTCTTGAGAACTGATAAACTAATATCTTTGAGTAGGGCAGTAGGCAAGTAAAGGTAAAGGTATCCCCGTAACATGCCATGAAGGCACTTGGGGGGCATGGAGGTAGAGCCCAGCCATGACCTCAGCATTAGAATGAGATGGTGTGGTCGGCACCACGCTCTGACCGCCTTTTACTCCCGGGAAAGACCCGGTACTCAATTTTATAGGAGGCTGAGTGAACATCGGGGCCGTTCTGAAAGTTTGGTAACGAGAAAAAATCCTGTTACCACCTGGGATCGAACCCCGGACCTTCCGGTCCGTAGCCAGCTGCTCTACCAACTGAGCTACCCGGCCGGCAGTAGGCAAGTGATATTCCGGATCATCAGCCGGATTACTTTGCAATTGCAGGTATGATACGTACTCGTACTTTTCAAATGGGGAGCAAATGCATGGTCCAACGATTTTTTTATATCAACATCAGAACATTGCGATTGGCTAACTTCATGACGTATTGTATAGCTCGCGCAAGAAACGACTACCGAAAAACAGTGGTGGTGTTACTGTCTGTTTTAACGTGTGTATGTAGGCACGCTGAGGGAGCGAGAGGTGCGGGACGGTGGAAGTACTGCCTCTTCCAAGAAGATGAACAGATGGGGACATTGCCTGTGAAAATGAAGAGCGTTGCAAGAGAAAAATTCGAAGCGAATTAAACGCGCGACATTATGTTTACGAATAAAATAATGATACTCTGCGAGGGGAACGCTCCATCACTACATAATAAAATAAACGCACTTGAAGCAAGACACATATTCACATGCAGTGGAACTGAAACTAAAACCATAATGTAACCATCACAATGCAAGACTGATTCTATCGATAACGTTTCTCTTCCGACGGTACTCTTGAATATCATTCAAGTTATCTCGTGACCTTTCCTGTCGCCCGCTCTTCCTTATCGCATTGTTTCGTTCCCATTCCTGTCGTCGGTAATCCCTGCTCGCGAGACCTAATAGCATCTGTGATGGGAACATGTTGTTTATGTCCATCAATAGCACTAGCATTAACAAGTCTTCTGTATATATTGTGACTCAGTTATGTGCTGCCATCTGTCGATCCAGCTTGCGCGACTTTAAGGTTCCGATGGCGCCCTATTGTAGTGCAATTTTCCTCAGTCTCGATAGCACACTACACCAACTCAGACTGACGACATTTGTACACCAATGAGAACTCTCGCCAACATTGTTTTGGGTAATGCTATTGTAAGGATGATAGTGCATATTGAAATAGGAAGTAGCGGTAAAATGGAACAGAGAAATGGGAAAACCCCTCGATCAGCCTTCAGAAACTTCGGTTTTGAACACCACAAATACGACTCAGCTATAGCCGGAATTCGAACCTGGCTCCGCAGTCATCGTAATCCAGGACACTGCCAACTTAGCTTCCAGGGGACAATAATATTAAACTTTATTTCTGCACACTGAAATATACACTCATCAATATTGTGAAAACATACACCACTATTCAAGTTCGATGATGGTGTGGAATGGACTTTTTCCAGTGATCTTGATAAAATATAAACTATAATTCCACGATGTTTCGTAGACTAGTTCAATCTTCATCAGGTGAGATGGAAGTCTACTCGTAGGGATCGTTACATACAGCTGTCTGTGTGGCTGATCAGCATGGAATTGAAAAGTTGTGAAATTATATTTTATATTTTATTACCAGCAATGGAAAAAATTCCGCTTCACTCCATCACCAAATATCAATCTACCGTTGCTCTACCCGTCATTCAGAACTATTCAAGTGGCGAAATCAGGTGACCCGGGTTCGAACTCCGCTAGGGGCAACTTACGTGGTTGAGATTTTTTTTCGGGGTTTTCCCTAGACCGAATATGAGCAAATGTCGGGTAACTTTCATGCTGGACCCCGAACTCATTCACCGGCATTATCACCTTCATTTCATTCAATTCAATTCCATTCCATTCCAAGAGAAGAAGACTCGAGTTTTGTTACCAATTTACGCCTTTAGAATTATCTGCCTGAACTTCTGTATCACTGACAACGATTTCAAGTTTTAATATCATATATTCAAAGCGATAAATGCCGTGAAGTCTGTATGCTAAAATATAATTGCTATAGTAGGCCTATATCATAATCGTTAAATTGTAAAAGATTAATTCACTTTGACAACTTTGTTAAACTCTATACACAATCAGTCATTAATACCGCTACCAAGCTTAAATAGAATATATGATCTATCTTAAAGAACCCTACGACCAATATCTGAGAAAAAAAGGTATTCAACTTTTAAGCAAGATATTAGGCCTAACACTGCCTCCTCTATAAATCTGTTTCAAATATCTTTAAAACGGAGAATGAAAAAAAAAACATCAAGTGATTTGTTTCTATATCTTTTAACTACGACGAAAAATGTTACTTACGTCGAAACAATATTATTGTTACAGTCGGGATTTGCTCAGTCAATATATTTGAATTTCGAACATTTAACTCTTTTAATCTTTTTTTCTTTTTCGTTCTGTAAATATATGCAATCAATCACATGTATAGAGAGCTTCCAAATGGAGGAAATAAAAAAAGTGTTTCAAAATAAATACACATAGAAGAGGTGATGGTAAAGGCATGAAAGATAGACGTATAAGTACAATAATTCAAATTCTAAATACTCATACATGTATAAATTTTATTTATTAAAACATATTGCTCTTAAATTACAATATGAATTGTATTACTCCGTTATAAGGCATCGTATCATTTTGGCGTAGGAGATTCTCTGAAGACGATATTTCCTAAGTGTGAATCATTCTCTGTTCTCAACACTGACAGTCTGCAAAAATTAAACAAAAATTGTCAATAGAGATCAGTACCACAACATTATAATATTGTTAGTTCATTTAATGATACAAGTTCGGACAACAATCACATTATATTCAAGTTATTTTTTTGTCGAATATAAGAACACATTGACAAGAATATTACTCCCAGCTTCTTTCCCCACGTGTACCTTATCTGTAACGTATTGTAAAACAGAATACAATATGAGTGTTCCCCGAACTTGTATCATCCAGTAAACTTACAATATTTTCAACTGTAAGCACAAAATATTTTTATTCCAATCACAACTCTACTTTCAGAATTAGGCTTTTGGGTATTCCACCGTGTCCTGGAAAACTCAAAAGCCTAATCCTGATCACCTTCACTGTGAATGCCTAAAAATTCATGCAATCCTACTTTGTGTCTTTTGGAAAATACTAAGATGTTCGGAAAGATAACAAAAGAAACATTAAAAATTTCTGGCAATTTATTTCAAAAGTAATACTTCAATTCGTTTATTTTTAATAATATTTCAGGTCATTTTAAATTATTTCTTTGATCAAGTATGTTATTTTACGACGCTTTATCAACATCTTCGGTTATTTAGCGTCTGAATGAGATGAAGGTGATAATGCCGGTGAAATGAATCCGCGGTCCGGCACCGAAAGTTACCCAGCATTTGCTCATATTGGGTTGCGGGAAAACCCCGGAAAAAACCTCAACCAGGTAACTTGTCCCGACCGGGAATCGAACCCGGGCCACCTGGTTTCGCGGCCAGACGCGCTGACCATTACTCCACAGGCGTGGACTTCTTCGGTCAATGTCGATTTACAACTTATAAAACTAACCTAGGCTTAAGAGAAAGCAAGAAATCTCGTGAACTCTTACCTCATTCGGCTTCAATGTAAGGTTGAATGTGTAGCTTCCATATGAATTGGGAACAATACTGAAGACGAATCCTATGAAATAGTAACCCACACCGCCTTGACCCACGGTCATTGTTCCTGTTCCGTTCTTCATGTCTAAATTGTAATTGTAGTCCACAATGGTGTAGTTCTCATAAACCGAAACCGTGACTAAATACTGAAATGAGATTGACGAATATACTTGAGCAAAGTCAAAGCCGCTGTTCCCCACATCAACATGTGCCTGAGGTATAAGACTTCTTTTCTTCGGTAATATTTTAGATTTTTCTTCGACGTAATAACAATCGTATATGTAAGTGCCAGAGACTTGGGATGGAATATAAGTTGTAAATCCCAGATAACTCTCAGATATACCTCCTGTTACTTCTGTATTACCTTCACCGCTGTGCCAGAAGGATTCTCCAAAACAGGAACTCACCACTTTATCGAAGGTGAAGTAGTAAAATTCATTTCTCGAGTTGGTTTTTGGAGAATATAGCCCAAGTGCAGTGAATTCCATAATTTCACCTCCCATTGCAAACTGTTCTCTGTTGAATTTTGTTAAAATGTGTTTCATTTTATCGTGTTGCTGAGTGTTCTGGAAGTTTGGTTGCTGAACATCATCTGTGGAGTAAATCTTCGTTTCAAAATATACGTAGCCGTCTTCTGATATGTCGAAATAGTACTCTACGTAGTCGAAGCCTACCCCACCTGCTGTGATGTCTATAGTTCCGTTACCATTTCTCCAGTGTTGAGTGACGGTAATGTTCGTGATCACAGCTCCATCTAAATTGACAAGAGCTTGTCCTTTCTTTGGCCCACCACGTGGTGAAAACAACCCCACAAACGATTTATAAGAAGAATATGTATCTTCAAGTGGTTGATACTCCTCAGCTAATGAATTTAGAATATTACTGTTTATACTTCTTGCACTAGTTACTCAAGAGTGCAGTCCACAGAGCCAACGACAGGATGAGAGACGTCTTCATCTTCACTGCTGCCACTTGTCTTCCTCGAAAGTGAATAAGATACTCTTAGTTTTCACTAACTCATTTTTATACAGGCCGTAGGTTAGATAAAGGTATGATCTTAGATGTATGTGCACGTAAATCCACTTCTTATTCATTGATAACTTTGCGGTTGTCTTGATAACGTACATTCTAGTACGTCAATAGATCTGTCGATTATTTTGGATGACGTGACTATGTAACTTAGTGACACAAATAATAATAACTTATTTTTCCGTTGTTACAATTCGTTTATTATATTTGAGTAAATATTTTTCTTTTTCTCCTTCTTCTTCTTCATTGGTAGGCCTATATGACGCACACGTCATCTTCGCAGTTGCGAAGATTTCTTGTTTTTTCAAATTGAAAAAAGATTTATATTTTATAATTTTTCGATTGATTTTCTTATTTCTGACACTTTTACGCCTAAAATGCAATTTCTGATGTCCCATTCTTTCTCTACTGTTGTTTAAATACGAACGAGCTTCTACAAATTTCGGTTATAAATCCGTGCAGTATATTTTAATATTTTACTTTGTGTTCCTTGTATTAGCCTCTGGTTTCATGTTCTCAATAATAATAATAATAATAATAATAATAATAATAATAATAATAATAATAATAATTATTATTATTATAATTGCCTTCATCATTATCATCAACAACAGGCATTGAGATCATCAGTCTGTTTCGTCCTCAAATTTTTTCGATCCAATGCTATTTTTCCTCCAATATCTCGTCTTCCAGTAGATTGGTAGTTTAGTGATAGTTTGGGAATTGTTTTTGTTTTCATTCTTTGAACAAATTTAAACTAGCGTAGCTTCCTTCCTTTTAACTATTTATTCAACCTCTTCATACAAGGTGCGGCAAAGGAGTCCGACGGTTTTAGAAGGCCGTTTACTAAACAACAGTGGGGGTTATGGATATCGATCGCCAGTTGTTTGTTAGCACTTTTGATGAATTATTGATATACTGTATACAACTCAACATTCGAATACGTTATAATTATAGAATATTACGTAAACCTAATTTACAGCATGCCATTATACACAGTTTCATTGCACACAGAATGTCTGCCAAGTGAAATAAACACTTTTAAAATATAAAAACAAAACGACAACAGTTATTTTAAAGATTGTGAACATTGACGAGATTGTTGCTTAAGTAAAAACAGCCGATTTCGCATATAACTATAAGCACAGATCAATAAATTATTTGCAGATCATGCAACTTTTATTTAAAAAACATGAGATCAATAACATTGGTAGACAATAAGGATCCTTAATTCTATAAAACAAACATTTATGTGTTTAGAAAAATAGTAAATGACATAAGAATTTCGAAAAATGGTAGAAAAACACTATTAAACTGAACATTTTGAGTCATACACAAAACATTAATCAGATACAGTACATGTAATTACAATACATACATACATACATACATACATACAGACATAAGAAAATGTACATTAAATTAAAATATTGAGATTTAAAGTAGAGGTAATAATTCGAAGTGCTCCAGGAATCTTTGATGATGCCTATGATAATATGTTCCATAGGTTGATAATGAATACTAAGGCCCGGTTGCAGAAACGCAAATCAAATCAGTCCCTGATCGCCGATCAGTTGATGTCTGATTTATTTGATTGTTCATTGGGTTGCACAAACGTAAATCTCCAATCAACTTGTCTCAATTTACTAATTGTTGATTTGAGAAAGAAAAACATTTGACAACATCGCTATTTAGCAACCACAGCCAATTTGAAGCTCTTTTACAGTCGCGAAACGTATGCATCTAGTAGGCGGTGAATAGGAAAACAAGTGAATGCTTTGCTGTTTTGTTGTTTTTGTAGAAGGGAAACAGCGGATTGTATTTGTATAGACTATGAAGCAAACAAAAAACGTAAGGGGGCCCAATTTTTCTGACAATGATAGAGCCCTCTTATTGAACATCATAGAGAGCTTTATGCATATCATTGAAAATAAGAAGACAGATAGTGTTTGGGTGAAGCAGAAAGAGGAGGCCTGGAAGAAAATTGCTTCAGAATTTAATGAAGCTACATATGAGGTCGCAAGAACACCCCAGCAATTAAAGATTGCATATGAAAACTACAAAAGGAGAACCAAGAAACTTGCAGCTGACGATAAGGTAGGCCTAAGCTGTGACGTATAATTTTTACCTATTTCTAGATTTATTAATGGACAGTTACGTTTTTGTGGCATTCCATAAATATTATTACGTCTCAAAAATATAGAGGGAGATTTAAATTCATAATTATTTTCTTCTAACTAGTTTCTTGACCTACATTGAATCTTTGTTTTTTCCAGGCAGAGCTCTACAAAACTGGTGGAGGAACTTTTAAAAGGAAGCTAGATGCAGATGGCGAAAGACTAATATCCAGGCTGAATTCCCATTTTGCACCTGTGAATAATCCTTGTGACAGTGATGGCCAGTACCAAGTTTTTCAAGTAACAGAACAGGATTGCAATATACTGGAGGTAAGAATATATAACCTTAGTTTGACATAATTTGGGTAGGCCTAAAAAAAGTAAAAAATATCCATCTACATTATCCATCATCATCCCATCACTCAGAATATAAAAATATCGATTGAGGTGGTGAAATGGAAATATAATTGGAGTAGATGAACTTCATTTTGCCTTTAATTTATTTACAGTCTTATAACCCTATTTTATAAGAAACCAGCTCACAGCAAACAACAATACATTAACAAAAAAAATTAAGCAAATTTTTCGGCTAAATAGTGCCATTCAGTTCAAACACAAAACAAATAACTTTCCAGTTTGTGTATTTATATTGAATACTTCATCTTGTTTTACAGGATAGCCATGAAACTTTATTTGATGGAGCTGTGTCTATAGTGCACCCTGCTCGTTTGCATTCAACTTCTGGTCATGATGTCACTGGGGACAAATATGGAGATGAGGCCTCATCTATTCCGCCGTCCCCGTCTTCTGCAAATCAACAAGATTCATTGTCAGCAGGTCGTCATCTGTCATCAGAAATTACACCAATAAACCCACTGACAGGAAGCAGGAGTGGAATAATTAGGCCCAGATCAAGATCACAAAGAAGCAGGCTGGAAGACTATACGCCCAGTAAAACTGATTTTAATGAATTAAGGTGTCGACTTCTGATCGAAAAACATGAAATGGAAATGGAAATTTTAAAAACTAATCTACAAGTGGCCCAAGTAGAGTTAGAGATTAAAAGGGCAATTCTAGCCAAAGAAAATAAATAAATAAGGTTTGCATCAAAAATAAAAGAACTAATTAATTACGAGTATTTTGCTCACCTTTCTGCCAGTGTTGTAAAGTGTGTATTTATTAGTGTAGTTCTGACTGTGTTCCCTCCATTTCTCCTTCTTCCCATAGGTGCTTCACCCTCATCAGCTTGTGGGTAGAATCTTGCAATGAGATCTTCATCAGGAGGTGGGGGATTATTTTCTCCTCTCTCCAACAATAAATTGTGGATGGCAAAACATGCAACAATGCATTCTAGTGTTGTTGATCGTTGCCTTCCCAACTTGAAACGGAGACCCAACGATAAGCATGGAAACCTTCTTTTTACCACGCCAAATGCTCGCTCTATACAGTTTCGATTGTATATATGTGTTGAATTATACAACTCCTCTGCTTCTGTCGTGGGGTTTGCTAGGGGAGTCAACAAGAAATTTGAACATGCATAGCCTCCATCACCCAAAAGAATTCCATTTCCCATCTCTCTGTTTACGAATTGAGCTCGTAACCTACTCATTAAAAATATTGTGCTGTCATGTGTAGAACCCTGCCAACGGGCTACAACATTCCAGAATTTCAATGATGGTGTACATATTGCCTGTACATTCACAGAAAAGAAACCTTTTCTATTGCGATAAAGTTCAGCGTCATTTCCACCAGGTGATTGGATGGGGATGTGAGTGCAATCTATACATCCAATGACTCTTGGAAATCCTGACATGGCTGAAAATTCTCTCTGGATTTCAAGTCGTTCCCTGTCTGAGGTTGGAGGCTTTATGAAATCCTGCGAAAGCAAAGCAATTTCATGTGTAACATCCCTTACTACTCGGCAAATAGTTGATTTGTGGACCCCAACAAGATCACCCAAGACCGCTTGAAAAGTTCCGACAGCATAAAATCGCAGCGTTATTAGAAGTTGGTTCATAGGAGAAAGTGGTAAGTTTCTATTTGTCTGTCTGCATATATTTGCTTCAATTTTCGAAAGTAAAAAAACACACGAATCCTTACTTAACCTAAATCTCTGTTCAAATTCTCTCTCATTATACATAAAAAACAATTCATGTCTGTCGCGGAAATGCCGTCTTCTTAATAATATTTCTTCATATTGTTCGAAAATTTCTTCATCAGAAGAATCCATTACTACGTCGAAAACAATATTATTACGCTGTAACTAATTGTTATATAAATTACAGTATGCACAATGAACAGAACAACATATACTTGATCAGTGATCAGTCACTTAACCAGCGAAAATCTGTTGATCAAATCTGACGGAAGACTGATCTCCGATCAAATACTGATTGTTCTTTCTGCAACAGAAATAGAACTGATGGCCAATCAAACCCTCCTTGATCGCCAATCATATTTTGATCAGTGTTTCTGCAACTGGGCCTAAAAGTTTTAAAAATAAACCATGTAAATTTGAATATTCAGTACTACCCCTACTACAAAAAAGTAGGCCCAAGACTGATCAGTTTTATGCGGTGTGCCTACAGTCTGTTATATACAGTCAAGAAGCTTGAGTTGTTGAGGGTACTAGAAACAATAGACTGTGCAGGTAATATTTCGCATTGTCTGTAATGAGACGATAGTAGCGATCCTACTGGTTAGCAACTATAATATGGATGCATATTTACTATGTATTGAGCTTCGTGACTGTATATACAAGACTGTGATATGCCGTAATGGATGTTCAAGTCAGAAATATATGGTTCAGAAATATTTCTCTAAAGTCTCGTCGCTGTTATTTCCTCCTTGTTTAGCTCTTAAGCTGAGCGCGTTTTGTTATATTCTATATCTGCTTGCCGCCGAGCAGGACAGTATCTTAATTAACAGCTGTTTACTAAATATGGCAGCAGTGGAAGTGCATAACGTCATCAGCGGCCAATGACGACCTAGAACGTGACTGGCTGTCAACTTACTTTGTCTGATCAATTGTTGTTCCGAAACAAACTCTAGGATCAAGAACTACAGCTTCGATTTTCTTCGGATGAATGGCTGTAATATCAACTTTTCTTATGAATCCCATTGAAGAGGTGTATTATATTTCGTAGACGTGCAATAGACGTACCACTTTTGATCTTGCAAAGCAGAAGCCAGCATTGATCGTACTTTATGATGAACTACAAAGAGTGACACAAAGCTGGTATCATGGAAAACATATTGCTAATCCAAACGGATGTAAAATATACAAATATGATTTATATCTTCAGCAGCACTGAAGTGAATTTCACTTCAACCTCTGTTCTCTTACAATCTTCCATTTAATAATTCTTCTGGATTATGTAGAGTAACATCCGCAAGGCCGTAAACATACAATAACCTTTACATTTCACAGCTAAATTTTCATTGGCTATATTATGATTAATGACATGACTTTATTTCACTAAATATAAATCATGAAACTGTTAAATATTCTATATTATATCCCTATACCCTTCTTAAAATTTTAGCGAAGTATAGTTTGAAGATTGCGTAAGAGTTGAATCTTATTAGCTTCGAATAATAATACATAACTAAAGATGAAGAGTAATAAAAATGAATAATTATTAAAAGGCTCTTAATTAATATCCTACTTACGTCATTGGGAATTGTATTAACGTAACAATGAGCGTCGGAATGAAAGATACATTCAAACGCTACGACAGCATATGGTGTAAAGATAATTGATGACGTTACCAATCGATAAGAAGTAGGTCACGGAGAAAAACACTTGAGATGAGTACTTGACAACATCCAAGTTATGTATAAAAGTGATTTACTGATGAGTTAGTGCATCTCATTCGCCATCAAGTAACAGAAGTTGAAGCACTGAAGATGAAGGTGTTCCTCATCCTGTCGTTGGCTCTCTGGGCTGTCTTCGCCAGTGACAGCAGTGGACAACTAAATAACATCGTACAAAATAAAGTACCTACAGAGAATCAGCCACTAGGAGATATAAACCCTTTCTCTAAAATATTTATTGGAGACTTCCTGCCGATTGGTGGGCCAAAAAAAGGAGAATCTCGAGTGAATTTGGATGGCACTCTCATAGCTAACATCACCATAATGGAAGAGTGGTTCATTGGTAACGGAACTCTCGAAATCGAAGCTGGTGGTATAGGTTATGATTATGTTGTCTTCAACTACGATATTCCTGCAGACTCTCAACTATATTTCGAAATAAAGATATATTCCACAGAAGATATTGTGAGGTTTGATCACTCGAAAACTCAAGAACACGATAACACTCAGATATCAGCAAAACTAAAGGAACAGCTGTTAGCGGAACCAGAGGAAATAATCAGATTTATCGCATACGGCGACTATTCTTCAAACAACAAATCAAGAGTTGAAACATATTCCTTCAGTTTCGATAAAACGGTGCATCACTGTTTGGGAGAATCCTCGTGGTATAATGGCGAAGGTAATACAGATGTCACTGGAGGAATATCTGAGAACTATCTGCAATTTACTTCTCACATTCCAGCCCAAGTCACAGGTTTCAACAGTTACAAGTGTTATTTCGTCGATGGACAATACCCAGTATCTTCAAAGAAAACAAATCTGGCACATTACAAGCTTGCCGACGTCCATCCACATGGACAGAAAAGCAGCGAGCTTTCTTTGTGCCAATGGTATTCATCAATTACTCCTACAGATGAACTAACAATTGTGTCATTTGGTACTTCGGTCATACTAAGCTATGAAGGCGGTCCTGAGTGGAGGAATGGAACAGGCAACATCATCGTGAATCAAGGTGGAGTAGGAAGCACGTTTATAGGATTCATAATGGATAAGGATCCCTACGCATTTGGAAGCTACAAGTATAACTTGATACTCAATGAAACGGAGGTAAGATTATACGATACTTGAACTTCACGCCAGTTATATCAATGCAGTAACTTGGATATGTATGGTTATATTATGAAATTTTATTGCAATGAACGTCTTGGAGCTCTTCCCTTTATTTACTATAGGAATCAGAAGTTCCAATATAATATAGGCGTAGTAGTAGTAGTAGTAGTAGTAGTAGTAGTAGTAGTAGTAGTAGTGGTGGTGGTGGTGGTAGTAGTAGTAGTAGTAATAATAATAATAATAATAATAATAATAATAATAATAATAATATTATTATTATTATTATTATTATTATTATTATTATTATTATTACTGCACATCTGAATACAGGCACTATTGAAACTTCTTGTTATCTGCAATAAATACAGTGTAAAATATTTCAGCACACGGAATATTCATATTTATATTAATTATTTCATTCATTGGACTGAGGATTTCTAAGTCTAACAAGTAAGGGAAAAATAGTGCAGCTACTATATTCAGTTCAAAATTATTATACATATTTTCAGTAAAAATTGTCCTTAGCTTTCACATGAAGTTAGACCTGAGCAATGCCATTAAGGTCCATGCATAAAGTAAATTACTACTTTTATTCTGAAGAACTATGTTTCATATTATTATTCAATTATCGATGTAATCTTACTTTTACGGTATAAATTTGAGCACTTATGCACCGACATTTTTAATTTAATAGATGACTGGATGTAGACACGTCAATGAAAAAGAATATACTCAGAGGAACGATGCAATTCGAGTGGAAAATGGTAGAAATTATGACCAAATTATGAGTCTAGAATATATATATATATATATATATATATATATATATCTTATATAATCTCTGTGTTTCTTTTTTTGTCCACAACAGTAGGGTCTATACATCCTCCTAAGCGTCTTTAGAATTACATTTCAGCTATATTTCTCTATATACGATCTATTTATTGCTCAATTCTCATAACCATTTGTTATAGTAGCCATTGCCATTATTTTATAGAAATTTAACTGTGTAATCTGCATTATTTTATTTCTTAGAGTTCTCCGAATACTAGCTACCACATATTCTTTACAATCCGTTTAGCTGAATATTTACGTATTCCTTTTGGCAATATGATACCTTAACTCCTAAGAATTAAAATTTATAACTTGTTTTAAAAGTTTATTGTTGATCAATAGTTTATATCTTGAGAATTTTTTTTCCCGGAGAGTCATTACTTTAAACCTCGTATCTGATATTCTTTGCCTACTTTTCCTCAAGATTATAATATGCAGCTATTTGAACTTCATCTTTAGACTTGTTAAACAACAACTCATCATCTGCAAACAATGTTTTCAAAATGTTATAATTTAATTTGAACTTGCAACAATAACATGACTGAATAATTTATTTTGTTTTGCAGCCTGTGGTCGCTGTAAACAGAGACTGGATGTCGAGTTAAGGACTGACGACGTCAGAAAATATTGTATTACGCCCAGAAGAAACAATGTCTTGTGATGGAATGGGAATATGTGCAGGAAAAAATTAGTGTTGACCATAATGGAGTAGAGACATCCGTACAGCTGTAGTTACATTGTGTATATCTAATTATTTTTATGAACTTATGGCATGACATAATTTATTTGTAACAAGTAATAAACGATTTATGGTAAAAATAAAAATGATAAATTTTTTAGACATTGTCCATACATTTTATTTTATCGTCATATATTTCGGAGTGACATTCATGATATTTTTAAACTGTACATATTGTAAATATACTGATTTATGTATATGCTTCCAAATGTTCAATTTTAAAAGGCAATTTACGAAAATCCTCAATCCTCTCAGGTATGAATTTCCATCTTTGGACAAATGGGAATAATCTGTGAGGGTTGGACAGGCTGTAGCAAACACATTTATGAAAGTATAGATATAAAATATCACAATTATTTGTAATACGTACATTAACTATTACTGCATGGGGCTTTACAGACGTTCAGTAAAGCCTTGGTTTTTCTGAACCGATGCGTGCGGGGTGCGAGGCCCGACCCGCACAAATCCGGACTACACGAGAGATAGTGAGTGGCTTCTATAGCTGAGTGGTACGCAGATTTGGCACCACGCATGCGTCGGTTCAGAAAAACCAGGGCTTAGGTGGACCTTTGTGCTCGCCGAGTACACTCAGAAGCTCAAGAAAGATTCAAGCTGAATTTATCACTTACATTATAATTAGAAATGGTGGTGAAGAAGTACATTCGTATCGCCCCTCGTTGTGGGACTCAAATGGAATGTCAATACAGATGCGTGTCAGAAATACCATGCATGATAGTTTCTCTCTACCCATCTTCGATCTATGCGCACACCCTTATCCATTCCTCCACCATACCAACTAAAATTCACCTACCCATCTGTCTAATTATTCATTCATATATTTGTTCATCTATTTATCTGTCAATACAACTATCTTACATCCACAGATTCATCTGAAATTCTATTCATCTATCCGTGCATCTTTGTATCCATTCATTCACACACATATCAAACATCTTTGTATCCATTCATTCACACACATATCAAACATCTTTGTATCCATTCATTCACACACATATCAAACATCTTTGTATCCATTCATTCACACACATATCAAACATCTTTGTATCCATTCATTCACACACATATCAAACATCTTTGTATCCATTCATTCACACACATATCAAACATCTTTGTATCCATTTTTACATCCATTCATTTGCATACATGTCATTCATAATGGGATCTAACATAACATTTTAAAAATATCTCAATAGACAATAGTGAAAAGGAAAATAATGTAAATAAACTAGTGTTCTTTATTCTCTAAACTGTGGTGATTCCACCACCTAACCATACAACAAGAACCACAGATGCTTTGGGACTTTACGTAGATACAATATCCACGAACAAATGTTAACGAAAAGGTATTCTCTCTCTCCTTTGTCTTCTATTCCTTACATTCTCTCTTTAATAATTACCTAATACTGTCGTCAGTAAACCGGCGTTCTTCGAATTGAGACATGCAGATAACATCATTCAATAATCCGGACATCTTTTGTAAAAACGTAGAAATGTATGTACCTATTTATTACATACAGGGTGAAAGTGAAATAACCCTGCAGATTGAAAAAAAATGATAGAAAATGAATAGAAAATCTATATTACGTTTTATAATTAAATGCACGGTTAACTAGAAAATTAAGTTTGAAGTTTCAGCAGTCCGGCAACATTGTCGCTAAAACACTCTACTCATATACAGATGTAAGAGATCAACGAACTTAATGAGTCTCCAAGACGTTGCCACGTTCGCTTCGTACAATGGTTTGAATTTAGGGGTTTTTAATATTAAATTTACACGTTAACCTGCACGATATTGAGATACACCAGAGGGATAAATTATTCTTTATTAGATTCCCTAACGATATGGACAAAAATCACGGTCCTACTCACAATAGTTACCGAATAAGGGATAGTTAAACATTTGGGACAAAAAAACTTTTTATTCTGAAAAAAAAAAACTATGAACTTTCCACCAATATGATAATATAGATTTTTGTTACATGTAACATGAGCTATTCGCTTTGGAAATCTGCAAGGCTATTTCTCTATCGAATTCTCCCCTGAGGACGAAAACACATTTTCTCAGGGGAGTGCTAGAATTTTGTAAATTTACAATTTCTTTGCATTGTATTTTTCTGGCAATAAACATTATTATTATTATTATTATTATTATTATTATTATTATTATTATTATTATTATTATTATTATTTCTAAGGACTAAATATTTTTCACATTTGGTTGATATTTCACAGTACTGATACGGTGCAGTAATAGTAGGCCTATCTAAGCACCAGTGCTAGGGTTGCTATACGTCCCGCATTAATCATCTGTTCCGGACATATAAATGTCCCGGACTTGATCAAAATTGAAAATAAACACCAAATTTTATTTCATGCAATGGTACATTAAAATCTCCATTCATTTATACATATCGAACCCGGCAAGAATAATGTCAAGACTAAGAAATTCACAAATCTGAGTTAATTTCCTACTCAAAACAACAAATTTTTTCTCTACTAGTCTGGAATAGTGACACTTCTGTTGTTACAAAACTGACCGCTAAGAAGCAGAAGTGTCTAATAGGCAGCCAACTTGATTCCTGTCAACCCAAAACAGTGTCACTTTAGAGTTGGTACAGTGAAGTTATCTGCTGCTGGGCTGAAACACTTTTCGAGTTGTGACAGTCTTCATGATTGAAGGGAAATGCTTGTCTCATTTGTAGTTATGTCATTTGCAGGCATAGGCTTTGATCTTATCAAAATCAACTAACTATATTCATAAGTTTTATGGACCTTTTTATAATTCGATTTTGATTTTGAATTAATATACCTGTAGGCCTACCAGCTTTTGTTAAGCAAGTTTGTTTAAAATCATCTTGTAACAATGTTTGATGTTGTAAACACACTTCTGTACTTTTGCTTCCAATAAACAACTCAATAAAATATGTTTATTAATGACCTTATAATCATTTATCATGCATTTTTGTTGTTTAGTCAACTGTCCGTAGACAGGTCTGAACCTCACAAGTGATAGCAAGAAGGCACCATTTATTAGGCAACTAGGCCAGGAGATAATGGGGTAGGATGGCCAGTTCCTTTCCACCTCCATTGTATACATCGCCCAATTACACTAGTCAGACTTGACATGCATACAAACAATTGTTCTTCCTCTGACACACATCGTCAAGACGTGAGATGTACTGCCTAATAATAGATTATCACATGCATTATACCAAATTATTACAATTATCGACACAAAGGCACAATAAAAAAAATTCATGTTGTATTCGGCAAACGTGACACAACTCAAAATACATGTTCACTCTAGTCTTGGGAACATATAAGGTATTTAAAATGTATAAAATAAGTAACTCAATTCCTAACTAATACAGATACATATTGCAGGAACTTTCCTTTGTAAAATATTTGCAATTTAATTTCACAAAAATGTGAAGTTTATTTTCCTTATACTGTAAAGTAAGATTTTTTATTTGTGACATAGCTCTTCCCGGGGTGCGGTATGTTTGTTGTATATATTACCCCAGATCATATATACCCACATTGCTCGGCCTTATAGGCTTTGACGGTAATAACTTTTGTCAGATTTACTATGCTGCCATTTAATTGTTACATAAAGAGTCACGTCATAACTCCCATTTGAATTGCATTAGCGACTGTACTGCCATCTCGTGTTCGTTTACGGCGGACGAGTGGTGATCCTGGCGGTTGTTCTCTTCAAAGTGCAACCGATTTTAACATAGGGATGAACAATCTGTTATATAATGTGATCTGAAGTATTACTAACTGTATATTGAAACAATAACAGATTTGGAAACATTTCATAAACGAGTCCATTGTCGAGCTATCATAACATACGATTTTAAAACAAATGGGCTCATTGTTTGCGAATAAGTTGCTATTTGAAATATATGAATTCGATCGGACAACAAACAGCAACAGTCAACAGTTGCTTGGCAGTTGTTAAAAAAATGAGATGCTTGGTTTTGTACTGCTGCAAGTGAAATAAAGGAGATTTTTGTGTGTGTTTTGACTTTTGCAATGCTTCTTAAGCGAAAGTGTAAGTTTGATGACTAACTTCAAAAATTAATTTCTGTACATGAAGAGGTATAGGAAGGACAATGGCAATGAAACAGTGATGTGCTTAAACTGTAATTCGCTGTTTTTCGTGGATCATGACAAACAGTCAGATATTACAGATCATTTCAAGTCTAAAACACATAAATAAAAGCTTGAATCTGCTTTGACTCTGAAAACTTACAAGTTTCTTGTACGCGTTAAACCTGTCAGCGACTGTAACCAGCGAGTGAGGGTACGTTTTCTTTCCACACCGTCCAGCACAATGTTGTAGTTTTAATTCGATGACATGTACGTCGAAAATCGTTCGAGAACTGTTCGGCAAAAAGAAGTTCTCATGCGCTCGTCAGAAAACAAGGGATATTGTTGTTAATGTTTTAGCGACATACGCCATGAGAGAAGTTGTTGATGAGTTAGAAGAAGCTCTATTTGTGTCTGTAATGGTTGTCAGTTCGACCCACAAGAGTACAAAAATAGTTCCTTTGTCTGTACGTTATTGTGTACCATATAAAGGTATAATGGTGAAAATGCTGCAATTAATTAATGTCAAAATAGAAACTTCAGATATTCGCACAGATGTAATTTTGTCAGCAAATATAAATTAACAGATGAAGTCGTTCCTATTTTTGCCGATAATACGAACAAACATTTTGGCAGGGTTAAGGGGTTAAGTACAGCTTACAGCAGTAAAATTTACTGTATCTTGTACAATAATGAAAATTTGTAGGTGTAAAACACTGTCCTTCTGCTATATGAAAAAAAAAATTTTACGATTAAAAAAATTATTTACATATTTTCTTTTTAAATTCTGTTCACTGTGCAGTGATGAAGCGTTTCCCACATAACTCAAAAACTATCCAACATTCTGTGATGAAATTTTTTATGTATATTTATGCATGTTATATCTACAATACGATGCAATATCACTTCTCTACATTTGATAGATTGTCTGATAAAAAATAAATTCATTTTTAAAAATGGTCAAATATCAGTATTTTCTTCTAACACAAAAAATACAGGCCTATATTCATTAAGGAATGTAGTTGAAAGAGCATGATATTGTAAACATGAGTTTCAGCAATAAAATAAAAGAGCGAAAACATAAAAAGTTAACAAGTTTATGAGTTATGAGCGAAACGCTTCAGGAGTGCACCGTAAACTGCCACCATTTTGAATTTAAAAAATATATATATAAACATTTTTTTTAAATCGTAAAAATATTGTTTTCGTATAGCAGAAGGACAATGTTTTACACATACTAATTTTCATTATTGTGCAAGATACAGTATTAGAGGAAAAGAATGTTGAATATTTCTAAAAATGTTACTGCTGTAAGCTGTACCTAATCCCTTATGCGAGGAGGCAGCAGTAACATTTTCAGCAAAATAGAGTTGAATTTAATTAGAAACATTTTAGGTCTGAGTTGTGATGCGCACATTCTTCACAACAACATTCAGAGTGCGAGTGACTTGTTATCAGTTGACGTAGAAGCATGGCTGTAAGAGTTGTTCATATTTTCATATCTATACAGTTCGTGTGGAGACTCTCAAAGAATTCTGCGAATTTGCAGGTGTTCAGTAACAATCAATTCTTGGACATTCGAAAACAAGTTAGCTATCGCTTTTTCTAGCTGTTGATAGAGTTATTTATATTTTTCCTGGTTTGAAGTCGTATTTACTTTCTTAAAAGTCATGTGCTCAAATCTTAAGAAAATTTTTGGAAGCCCGATTTCGCTTTTATAGCTTCAGTTTTTGAAGTCTCAAATAAAGATGTATAGTAGGGTATATGTGGCTAATTTCGTGAAACTAAGTTTTTAGCGCAAAAATTAGGTTTAAATAAAAAAAAAATTGTTTTTAATATACGTACATTTTTAGATTTAAGGAAGTTACATGTCAACATTTTTACCTTAATTAAATTTATACAATATTTACAAACAAGCAATATAAATAAACAAAAAAAAAATAGCATTCTAGAATGGCTGGCATAATTTCGTGATACTACTAGGGTAGTTCCGTGATAGTCCTTAAATTAAAAATATTTAGGCCATAAGTTATTCAGTCAAATTTTAAATTCTTCAGTCAGATTCATACCAATACCTATAACACCTATATAAAGTTCTTTCGGTACTTTGGAAGGCCTTGACATATTTCATGAAACCACTGGTCATAATTGACGAATCTTTCACCATGCTTGGAGTCCTAAAACTTTCCCGGGCAAGATCAGCACAAATCATTAGGCTTATCATTCGGCTTTTCTTTAAACACAGATATTCTTTGTTTGGCTCCTGAAGATGATGCTGTTTTGTTGTCTACCTCTTTCAAGTCACTTGAGAGGCTGAAAATATCATTCCCACTGACTGCTGCTTTGGTCCCTTCTGGTTCTCGTCGAACTTACCAAGAAAAAAACGAGCTTTCTCTACACAGTTTTCATTTTTTTAAGACACAATCAACTGTCTCTTTCATATTATTTATATTGCATTTCTTTCCACATTTGATTATCTGCCATCTTAATCTGCCACATTATCGATATGCACAACATATCAGAGATGCTATGAATACACACAAAAATATTTCAAGTTTCATAAATTTGATATTTCTTCCACTAGAGAGTGTTCTTATAGGATAGAAACCATGTAAATAAAAATGGCCTCGTAGAATGAGAAAAACGTCAAGAAAATAACCTCCAAAGATAAGGCCCTGTTACATAATCAGTGCATTGATAGACATATAGGCATATTTTTTCACCAAGAAGTATAGGATAAAGTTAAGTGTTCGCGTAGGCTTCCGCGGCTGGTGTACATGGTGTGTGGATAAGCTTCAGGACTTCTACCGCGTTGTCTTGGTGTTATTGGCTGACGTTTCGACCGCTGTGTTGTGGCCATCTTCAGAGCAGTTGTTGGATAAGGAAATAGTCTGCCAGCTCGATGGGGGGGAGTAATTGCTGTGATAGGTCGTAGGTTCTCCTTCTGGCATCTGATTGGTCCTACGTGGTCCAATCCGGTTGAGGTCTGTATTCATATTAAATACTGGCCCTCATAAGGTCCGAAAGA